>NC_052624.1:6819695-7121901 GCF_016161935.1 Mauremys reevesii | reverse complement strand
ACAAGGAGCTGACAGTTTTACTAAGACTTTGCCGCTGGAGCGTCTGGTCGTGGCCAGTGGAGGTGTGGTGGCTTTCCCTATCTGGTGGACAGCTGTGAACAGCCTCTTTGGTCCTCCAATGGTCTAACTCTTCCCGACTTGGCGCTTCTGTCAGGTCACAATTAAGTCCACCCCTTCCTGGGTAACAGAAAGTCCCTCAGAAAACAGTCTAATTCTCCAACAAAAAGGTCTTTGGCCTCACCTCTGGGCCCTGTGGCCCTCACATTCTCCCCTCAGGGCTTTCCACTATCTAGATCCCCTTCTAGGGTGGTGAAGGGTGGAGGGCGGTGAAGCACTGGAATGGGTTCCCTAGGGAGGTGGTGGAATCTCCTTCCTTAGAGGTTTTTAAGGTCAGGCTTGACAAAGCCCTGGCTGGGATGATTCAGCTGGGGATTGGTCCTGCTTTGAGCAGGGGGTTGGACTAGATACCTCCTGAGGTCCCTTCCAACCCTGATATTCTATGATTCTTGGGGGTCAGGATTCCCAGGGTTTTCTCCTGGAAACCATTCACAAAAATCCTGAGCTACAAGAATATAAACTCAGACCAGTTTCTGCCTTCCTTGGGATTGACCTCTCATGCAACCCTACTGCTCTGTTCCTCAGCTGAGCGCTTACCAGGGATCCCCCCGCAGTAGTCCAAATCCTGCCCTTTTATCAGTGCTCACCACCACAGCCTGCTCCACTCCCAGTGGCTGCTTTGTCTCTCTCCTGGCCTCTTGCCCGACGTTCCCACTCAGGAGAGCAGCCCAGGACCTCACAACCTCTCTAGTCCCAGAGGGATGAAGAGTTTCTCCCTGCAGCTCCCGTCTGCTCTCAATTTTCTCTGTTTACAGTCCTCTCCCAACCCCTCTCCAGCTGGGCTTCATCCTCAGTGAAGCCTGGCCCACTCACCAGGTGCAGCCTGGTATGTTAACTGGCCTCCCAGGCCCATGTTAACCCATCCAGAGTCTGTGTAGGGTATACCTCCCACCATAGTCTGATCAATGGAACAGACCAAATTCACTGCAGGTCTTGTTCCCCGAAATGTGTTAGGTAAGTCTATGCAAATGATGAGCCGTGTGCCTTCTTTCTTATTATTAACTGAATGACCCAGGACCTAGGAAACCCAATCAAAGATCAGAGCCCCCCTGTGTACAGACAAGTAACAAAGAAGACAGACAATGTCCTGGAGTTTCCATGGCAGACAAGAAGGAGCATGCGGACAAAGCAGAGAAATAGGGGAGGGGTGGGTTGGGAGGATGAGGTAACAATAAATGACGAGTTCAGTAGAGAAGCAGAAGTTGCAGGTCATTGCTCCCTCCTCTCTCTTCCTTCCCCTCCACAACCTTCCTTCCACTCTCGACGTCATTGAGAGAGCACCCAGTGGCTTTCTCCTCTTTGACAATCTGAACTGGACTAAACACAACATGGCCATCGTTCCCTGCAGACAGGAGAGTCTTTAGAGAGTTAAAGGAGCAGGTATGTATGGACTGTCTTTTTTTCTGTGTGTGTACAGCACCTAGCACAAAGGGGCCCATAAATGACATTTCAATGCTTCCCCTTCGGGCCCAAAAGCAAGCTGATTAAATATGTTTGAATGGTACTATAAGTTCAGGGTCAATGTGAGTTTTAGGTGACCGTTCAGGTTATTATTGTTGTTTATTTATTGTCTGTATTATAGCAGCAGCTAGGAGCCGCAATCAGGACCTCACTTTGCTAGGTGCTGTACACAGAACAAAAATGCTGTATCCAATATTTTCCCTCTATCCTACAGAAACCACAGTAATTATCCTCCTTAACTCACAGTCCTCTAGAATGTGGATAAAACTCTGAGATCCCCAAATCAGTGGCTTTACAGGGAAGTGAAAAATGGCTATTAATAAACCAGCAATCTGCAGGCAGATCTTGACACTGGTGATGCTGGGTTTGGCCTGGAGATAATGATGGAGGGTGCTGTGATGGCTCACAGAATGGACTCCCCCAGCAGCCTAAGTAAATGAGTATTAGGGATAGATGAATGGTGGGAAATCTGGGGCTTGCAGGCTGCATGTGGCCAATCAAGATAACCTGCTGAGAAGCTGTGAGACAGTTTGTTTTTAATTATTATATGGAGATATATTGATCTCATAGAGCTGGAAGGGACCTTGAAAGGTCATTAAGCCCAGTCCCCTGCTATCATGGCAGGACCAAGTACCATCCTTGACAGATTTTTACCCCAGATCCCTAAATAGCCCCTTCAAGGATTGAACTCACAACCCTTGACTCAGCAGGCCAATGCTCAAACCACTGAGCTATCCCTCCCCCAAGCTTGCCAGCTGCAGGCATGGTCACCCACAGCTCCCAATGACTGCAGTTCACCGTTCCCGGCCAATGGGAGCTGCGGGAAGCGGCGTGGGCTGCAGGGACGTGCTGGCTGTCGCTTTCCACAGCTCCCATTGGGTGGGAATGGTGAACCATGGCCACTGGGAGCTGCGGGCGGCCGTGCCTATGGACAGTAAATGTAAACAGTCTCGCAGCTTGCCAGTGGATTACCCTGATGGGCCACATGCGGCTTGCGGCCTGCAGGTTTCTCACCACTGGGCTAGATGGATAGTGAAAACAACTGCTCACAAAGGGTTAAAGTCACCCCAGAGCTGAGGGCAGGCAAAAGGCTTGTGTGTCTTGAGGACTTAAGAAGGGGTGAAGTGGGGCATAGGTTTTCTGCTGCCCAACAGTGCATTTCATCTTTTGAGCGGAAGAAGAAATAGTTTAGGAAGTCTGGGTTAGCCAATCAGAGAATAAAAACAAAACCATGACACAGGTGACCCGCACAACACTTAGACAATGCATGAAGAATAACTGAAGATTTGCAGGCAATCCACAGGCTTAAATCATTGAAAACATTTCTAAAGAATCAACAACGGATAGTAAAAAACGGCCTAAGATTGGCTCATGGGCAATTCGTCAACAACACCAACAAAAAAGACTAAGGAATAGTTCTGAAATCATGGATTTTAAGTCCAGAAAGAACCACTGTGATCATCTTGTCTGACTTCCTGTGTAACAATGAATAACTTGAAACGCTCCAGCTAATGCTCTAAATCAGGAAAACATGAATGCTTCAGTGAACGATAAAATTCAGACTCTGGGTACAGTACTCCCTCCATTTCTTTGCCCCTTAGATTACACTTACTTGGGCATGATTCGTTTTATGTCATGGCCACTTTGCATATTTTATAACTGCACTTGTATGGGCTCTTCTTTTCTCATTCTTGAAAGACTGACTATATATTCATTCTCTTGCTAATGAAAACAGACCGTGACGCTGCGTCTTAGAGCACAGGGTGACTGTGTTTTGCATTTATATATTGAGAGCCAGTGAGTGAGTATGTGTGAGACAGAAAAACAGAAATTATAATAGTTGGGTTTCTTTTTCCTTGCCAAGTAGACAGACACAAATTCATGAACTAAATGGATTTTCCCACTACAAATCTCTGGCTATATTCAATGACACTGGCTCTGCTATTGATGATAAAATCTCAGCTAATTCCTGTTTCATTCTGTCGTGTTTTCAGAGGATCTTTTGTTCCGTGTTTGTACTGCACCTAGCGTGATGGGTCCTGGAACTAGGGCTTACTTTGTGCCAGAGCTTGCCAGGGCTAGGCCTTGATACCTCTAGGGTTGGCGGTTCAAACCCCTGCACCTCTTGACTCATTACTTTCAGTTATGAAAGTAAAAACATTGCTTGAGCCCGGCCCCTCTTTCATTACAAATGGAGCACTGCCTGGAACCTAGATAATACAACTAATAAAGACTAGTAATAATATTTCAGAGTAATAGGTTTCAAGTCCAGGAGGCACCGTTATGAGCTTCTTGTTTGACTTCTTCCATAACACAGGGCAGAGAAGTTCACCTACATCATGCCCAGAACTTCCCTTTGAGCTAACACAACTTCTTTTCATAAAGCCTCCACTCCTGATTTAAACACTTCAAGTGACGGGGAACCCAATCTACCCAGTGTGGGTGAAATTTGACAGACCTTCTTCCCCAACCCTGCGGCAAACATTATTATTTTTAAAGCTGTTTTGAAGTCCTGGGGGGTGTTATTAAGAAACCAGAGGCGAGTAAGAAGAATAGGACTGGATGCTAGCAATAATTTGCTGCAGGCCCATACCAGCAGCAATTCATGACACTGCGCTGATTTAACTGCCCTCACTAGTGCGTTAGGAGAGGCAAAGCCAAGAGTTTGTCTATTCCTTGCCTCTCCCCATCCAATTCCTGCTCACTACTCTTAGGGAGGAAGTAAGCAAATTGGCAGTACTCACGTACCCCAGCCTATTCAGGCCCAAGGTCCAGGGTGCAAAAGGAGGATTTACTCCCCCTTAGTCTCTTAGGTAGGCGTTTAGTCCAAGTCACAATCCAACCCAGCATTACTGGGGGCATCAGACATTTGAAACATGAATAATTTGTGTTCTTCAGAATCTCCTGTTTCAATGTGTTTTTTTTAACCCCTGTTTAAAGATGTTTTTCTATTTGCACACTGAATTCCTAGCACCTCTTGCAAACATCTCGCTGGTCGTGCCCCTTTGCTGTCCATCCACATATCCATTTCCACAAGGGTATAATTAATCTCAATCTCTTGCCGTATTGTGTGTTTCACACACATGGACAGGAAGTTTCCCGAGTGACACAAGTTCCATTGCACTGTATCATGTGGCAGACATGCCAACAGCTGAAGCGGGAGTGATGTCCACAATGGATTGACAGCAGCCGTTCCATGCATGGTGACCCACTGAATCATCGGGACTTGGGCATCCTGAGATAAAATTGCCTCCAGCCGGAGATTCCTTGCAAGCCACTGAGGCAATAAATAACCTGAAATTAATGTGCTGGGAGAAGGCGGTGGGGAAGGTGGGGGAGGGAGAAGCACTTACCAGATCCTGAATGATTGATCGGTCTTCTCTATAAAGGGGGTCCGTTCAAATGTGCTGTATAAGGTCAGGCTGATGAGGAGGTGGATATCAGGAAACTTGTGAGCAGCCTCGGGAGTCTCGGGTTATGGCTGGTCATGCCAGTCTGGACAAGTTGAAGGATGCTGGCTTGCCACGGAGAGTGGTGTTTATTGCCAAGGGGGGGCCGTGATGCCTATTTTACCTGCAAGAGGGTGAAAGCCTTGATCAGCGGGAGGAGGGATTCATGCAGGGGGGGAGAAAGCCCTGAACGAGGCTGAGAAACTAGTTATAAGTTGTCCTGCCGCAGTAACTAGGGGCCCAACCACGAGCCAGCTGCTGCACATACCCATAGCGAGAGACAGTCGCTGCCCCAAAGAGACAATGGGCTGGAAAGGAAACAGGGAGAGTGACTGGCCCAGTGTCACTCAGAAGATCCATGACAGAGCTGAGATAGAACTAGGAGTCCTTAGTGCCAATGCAATGCGCTAGCCACTAGAACAGAGTTTCTCAAACTGGGGTCCGTGAGGTACTGCAGGGGGGTCCACTGGCCCCACTGATCAATTCCTCCCCCTCCCTCCCAGCGCCGCCTGCATGCTGGGGAACAGCTGTTCAGCGGCGTGCAGGAGGCACTGGGAGGGAGGGAGAGGAGTGGGGACTGGGTGCGCTCGGGGGAGGGGGCGGAAAGAGGCAGGGAAAAGGAAGGGCAGGGGTGGCGCGAGGGCGGGAAGAGGTGGGGTGGGGCATGGGGTTGGGGCCTTGGGGGAAGGGGTGGAGTGGGGGTTGGGCCTGGGGCTGAGTGCGGAACTTGGGAGTCCATGAATAATTTGAAATAAAAATGGGGGTGCTCAGGGTGCTAAAGTTTGAGAACCGCTGCACTAGAATACACTGTTCTGCCCATTGCTGCAGCTCAATCAGCATCAGCCTTTGCCTGTTTCCTGAAAGCTGAAGCTTTGAGGTTTCGACTTACTTGATTAAGGCACCTCTCCTTCCACTATGCCCCATGCCCCAACTCCATCTACTGACTGCCCTGGTTCAAGGCTTCCGCATACCCTCACGCCCACCCCAGTTCTCCCCTTGCATCTCCATCTCTCCCTGACTTCAGGGAAGGGTTGTAGGGCAAGATGGGGACCTGCATGGACTCCTCTAAACTAAAATCCTAGTTTAGATCTGGTAAAGCTGCCACCAACCAAAAAATATAGTGTTTTGGTACACTTTCCATTCCTCCCAAACCTTCCCTGGGAACACAGATCCAAGCTCCTTGAATCTTAACACAAAGGGAAATAATCCATTCCCCCCTCCCCTCTCCAAGTCCTTAGGAGAGATACCTGGATTTAAATTCCTAGAATCAAACCAAAGAGGGATTCACTTTCCCCGCTCCCCTTCCCCTGAAAATACAAACAAGGGAAGAAATCAATCAAGTTCTAAAAGGAAAAGATTTTATTAAAAGAAAGAAAGAAAGTACACTATCTCTGTAATACCAGGATGGAAAAATATCACAGGGTCTGACTTATAAACCTGGAGAGACTTCCCCCTCCCTCCTCCTCAGAATAATCAGTAATAGCAAACAGAAATAAAGAATTTTTCCAGCAAACACACAATTGCAAATACAGAAAGCAACTCAAAAGACTAATCCGCCTTTTTAACTAATACTCACTATATTGAATAGAAGAGGCTATTTCAGGAAACTTGGAGAACTTGAAGGATATGACTAGCCTCTCTTAAATCCAAAAAGAGACCGAACACTCAAACAAAGAACACAGACAAGGACCTCCCTCCACAGAGATTTGAAATTATCTTGTCCCTTGATTGGTCCTCTGGTCAGGTGTTCATCAGGTTACTGAGCTTGTTAACCCTTTACAGGTAAAAGAGACTTTAACCCTGTCTGCCACGTTGTCTGTTTATGACAACGTGGCAGACGTCACATTCTTGTATCACCTGGGCCTGCTCTAGGATTTGATGTGGCCCCGGCTCCACTGGGGGCAGAGCACACAGAAATTCTGAGTAGAGGGATTCAGCCCAGCCATATGTTCTCTTTAAACAGAGGGGCTGGGAGCACACAGGCTGGATCGGGAAGGGAGATAGCTTAGAAACAAGGGAGCGAGCCAAAGATCTCTGGTTTTCTCCCCAGAACACCTGCAGATGCTATGGGTGGGGGGATAGAGAGGAGTGTCCAGAGGCTGTCCTCAAAGACTTCTGCTGGTGGTTAGGAAGGTTTGGGAATACCATCTCTGAAAATTCCCGCTGATGAGGGGCGGAAGGTCTAGCCACCCCTAAGGGCAGTTAGGCATAAAGCTTCAGGTCAGAAGGGATCACCAGTTTATCTAGTTTGGCCTCATAGGCCTCCAGCACCCACACACTAACCCCAACACCTGGCAAACTTTTACAGGAGACTAGACTATTATGCAGAAAATAGGAGAGACCGAGCTCCAACAGTGTCTGAGGCCCCCTCAATTGCAAGGAAATGATTGAGGTACAAACAGATAATCCCGGCAAGTGACCCTCAACCACACGCTGCAGAAGAAGGCAGAAAAACCCAAGGTCACTGCCAATCCGACCAGGGGGGAAATTCCTTCCGAACCCCACATAGGGTGATCAGATTAAACCCAGAGCCTGTGAGCAAGAACCAGCCAGCCAAGCACTGGAGAGAGAGAGAGAGAGAGAGAGAGACAGTGCTTGGTGACACCTCAGAGCCCTGGTCTGCCCTGCCCAGTATCCATCTCCAGCCATGGCCATCCCTGGTGCTTTAGAGGAAGAAGATTAAAAAACAACCCAGAATACACTGGAGACAAAAATATCCCCTTCCTGACCCCTGCAGCTGGCTGGCTGACAACTAAAAGCTCATGCTTCGGGGTGTCTTCTTAGCTTTGCTGTGGGGCTAGATAAACAATAGAAACCTATAGACTGGGGTCTGGGGGTGGGGGTGGGAGGTGAATCTTGAAAGTTTCTGATAGTTCTAACCAAACTGTCCTGATCCATCAACAATTTTAGGTTTGTCCCACACAAACTAGGACCCTTCTTCCATATTCAGACCAGCTGATATCTTGAGTCACCTGCCTATAGCTCAAAAATTGAGCTGAAGTGGCTTAGTCTAGAATAACCGACAAACTTGATGGAATGACTAGCTCCAAGGTTCATCGACGGCTATTAGCCAGGATGGGCAGGGATGGTGTCCCTAGCCTCTGTTTGCCAGAAGCTGGGAATGGGTGACAGGGGATGGATCACTTGATGAATCCCTGTTCTGTTCATTCCCTCTGGGGCACCTGGCATTGGCCACTGTCGGCAGACAGGATACTGGGCTGGATGGACCTTTGGTCTGACCCAGCAGGGCCGTTCTTATGTCCTTATGCCTGGCTAACTGATGGCTTTGTTTGAACCAAGAGTTCTATGACTCTGACTCATTGGTGTTCTTCTAGCAGCCCATATGTAAACAGAATTCATTGCACAGAGCTACATATAACCTTTGACCACCTTTCTGGGCTGGCGGGGCGGAGGTGAGGGGGAGCAGATCAATCTCTATGGCCGGTTTAGTTCTCATTCTCTGTTAAAATTGCCAGCAGGGCTGCCAGTGGTCAGGGCTGGCTCCAGGATTTTTGCCACCCCAAGCGGTGGGAGAAGAAAAAAAAAAATGCGATCGCGATCGGCAGCAGCTCCACCGTTCCGCTTTCTTCTTCAGCAGCAATTCGGCGTCAGGGCCTTCCCTCTGAGAGGGACCGAGGGACCCGCTGCTGAATTGCCACCGAAGAGCCCGACCTGCCGCCCCTTCCCCTTGGCTGCCCCAAGCACCTGCTTGCTGAGCTGGTGCCTGGAGCCGGCCCTGCCAGTGGTGGTGGTGGGCCTAGGGTGACCAGACAGCAAATGTGAAAAATCGAGACAGGGTGTGGGGGGTAATAGGAGCCTGTATAAGAAAAAGATCCAAAAATCGGGACTGTCCCTATAAAATCAGGACATCTGGTCCCCCTAGGTGGGCCTCTGTCTTCTAGGAATGGCTATGAGATCACCAGTTCATTTCATACAGGTCACCAAACAGCCACTAGATATCCACGACTTTCAATCACTTCCTGATGACCTGCAGTAGCAGTGAACTGTTGGCTTAGAGATAAAAGGCTTCTCCTCCGTTTACCAATCCACTAGGATTTATATTACCAGAGCCTGCATTTCCGTAGCCTACGACTTGCCACGTCAGGTGGCCATGGCCAGTATATGTGACTAAGTTCTGTCTACCCTGAATCTAGAAATTGTGTTAGTCAGACACAGCCTCGGTCCAGTTCAATAATCTTCTAGTGGCAGGATGAGATAGACACGTGTGGCTAAAAGGTAGGAAAGAGAAAGGATCCCCATACATAGGTCAGATGACAGCAATTCCAGACCCCAGGGCCAGGGCCGTCCCTAGGGAGGTGCGGGGCCTGGGGAGGAAATGACGAATCCATCCTTTCTGGGACTGACCACGCTGGCCAGTCGAGCCAGTCTGGCCTGCGGGGCCCCCCAAAGTGTGCGCCTAGGAGCCCTGCGGCCCACCTGGGCAATTTAAAAGGGCCTGGTGGGGGGGCAGGGCCCTTTAAAATCATCCAGGCCCCTGGGAAATTGCCCCCTTTGCCTCCCCCCATCCCCCGTCAGCAGGCCTGCCCGCATGTGTCTGTCAGAAGGCAGGTCCAGCCTGCTATCTCTTGGCTCCATTTGTCAAGCCTCATTGGATGGCAGGTTACTACATGGCATGATGCTTTCTCTACCTCTCCTCTCCTTTCCTCCCAGGACTATTCCCCACCACCACCATCGTTTTTGGATGAAAAGTCTTTTATTCTTTCAGATGGTTCAGGGAAGTATCTTTCTTCTACTCCCTCATAATTCGCCATAGAAGCACAGAACCACGGGGTCAGAAGGGACCACCAGGGTCATCTAGTCTAGCCCCCCTGCCAAGAGGCAAGATTTGCTGTGTCTAAACCATCCAAGATGGATGGCTAGCCAGCCTCCTTTTGAAAACGTCCAGCGAAGGAACTGTGTGTCTCTGCCTCCGTTCCTCCCCTATCACCTGCACAGTTGTTCCTATCCTGGTTATGTACCATGCTTTGTGCTTTCCATTCCCACTTCTAGTTCATAGTCGCTGGCTATGTTCACTAGGAAAGAAAACAGCTGTTTCTAGCACCATTCAAGCATGATTCCCCTGACTGGCATAGTGGGAGATTTGTTTTCTGAGAACCACACTACCCAAACTGTGCAGTATGCTACACCCCCCATTGGTGGGTAACATGGATATACACGATGGTTCTCAGGGATTAAGGAACACCAACCTTCTTGCCCTCCTGATTTCAGCTGGAGTGCGTGAGTGCTTTTCTAATCACAATGCGAGATGAAAGGCATGGGCAAAAAGAACAGACACAGACAGGGAGAGATTCTGGGTGGACTTAAAGACAAACAGGAGTACAGCTGCCTGCCCAGTAGCAGACTTGAAGAAGGTCTCTGTGTAGCTCGAAAGCTTCTCTCTCTCACCAACAGAAGTTGGTCCAATAAAAGATATTACCTCACCCACCGTGTTTCTCTAATGCCCAGTAGATTAACAGAATTAATCTTCAGTGCTGTCAGGTTTCACATTTTATTTTATGATTACTATATTCATCATAGACACAAACCTTCATTTCATTACAAGTCAGACAGGGAATGAACAAGTTCACACAACTTGACCTCAGTCATAAACCCCCCTACTGAGACAGCTGTAATGGAGCAGAATTCGTTCTGAAGCCTTAGCTCCCTCTCACTCACTTGCTTAGTCCCCACCTGTTTAGTCTTCATGGAAATACTGGCTTTTATGCTTTCCTGTCTGGCAGAGACACATCCCTTTTCTTTTTCTGGCAGCTGAAAAGTGAACTAACGGTGAACGTTTAGGGTTCCCAGTAGAGAGAACAGCTCTGCAGGCCAAGTGAAGTAGTCTTTCTGTGGAACACTGTGGTTTTGGATGGAAGGGGTTGGTGAAAGTGGTGGAGACAATAGACATTGCAGTTGGAATGATAATATTCCTTGAGGATTTTCTGGGCCCTTCTCTACAGGTTCAATTCTCCCCCACCCTGAGAAATAAAACAGAAGAGCAATATGCAAAATACTCTTTGACTTGTGAAACATGCAGATTTGGGTTGGTTTTGGTTTTAAATCCTTCTCTGTACCATCTTGTACAATGGGCACTGAGTAGCCTTCAGCACAGACTTATGGTCCTTCAGAAAACACTTCTTGATTGATTTAACTTGGCAGGCTGGACATGCTTTTTATTTACGCCTTTGCACACATATGGAAGGTTCTGCTCAGAAGATGATCCAGGGCTGCCCTAAATAGGATGCTGGAACACTCTTGAACTAGAGTGTATCTTGCATAACAGCATCAAGGTCATTGATCGGACAGTAGCTCAGATTGCAAAGGGCTTGTATCAAGGCAGGGAGCTATGAGCCAAATGGTCTCTATGGTTTGCAGCTATGTTGCCTGATGGTGGGATTCTGCTAGTCCCTCCAAGCCAAACATGGTTGGAGCTGGCCAGGACTTGGACAGCAGACGTCCAAGGAGAAGCCTAGATTCTGTAGAAAGCATCACTGCAGTTTCAATTAGAGCCAATCTCCTCTTTGGGCCAGTGCCCCACCAGCATGATAAGAGGGGTTGGGGGGGAAACTCTGCTTCTGAAGGTAGCATCTTTCAGATAAGAAATCAAACCAAATTCCTGACCCACGGGCTTCCCCACAAGAACAGAGGTATTAAATCTGGTATGGCCTAGCCAGATTCCAATGTCAGTTGTTACAGGACCAAAATATTTTCTTGCAGTTGCAACTGCAAATCCTGCAATCTGTTTGCAGAGAACTCACCGTTAACTTCAGGGTAAGTTTTGTCTGCATAAGGGCTTCAGGGGTCAACTCACTTCACCGCTTGTCCTGAACTGCTGGGTAGCGCTGCTGCATGCTGTTCAACAGCTGCTACGTCCCACCAAACAGGTGGCTACATTTCAGCGTTGGATAGTCTATAAAGTGCTCTGGGAGTTTTTGAGGCAGAAGGTGGCACATAAATGCAAGGTATTACTGTTACACGAGTTTTTGCTGGATCAGCTTGACAGAGTAGTCCCCGAAGTTTAAGTAGCAAAGTCTTAGCCTGGGAAAATTGATGGCTTGAGGGTTTAGTCCCTTAACTGGTCTCTGTTGGCTTGTAGGCCAATTTATTGAGGGAGCGATGTGTTCTCCTTCATTTGAGATTGTTTGCATAGAAACATGACCGAGAAATAGATCGCTGTGCTTTTAAACCAGGTGGCTCTTTCCTATTTATCAACCCCACTGCTTACCCACCTTCCCCAAGGATTTAAGTCACAGGCAGCTAGAAAAGCAATTTTATCCTGTTATCCCATACCTTATTTTTAGCAACGGTGCTTATTTTCTTTTCTGCAGCATGTAATATAGTTAATAAAATGACAGGGAAATAAAGCAAGAAAGCCGTCATATTGATCTGAGTCCAAATCATACTCCATCATGCAATGGCTATGGAAAAATATAGTAACCTATCAAGCCATTCGCTGCTACTGTATTTCAGTCAGTACCAAGCTTCACTCAGGCTGTGTCTATGTAGATGCTGGTGCTAGAGTAGAAAAAATAGCCCATATTTTCATAAGTGATTAGTAGTGCGTTTTGGTATCTCCTTTTGGGCGGGGCCAACTGAAGAGAAGAAGAGGGTAGAAATGCAAGCTGGGGGTGGAAAGAGATGGAGAACCGTGGAAGTGAGGAGGCATCGTTATGCAGCAGAAGACCAGAAGCCAGTGCAGGGATCCGAGAAAGAGAGAAATGGCCAGAATGAAAAGGAAAAGACGATCTTGGCAGACACATTTTGGGTGGACAGGAAGGGGCATAGATGTGAGTGGGGCAGGCGGTGGCAACCATCCCGGTGGGAAGAAATGGGAGCATTGGCCTAGGTTTTGGCAATGGGGACGAATAAAAAGGGATTAATTCTATAGTTATTATACAGTCAGTGTAGCAGACTCCAGAGTAACTGGGCAGCCGTACATAATTTAGGTCAATAGAATACAAACGTTTTCAATTATTATTGATTGATTGATTGTATTGCGGTGGTGCCTATGAGCCCCAGTCACGGAACAGGACTTCATTGCGCTAGGCGCTGTACAAACACAGAACAAAAATATGATCCCTGCCTCAAAGAGTTTAGTCCCTTTCCCCCCCAGCTCACACGAGCAAGGTGTAATCCAGTTTCTATCAGACCAGGTGCTTAGTAAAGTGGTGACACTTCAAAGGGGAAATCCAGGCTCCGCTGCAGTCAATGACAAAACTCACACTGACTCCAGTAGGGCTAGGATTACACTCCAGGTTTCTACTGGTTTGAAAGTATTGGCTCCATTACCTGCACAGGAATTATCTTTAAACTAGTAGAAAACTGATAGGAGCATTTTAACTGCCACCGTTTTATCATTATTATTACACCTGGTCAAAATACACGGGGGAAAAAAAGAAATATGTTTAAAAAAAATCAAGATTTTCATTCTGTGTTTTCCATTGAAATTCAAAATTTGAAAATTCCAAATATCACTGAGATTTCAAACTTTGAAAAAAATCCTCACAGCTCCAGTGTTGGTTGAAGGACAAGGCAGTGAGGAGAAATGGCAAATTAATGAAGATCCTACCCCCCCGCCCATTTTGGTCAAAATCATGATGCATGTTTTGTCAAAAACTCAAAAAACTTCAGTCAGCTTCTTGTGATTACATCTTAGGGCTCAAGAAAGATAACACCGGTGTGCCCTCTAGTAAAAGCGTTTGCATGACAGAAAGGAGGTAGAGAATGTTGGAATGAAAATGGGTGTAAAATGGATAGAATAAGTAAAGGATTGATCAAAAATAGTATTTTGCTTTTCACTCTGTGCGCGTGCACGCATTTCTGACTCATCCAGCACAGGATGAATACTTGGTAAGAAAAGTGAGCCAGAAATAATGAATGACAGCTAAATGTTCCAGGTCTGTATCTCAATTGTCTTCAGTGGAGTTGCTCCCCATTTTGGCTGGTGTGTAAACGAGAGCAGAATCAGGCTGGTTCAGGGTCCTCCTTTCGATCTATGACTTTTATTATTATTTATTATTCATAATAGAGTGGCACCTAGAGGCGCCAGCTGAGATCAGGGTCGCATAGTGCTTGGTGCTGTACATACACATAGTAACATTTTCCGACCAATTTTGCTTAGTGCTGGCCAGCGGCCAACAGCCTTAATTCACCTTCAGTTATACCTTATTCCACAAGTAGTCCTACTGAAATCTGTGGGACTATGTCAGGGTTAAGGTAGTACTCAACATGAGTACAGTCAAAAGAATCTAGTCTAAAGCCAGGCCACCATTGGAACTGGTATCCACCCACCTCTTAACAGACTCAGATTCCAAGGCCAGAAGGTACCATTGTTATCATGGAGTTTGACCTCCTGTACAACACAGAACATAAGACTTCTCTGTGTTAATTCCTGATTTGGCTAGAGATAGCTGCATGTTGATTAACAAGGGTAAACATACCACCATTGTGTTTTATGCAGTTTCCCATTGGGTTCTTCTTCTTAAAGACTGGAGACACTATCTGGCCCACAGACGTTAGCAATTAGCTGGCACTTTTGGAGAGGAGGCAGAATTAAATACAGATTTGCTCCTCCATTGCTACTTATTGGCTCTCCAGTGTGAAAAGAGTGACAGCAGCTGTCTGCCAAGATTCTGTCTGACTCTGATGATGCATGAGGAGCAGTTATTGGCAGTAGTTTCTCTGACACCAACCACACTTCAGCTACCATGGGGCTTAATGAAAGGGGCCTGGATCTTTACTTTAGGATGCTGGAAGACTCCTCCAGGAATGCTGGGCCTCCTTTTGGTGCATTGCGATCCTCCTGGGAGGAGTGGCAAGAGACCTATGACTCTGCCGTCAAACCTCATGGAGTCTAGATGATCTGATTACAGCGGGGAAAAATTCAGTGGTGCCCAGCAGGAGAAGCTCAGCACTTTGCAAGACTAGGTCCTTTATTTATGCTCACGGCATCCTCAGCTGGGAGAGATGCCCTTGCATCTAATCAGCCCCTGGCAGGGGCGGCTCTAGGCATTTTGCCGCCCCAAGCACGGAGGGTCCTGTGGGAGGTCCACCGAAGCCACGGGACCAGCGGATCCTCTGCAGGCAAGCTACCGAAGGCAGCCTGCCTGCCGCCCTCGCAGCGACCGGCAGAGCGCCCCCCGCGGCTTGCCGCCCCAAGCACGCGCTTGGCGTGCTATTGCCTGGAGCCACCCCTGGCCCCTGGAAGATGAAAGCTACAACAGCACTGCCACATCAGGGCAAGGATGGATGGCAGAGGGAGGCAGCATGGCTGGGGCTAATGAAGAGTGGGGATTAGTAAGGAAAAGGGAAAAAGGCGGCTTGTGTTAGTTGGCACCGAGAGCCTGTGATGTCAGGGTGATGTCAGTCCAGCAGGTGGTAACTTTTTCCAGCTCAGCTCCAAACCATGCGGGCCTTGTTTTTGTTTACTTTTCCTCTCCGCTCTGAAAAGGCCAGTGAGTGAGCTCTCCGTTTAGTGCCTCGTGAGCGCTGCCTGTGAATCACTCAGCAAGGAACCTCGCTGCCCTCACACCGGGGCGAGGAACGCCTTGCGGAGAGAGCGAGGCTAAATATACACATGTAGGGGCCTTGGTGCTCAGCAGGGTTCACAGGCACAGAGAGAGGGACCGCAGCCTTTTGCTTGGCAGCGTTTGTCTTCTGCAGTCCCTCTTCACCACCAGTCCAGCCTGTGATGATGAAAGCTGCCTTCATCCCCTTCTTTCCTCAATCTCCATCTTCACGGCTTCAACTACCAGCTTTACACTGGCAATGACCCTTCCATTCCTCACTCGGCTCCAGCCAGGCAGCTCTACACCTGACATCTTCCCCTGCCTCCCTGGCAACGTAACCTTAACATGGATTAACTGAACATCCTACCTTCTCTCCAAAACGTGGTCCTCTCCCTATTAGCACCGCCTCCATCCTCCTTGTCCCATAGGTCTGCGACTTACAGATTATCTTCGACTCTTTGTTCTCCCATGTCCCACATGCCCCAAACCTGCTGCTTCTTTCCCCATAACACTTACCAGCTCCAGGCTTTTCTTTCTGTTCACATTGCTAAGGCTCTAATTCAAGCTCTTATCTCTTCCATTCACCACTAAAACCTGTTCCTCACTGGCTTCTCCCATAGGCACCGACTTCCCCACTTTCCCGCCCCTAGTCCCGCCCCTACCCCACCCCTTCCATGAGGCCCCACCCCTGTCCCACCCCTTCTGACTCCTGTCCCACCCCTATTCCAACCCCTTCCCCAAAGTCCCTTCCCCAATTCCACCCCCCGTCCCTATTCCAACTCCTTCCCCAGCCCTGCCTCTTCCCCTGAGTGCGCCATGTTCCTGCTCCTCCCCCTCCCTCCCAGGGTGTGCTAATGCTGCCAAACAGCTGTTTGGTGACAGCCGGGCAGGAAGCGCTGGGAGGTAGGTGGAGGAGTGAGGACGTGCGCTCCGGGGAGGAGGAGGAGCTAGAGGAGGAGGTGAGGCGGGGGGGTGAAGGGAGCTTGGCTGCTAGTGGGTTCGGAGCACTGTTATCTCGTGTGCACCAGCCACTAGAGAAGGATGCATAACACCCTGAAATACATGCCTGAGAAGCCCCATTTTCCAGAGAGCATAGCTGAGAAATTAGGTTTGGCTGATCTTTTCCAGCCAACAGTGTGATTAAATGGCTGAGATTTGAGTGTGTGTGTCAAAGGCTGTTTACCTCTTCCATTGTTTCCCAGGTGACAGCAGGCCGCTGGGCCAGTCCTGGGGTATGGCCCTCCAGCAGTACTTCTTAGCAAGTCCACCCCCCATCCAAGGGCTATCAAAGAGTCCAAACAAAAAGAAAAATAGTTCCACTGCCCATAGGGGGCTTGGCCTCCTCCCTTACACAAAGGAGGGGAAGCAGGTTTTCAAATCCCACAGGAAGTCTCAGCTCCCACCCTTGTGCATGGCTACATGCCAAGAGCTAGCCCTGGAGGCTTTAATCATAGAAACAAACCAGCCCATCTTCTTTCCTCAGAGGGCTCAGACTGACGGGGACTCTCAAACTGCACAAATGCAGTGAGTTGCCATGGATTGTGACCACCGGAGTTCTTGAACCCCTTCTTGACTGGAGGGGGTTCTCTGCCCCACCACGCTGCCCTATTAGAATACTAGGTTCTAGTCACAGCTCATGTATCCTCTCAGTGGACTATGGGAACTTCTCAAGGCCACAGAATTATTCACACCAATCAGTAGACAGCAGAAGTTATCTCCCTGCTCCCCGGACTTTCCTGCTGAATTTCAAGTTCCTGCTGCAAATCATGAAGGTGCCACAGCTCTTAAAAAAAAAAGGTTGGAAAAAATATACAATGGAACGGTTTAGGCAGCTTAAATATAGGGGTTTCCACATTCCCCCTATACTATATATGTATTCTTCCCCTTGCCACCCATACAGAAGTATATGCCAGACAGGACTTCCTTTAACCAGGGAATGGAGAAGAGAAGAAGGTTCCTGGAAGTTCACTAGAGACTTTGTCATGCAGATCTCACTTACCTAGGAAGGACTCCGCTACTCTGGGAATGGATGCTATAAAAAAAGGCTCTGGATGCTATAGAAAAGACAGATATAGAAGTACCTTGATCTCACTCATATTTCTCTGAACATTCAGTTTCCCCAGTGCTAGCCTTTTTTATGGAGGTTGCTGAGGCATATGCAAATATTAGTCCATACAGGGTATTGGTGTATTCACCTTCCTGTCCTCAGGGAACAGAAGGGGGAAGAGAGGAAGCTGAGTTGAACTAATTACGCTATTAATGAGCCAGTTTGCTTGGCTGTGTTTCAGGCTACAGATCAAGCCAACACTGCCCATAATATCCCAAGCAGGCAGATTAGCACGATAAAGATCCCAGTGTCTACAGCTAATTCCTTCGCTCCGGGTTTGCTCCTGCACCTGCTACGCCAGCGCCATCTGCCACCATTCAGCTGGATAGCAATGGAATACGGGATACAGCAGCAGAGTTGGCAGCAGCAAGAAAGTACAATCTGCCTGGTCGTTTAGCTGGGCCCCTTTCCTTTGATGCCACCTCTGCGGCTGATATAACAGCATATGCAGTGGAATGGGTCCCAAAGCCCCTAATGTTTCTTGAGATCATTTATAGCACATTCCGCTTAAAAGCCAGGAGCATTCAGAGAGGCAGTAGGGTCTATAGGGAGAAGTGGTGACGGTCTAGTGGACTGCACATGGATCTGAGAGATGGGAATCCTGGGTTTAATGCTGATTTACTCTGTGGCCTGGGTGAGGTCACTTGAATTCTCAGTTTCTCCTTCTGTAAAATGCAAATACAGCTCGCCTACCTCTCAACACATAGCTGATGAATTTCTTTTTTCCACTTGGGGAACTCAACACAAATGCGTTCTGCGTGATGGAAGCTGCACACAGGCGCAATCCAACCCAGAGCACAGTGGCGATGGGGTGTTCACTCCCACTCTAGCCCAGAAAGGGTTAACATGGCTCAGAAGGGATGAAGTACGCTGATAGGCCACGCCTGAAGGAGATTTAGGCTTGATAAGCAAGCATTGATTGGGGGGCTGGTATCAGGTGAGGCAGTGAGGGAGAAGGATGCTGCAGTGTAGAATCCTGTAGTCCCTCATGGGGCTTAGTGAGGGAAAGGAGGAGACCTAGTGGAAGAGTTGAAGCCCTGGGATCCTGGCCTTGATGGAAGGGTTCACCCAGAGGGGTGGAGGGACAGAAGCCCTGTTAAAGGGATAATGGGAAAAAACCCAGGGAAGTGGCAGCAAGGTTTGGGACCGAGGGGACCTTGGTTGCTGATTGTGGGGTCCCTGAGCTGGAACCCAGAGTAGTGGATGGGCCCCGGTTCCCCTACCAGCCACTAGGGAAGTGACATAGCTTTGAGTTGGAGGATTGTCGGGAACTTTGATACCCCAGAGGTGGAAAACTATAGTGGCCTGGCCGGAGTGCCAAGTCATGAAGAGAGAGCACCCTGAGTCACAGAGAGGAAGCACTCTATATCTCCTGGAGCATGAGAGGGGTTGCAGCGTGAACGACAGATGGAAAGAAGTGTCAAACCGGGCGGAGCTATTCCCCAGTTGCAGCCCCCAGGAGGCGCCCCAGTGGTGAGTAGAGAATCCTGCTATCTACACCACACAACTTCTGCCACTAACCAGCCCTGCATATGTCAGGAACGGTATATTTGACTGTAACCACCACAATTTGCACGGCACTGGGGAACACCTTTTTGTAAATGAACAAACAGCTGAAACGTGCTTGCTGTGAATACAGGTGTTTCCAATTCACTCACCGGGGTAATGATGCTGGTATAGCCCCAGCAACTGAATGTTCCTTCAAACCATGCATGAACTTGAAGGAATAATTGTGAAAAACAATCCCAGCTATTAGCTCTCCTTCACCTGCCTCATTGAGAAGCTGTCAACACTGCTTCTCAGGATGAGCCGTAACCTAGTTGTTCAAGGGCTTCCCTCAGATTCAAGAGGGATGGGTTCACTTGGCTGCTTTGACAAACCTTATGCGTTCTTTAGTCTTTCAGTGCCTGAGCTGTGAAATAGAGATTATACTTCCCTACCTCATGGGCCTGTTGTGACGATAAGTACATGACAAGAGTACGTGGTAATCCCGCTACGATGGCATTAAGGGTTGTTTAAGTCAATTAAGTAGAATTTATCCATGATGCTTCAAAGATGCAAAGTACTACAGAGGCTCTATCTATACCGTGAAGAAAAACCCATGGCTCTGTGTCTCAGAGCCCGGACAAATTGACCCAGACTTGCAGGACTTGGGCTATTGAGCTAAACATAGCGGTGTAAATGGTCCCAGTTGAGCTGGAGCTTGGGCTCCGAAACCCAGCAAGAGGGGAGGGTCTCAGAGCCCAAGCTACCCTGCTATTTTTAGCGCTGCAACCCGAGCCCCGTGAGCCCAAGTCAATTGACTGGGACTTGGTGCCACACGTTTTTCTTTGTAGCATAGAGCCATGTAGGCTAGTGTAAAACAAAGGCAAAGTATGTCCTATGACCCTGACTAGTGGCTCGCTCACCAAAATCCAACAGTTTATTACTGCTACTAGACAACAGAATTACTCCTTCAGCTCTAGCAGGCCAGGGCTGGACTGTGATGTTAAAGGTCTCCTGTTCCAGCTTTGCTAAAAACAGACGGTGGAGATTTAGACTAGCAGTTTAATTCATGTGCCTACCTCAACTTCTTTCCCTTAACTGAACCTAATATATGAAGCCATTTAATAGAGTTGGATGCGGCAGCATACGTCTGTATAAAGAACATTACACAGGCAGTTAATTGCTCAAGGAGTGGTCCTTATTAGAACATTCAACAAACAGGATCTGATGGATTCTATTTTTCTTTAGCAAATGTTATTTAAACGAGACAATGGGGAGACTTCCCCCACACCCCAAAGGATGAGAGACGAAATTCCTTTCTGCCTCTGCTCTCACGTTTGGGTATGACTCAGATGGCAAAGGTATCTCCTCCCTGTTTTCAGCTTCGCAGCCACAAATTGCTAGTAAAGAAAATAAATTGAATTCTGGAGCGGCGGTCCAGGAGGGAAATCATGCACAAGCAGAGGGGGAAGGATCTTAGCCCAGTGGCATGAGCTCTAGTTTCATTTCTTTCTAATGTTTATTTGGCTTTTTGTCTTTCTCGTTTCATGTGTTTTCTTTCTTCTGGTTTCTCTCTCCTCCAGCTATCTGGTATTAATTTTTTCTTTTACGTCCATGAATTGCTATCCCCTGGATTCTCTTCTCAGCAAACTTTTTTTTTTCCCATTCTTACAATTTCTTCACAGCTTCAGAGCTGGGTCGCCCAGAGGGGGGGGGGGCAAGTGGGGCAATTTGCCTCAGGTCCTGGGCCCCGCAGGGGCCCCCACGAGAGTTTTTTGGGGCCCCTGGAGTGGGGTCCTTCACTCACTCCAGGGGCCCCGGAAAACTCTCGCGAGGCCCCCGGAGCTTTTTCCGCTCCGGGTCTTCAGCGGTGAGGGGTCCTTCTGCTCCGGGGTGGAAGGACTCCCCGCCACCGAATTACCACCGAAGACCCGGCACTTTGGTGGCGGGTCCCGCTTCGGCGGTAATTTGGCAGTGGGGGGGCCCCCGCCACGGGTCTTCGGGGCACTTCGGCGGCGGGTCCTGGAGTGGAAGGACCCCCTGCCACCGAATTACCGCCGAAGCGGGGTCCCCCGCTGCTGAAGACCCCAGGCCCCCTGAATCCTCTGGGCGTCCCTGCTTCAGAGACCTTTTCATCTCTGGCTCTGTCCCTCTCTCAACCTCTCTCTCGGACTTTTTTTTTTTAATAGTGTTTAAGGCATATTTTCTTCTCCTCCTCTCTCATGTTTGTTTCTCTCCTTTCCTCTCCTTTCTCCTTCCTTCCTTACCAAGTGTTCACTATGTTTCTGACCCCTTGACAGTCGTTAGGTCTTCTGCCCAATCCAGATATTCTGTCCACTTTACCTTACCTAAGCTAACGAGGCCTGGTCAAATTTTCAGTCAAATCTATTTTGACAGAAGATTGGGTTTTTCACAAAACATATATATATAGATAGATAGATATAGATGTTTATATATAAACATATCTCCATCTCATCTTGATTGATGACCATTCTGAAATATCACCTCTTCTTTTGACTTTTCCACCACCTTAGGTTGAAAGGATCTCACAGGATTTTTGAACTAGAAGACAGACCCCTGCTGGATTGGGATCTAAACCAGCAGAAACAGATTCATGTCCAAGGATACTAATCCAAATGCTCCCTGAAATTTGACATCTGATTTCCATACAATGCACCCAGTTACCATTACATACAATTCATAAATTGTTAACTTAACGTCAGTAACAAACAATACATTGTGCTCTAGACCCAGGCAGCTGAGGTGTTTCCCACCTTGATGGTATGGAGTCAGCATGGATATATGCATGTCCCTTCCAGTTCCTTTGGTGTAGCAGGCAGGCCAAGGATATGCTGAGAGTTTTCAGTCTCCCGGGCTGTCATTCTCTGGGTGAAATACTTACCCAGGAGGTCAGACAAGATGGTCATGATAGTCTCTTCCTGCCTTTGGATCCATGGATCTATTCTAGCACCTCTCACCAGCTCTGCATTCACTTAAAAATAACCATTCTTCATACTGGTCTTTTCAAAAACCATTCACAAATCCTGAGCCTCCTCTTACCCCGGCGTGAATTGGGAGTAACTGCTGAAATCAACAGAGGGGTACAAAGGGAGGCCAAAAGGAGATGGATCGTCTCCCACGTTTGCTCTGGGAAAGTCAAGTTGTGGAGCTATCAGAGTGGGCTCAGAAGGGAGGCTTTTGCAAATATGCCTGGACACGCATTTCGTAAACGCCACTATGCTTAGTGAACCCATAAAAGGATCTGCTTTGTTTTAACCAGAGCACTTAGATCCAGCCAAATATCCTCCAAATGATGACGCCATGAAGACTTTCACAGGCTCTTTTTGTCCCCTTCATCCGAAGGTAAACTTTCCTTTAACAAACACTCAGTCCAGCCAGAGCAACTTGGGAGAACAATGAGTCACAAAAAAAGGCCTGATATTTAAAACAATTGCTGTGTTCACATCCTGAATTGATTTCCTGTCATGATTTCCCTCTGATGGGTTCGGTCAAAAATAATAACAATAATAAATAAAATAGGAGAATGTGCCCCTCTCCACTTCTCCTGATAGGGTCTTGGTGTTAATAGAGCAGACACGAAAACAGAGGAATGGGTGGACTCACATACAGTAAGACTCAGAGAATAATTCAGGAGATGACTGTGGGTTATTATGAGAGAGACAAAATGGGTGAGGTAGTATCTTTGATTGGATCAACATCTGTTGGTGGAAGGTACAGAGCTCTCCAGGTGATGGTCTGGGGAAGATAATCAAAAGGTGTAAGCTACTACCAAGTTGGGACAGATTGTTATACATAAGGGGTTAGCATGTGCTATAGGAGACCACTTAAAATGAAATAGGTTGTTAAGGACTTGCAGGCAGTGGGGTGTGTTACAAATTGTTGTAATGAGCCATAAAAGAAGCGTCTCTCTTGGGTCCAAGGTTTTTAGTATCTAGCAGAGTTATGAACTGAATTTCCGAGGCTTGCCTTTGGAAGGTGTTCTGCAGGTTTCCTTTGAGGACAGGACTGAGAGCTCCGCTCTGGAGTTATCGCTTTGTGAGATCGCTTTTGCCGATAGGTGACATGGTGTTTGTCTTCTATCATTTGAGGGCATAGTAATTGTCTGGTTTCACCCACATAGTTGTTGTTGAGGCATCTGGTGCACTTGATGAGATACATCACATGTTGTGACAGGCAGGTGTGCGGATTATGATGACTATTTGTATTATTTTAGTACCTGAGATGCCAACTGAGATCAGGGCCTCATTGGACTAAGATGCTAGACAGACTGTTTCTGGGCCTTGCCATCTTATATTTTCAGGACAACTGGGTCCATTGTCCAGAAAACATTTTATAGTATCTATTTATGTGTAATGTGGCTGAAGGGAACTCAGCTGTTTAATCACCTGGCTTTTACATGCTTAATTTTCCAACCTTTATCTATCTATCTATCTATCTATCTATCTATCTATCTATCTATCTATCTAATCAGAATGTTTTCTGGAGCACATTATTTTATTCACATGAATAAAACCTATTCAAAAATCAGCAAGCAACTTCTATCCATGCAAGGAAAAAAATAGGAAGCATAATCAGTTCAAACAACAAGACTGTGGAGTTCTGAGTTTGCTTGGGGGAAGGCATGTACAGTTCAATGAAAGTGAAATACAGCAGATGTAAAGGAGATGAAAGGAAATAATCTTTCACACAAGGCACAATTAGCCTATGGAACTCATTGCCACAGGATATCTTTGAAAGCAAGAGTTTTGCAGGATTCAGATAAGGATTGGACATTTCTAAGGGTAAATAAAAGATCCAGAGTTGTTGTTTTAAGCATTTAAAAATCCAAGAATTTTGGAAGGGATGTAAATCAATCTTCAGGGCATAATCCAATCTTTAATTATTGAGGGTGAAGAAAAAACTTTCCCTGGGGGCAGATTATTCCATAATCAGCCTCCGGAATAATCTGCTTCGTGCAGGGTCTCTTATACCTTCCTCTGAAGAAGCTGGTACTGGCCATTGTTGGACACAGGATACTGAAAGAGAGGGGCCACTGGTCTGATCCAATCTGGCAGTTCTCATACCCCTGTGTTTATAGACACATTGAGTGCAGGATTTGGACTCCAGGCACAGTAGCCATATGTTTTCCTGGCCATTGTGGCCACAAGTTTTCACTGAGGACATTGGGATCACAAAATACAAGCACCCCCATCTTTCCCCATGCCATACCCTGAAGGGCAAACCCACACAGTCTTGTGAGGTGTATGACACCCCCTTTTCTTCCCCCACTAGTTCATAAAACGCCACCAGCTACAACTACATCAGGACTGTGTTCAGTTAGGAAAAGGAAAAGTGATCTCAAGTTCCATCTCCGCACAAGTGGCAATGGCAGCCAAAGCAGGAAGGTGGTAAAGCTCCTGCAAGCCCCCATTCATAAAAGCGCTCTCATAAATCCTTGCAGAGAAAAAATTACATGACCAAAGAATAACCTTGTAAAAGAGTTTAAAAGAGAACTGAAATGCTGGAGATCAGAAGCTTGTTTTTAAATGCATGTACTTAGCACTAACATCAGGAAGTCATATTTTTAAAGAGCCCAGGAACCAATTTGCCAAAGAGATTTTTTTTCTTTTTTTTTTGGTAACAGATGAAAAATGTGACTTATTAGCAATAAGAAACTAACTCTCAGTGGTCTCTGCGGCACTTTGGACTATTACTTTGTCACTGTAAACTAAAATAATAGCAACACATTTTGCTATCTCACTTCATGTCATAAAGGCCAAGATTATTTTATTTTTTTAAGCCTAATTAAGATCATAAAGAGCTACAAGAATGGCACATGGTCTGGAAAACACAGTGAAAGGCTAAAGAGCTGCAATCTATTTAGTTCAGTGGTTCTCAAACTGTGGGTCAGGACTCCAAAGTGGGTCGCGACCCTGTTTTAATGGGGTCACCAGGGCTGGCAATAGATTTGCTGGGGCCCGGGGCCAAAGCTGAAGCCTGAGCCGCACCACCCAGGGCAAAAGCCAAAGCCTGGGGCTGAGGGCTTCAGTCCTGGGTGGCAGGGCTCAGGTTATAGGCTCCCCACCTGGGGCTGAACCCCTTGGGCTTCGGCTTTGGCCTCCCCGCCCAGGCTAGCAGAGCTCAGGAAGGCTCAGGCTCCTGCCGTCATGTAGTAATTTTTGTTGACAGAAGGGGGTCGCAGTGCAGTGAAGTTTGAGAAACGCTGATTTAGTTTCACCAAGAGAAGGTTAAAATGTGACTTGATTACAGTCCACCAGTACCTACATGGGGAAGGGATTTCTGATAGACAGCTCTTTAATTTAGCACAGAAAGGCATAATGAGACCCAGTGGTTGAAAGTGGAAGCTAAACACATTCAGATTAGAAATAACTGCATATATTTTATAATGAGGGTAGTTAACCATTGGAACAATTGGAGTCTCCATCACTTGAAGTGTTTAAATCAAGATTAGCATCTCTTTCAGAAAGTCATCCATAGCTCAAACCTAAGTTATAGGCTTGATGCAGAAATTATTGGGTGAGGTTCTCTGGCCTGTGTTATTCTGGAGGTCAGACTAGACAATCCTAATGGTTCCTTCTGGCCATAAAAACTGATTTTTTTCCTTATTTAGGTGTCTAAATAAGTGGCCTGATTCTCCAAAGTGCTGTGCACTAGAACGGAGTGAATAATTGACTTTTTCATTTCAGTGGCCAAACCCTCTAAAAAAGTTGGTTGATTTCAATATATCTTTTTTTTTTCAATTTATTTCAATTAAGCAAAAACTGATTTTTTTTTCAGGTCAAATGAAGCATTTTGAATGTCAGTTGAAATGATGGTTTTGTTTGGAAAATGTCATTTGGAAACACAACAATCGGTTTCAACACTTTTTTACCAAATGAGATGTTTTCACGTTTCTGATTTTTTTTTGGTTTTGGGGGTTGTTTTGTTTTTGTTTTGTGATGAAATTATTCACTGAATTTGTCCTGAATTCACAATTAGTTTCAGTGCTCCCCAAAATTCTTTTTTTTTGGCACATTTACTATTTGCTGGGGAAAAAAATTGCCCAGCTCTGCTGAACACCTAATAGCTGCCATGACTGTTCAACACTTTAAAAAAAAAACAAGTCATTTATTAAGGTGCCTAGCTAAGGATGTAGGACCCTATCTTTGACACCTATGTTTGAGAATTTTGGCTTTAGTTCATAGTGTGGATTATAAGATTTCCCTAGAAGACACAAGTCAAAATGCTGATACTTTTTGACATCAACATGTTGACTTCAATAGGAGCTAAGGGTGCTCAGGTTGACTAAAAATCATGTCACTTTTATATAGGCATCTAGGCCAAGATTTCCCTAAGTGACCTGTGATTTTTGGGTGTCCCACGTGAGATATCTTAAAAGGACCTGATCTTAAGAGGACAAAAGCTCAGCGCTTTCCGAAAATCAGGGCCCTCTCTGGTGTCTCGAGCTCGACACAGAAACATTGATGCCCTGCAAATTACTAGTCACTTTGAAAAGTCTTGGACCTAAATATGGGTTTCAACACCTTACTGTGGGCACCCCATATAAAGGAGTTAGGCATTCAGCCCAGATTCTCCAAAGGTAGCTAGATGCCTAACTCCTATTGAGTTCAACAGAAGATAGATATCTAAATACCTTGCTCTAGGTCTCAGTTCCCACTGGAAGTTGATGTGAGTGGGGTTCCTAACTGCCTTGGACGCTTCTTAAAAATCCAGCCCCAATGCCCAGAATTGTGGCCTAATAAAGTAGCAGCGAGTGTGTCTGGACACCATCAAGCCAACTATCTTCTTTATGCTGCTGTAATATAGGGCTTAATCTCCTTCAAATCCTTACATTAGACCCACAAGGAGGCAGTCAAAGGCAATTATTTATGGCAATATGTGCATGTATTTTGCTTCATCACACTGTGCACTGGCCTTTGCCAAGTAATCCTGGGAGATCATGGCTGTAAGGAAATGGACAGGAAGATCCATAAGCCTCCCTAGTGGAGAATCCTAGAGTTCAAGGCCAGGAGGGACCACCAGATCATCTAGTCTGATCTCCTGTATATCACAGGCCACTTTACCCCATTCAGACACCCTCACACCAAGCCCAGCATCTGAAATTGTGGATGCTCATTCAGATTGAACTGAACCATTGCTATTGAAGTTGGCATGCTTGCCCATGCTCAAGGAAGATCATGGGTTCACCCTGGATCTGAAATGGCATCGCCTGGACCGAGTCCCTTCTACTGCCATCGATATGCAGGGATGCACAGTTCCTAGCATTGAAGCAGAGTCCCATCCAGTTGGCAGCCTGGCTCGTGACATCAAGCATTTCTTGAAGACTCTCAGGGTTGTCTACAATCAGGACCAGTGATTTGCATCCCAACACCAGCCAAAATTGATCACCTGGGCAACACAGCTCTGTCTGCTGGATACTTAGGTAGAGTAGGTGCGTTCATGTAAATACAGTCTGATCCTGAAACCTCCCCCCGTTCCCCAGCTCATCACTAGCTGTCAGGGGAGAGCTGCTTCAGACTGTGCTTACACAATAGTTTAGTCTCCTGAGTGCTGTAACACTCTGGCGACTGGGCTTGGTGTGTGTGTGTGGAGGGGGGGTGGTGTCCTGTGATATACAGGAGATCAGACTAGATAATCTGACGGTCCCACCTGGCCTTGCACTCTGATTCTCCACTAGGGAGGCCTGTGGACAGGAAGGTCCATATTGTTACAACCATGATCTCCCAGGATTACTCGGCAAAGGCCAGCGCACAGTGTGGTGAAGCAAAATACCTGCACATATTGGGGTAAATAAATGTCTTTGATTCCCTCCTTGTGGTCCTAAAGGAGGGATTTGAAGGAGACTTAAGTGTCTGGCTGTACAGGCTCAGGGAGGATGTTCCACATACAAGGGGCAGCATGAAGAAAAGCATGGACATGGGCAGATACAGTGGAGCATTGCGGCTGGTATCACTGGAGGGTGAGGGGTGCAGGGGGAGTGGTGATGTGTTAAAAGATTAGGTCCTGTTCTACAGTTTTCTAAAGGGGACTGTTCAGTGCAACAAAAATGAGTCTACTCACAGGACTACAGGCTGGGAACTTGCTGCTTTATTTAATTGCATCATAGCAGAGTGGGAGGGAAGGAATTCCCACTGACTAAACAAAAAGTAAGGGTGGGATGGAGCATGGCTTCATCCAATAATACTCTGGGTAATCCCACTAACTCTATCATGACCACGTCACTGCAGAAAGCGCATTGAAGTCAATAGAAAGAGTCTCTCTTTAGACAAGCTAGCTCAGGGGGAGGGATAGCCCAGTGGTTTGAGTATTAGCCTGGTAAAGCCAAAATTGTGAGTTCAATCCTTCAGGAAGTCATTTGGGGATTCAGTTGGGTTTGGTCCTGCTTTAAGCAGGGGGTTGGACTAGATGACCTCATGAGGTCCCTTCCAACCCTGATTATTATTCTATGACTCCTCTAGGTTTTGTATTGGGCCCATGGCCAGATGGATAGGGCCGCAAAGGGCATTGCAGCCACTTATGCAAAGATGGGATTTGGTCCCTTTAGCTGGGATTTTCAAATGAACCTAAGGGAGTTAGGCACCCAGCTAATGAAATGTGGGTACTGTTAAGGCTGATTCCCCACTCTGTCACTCCGAGTGCAGAAGGTGGGGCCCACAAGGATTCTAAAAATTAATACTGGCCACTCCAGGCTTGTATTAAACTCCCAAGGTTACAGCTTCAATCTGACCTTGGATGGTAGATGCTGCCACCACCCAAGTGCAAAAAGAACCCCTTTGGACCCAAGAAGGCACACTTGGGAATTCCTCCCTGTGGGGTACCCTCAAGCCCTTTCACCACCACCACCCCCTTCCAGGAAGAGCTGAGAAAGAAAACAAAGGAAATCCGCTGTTACCACCAGCTAATGAAACAACATATGCACAAACCTCTTAGGACACAAAAAACCCAATCCTGTTCTTAAAGGTAAATTTTATTAAAAACAAAAAGAAAGAAAATACATCTGGAACTTAGGCTATTGCTAGATTTAAAAAGAGCAATATAATAATTAAGCATCAAGAATGGTTTTCTTGAGCTCCAGCTTAATGGTTGCAAGCAAAACAAAAACAGTTGGGGGTTAGCACAGAGGAGTCCACAAGCTAATAAGAAATAACCCTAATCGCATCTTCCTAGACGTTCCCTGAGCTCCTTACATAACTGGGGTTTCAGCTAAGTAATTCCTAGGTATGATTTGATGATTTTTTCATACGTGGTTTAGCTTCTTACAGCATTGCTGCTCTGTCTCTCCTCTCTCCGGAAAACAACAGACAGACAAAGGGAAAGTTTTTTCCCAATTTTAAAAAGTTCTAACCCTCCCATTGGCTCTTTCGGTCAGGTGTCCACTCCCTTCCTTTTAATTATGGGCTTTTTTAACCCTTTACAGGTAAAACAAGTAGAGAACAGCTACAGCTACAAACAGGGATTTTATAGCTAACTGGCTGGCTGGGTGTCTATAAAAGGGAGCTATCCCCTCTTCATTTATCACAGGTACCTAAGGTACTTATCTGACCCCCCATTACTGTAGTATCTGAGCAGCTTACCATCTTTACTGTATTTATCCCCACAAAACCCCAGTGAGGCAGCAAAGTGCTATTATACCCCCTTCTTGGATGGGGAATTCAGACAGAGATGGGGTAAGTGACTTGCCCAAGGTTACCCAGGGAGCATGGGACAGCACAGAGAATTGAAAGCAGGTCTCCCAACCCCACAACTAGCGGCTTAACCACCAGGCTGGCCTAAGTGGTTTCGGTACCTTTGAAAACTCCACCTTCAAGCCCTCAGAGACAAATCAGCCAGTCTCTGAGGGAGTCTGAGTAGAAGAAAAAAAACCTGACTGTGCTGTGAAGTTTCAAGTGGATTTCTTTCCGCTGGCTAAGAGATTTTTCAAGGCAGCGAAATGTATGGCTCGTTATCCGGATTAATGTTATTACCCTCATTTTTCAATAAATATACCGTGTCAGAATTTATAGCCTCACTGTTCTTTTCATGAAACGTAATAGGGCTCCCTGAGCATGCCAGGGTTACATTAGAGTGACAGGAGCAGCCGGGGGAGGTAAATACGCCGCTCCCTGTTGTTATGTTTCACTCGCGCGCCAGGCCAGATCTGTGACAGCTTTTGGCTAACGCTGTGCAGAGGTGAATAGAAAAGAAATGGCAGGCACATCATTTTAAGTAAACAACTGAGCCAGATTCATTTGATCTATTTATCTGGCCCTCTGGAGAGTGTTAATGTTGGTGAAAGGAGCATAGAATGACTGAAGTTCTCCTCAGAACAGCTACACAGCACCCTGAACATGCTCCTCTTGTGGGGTAAAGCTCTGCTCTGCTCCACCTCTACCCCCAGCTCACCTCCTGAGGGGTCCCTCAACCCCACCTATTGAGACTTGTGGCCCTAAAGGTCTCAGATAACCCCTCCTGGCCCATACCAGTCTTCTTCATAGGGCAAGCACTTTGTCCCCACCCACGGGGAATTTTTGATGGGGAAACCTCCCTTGCTGTGTTCTGTTGTCTTCTGACAGAAGTAGGGAGTCTCAGGTTTCAGTGAACTGTCACTTCAACAATGTAACAGATGGAAGCGGATTCAGTGTCTGATGCAGAGAGGCCACCAGCTCTGCCTCCGCATCTCCCTAGCCTCCTGACTCTGCGCTGCCTGCTGGATTCATGCACTGTCAGCAAGGTGGCCCTGTGCCATGTTGTCTTTACCCTCAGTGGACTCACAAGTCCATTTGATGGTTGGAGGACATTCTCGTGTCTGGGTTTATAAACCTACTTGGGAATGGACCAAGTTGGTCCTCATTTTGTTCTGTTTAACATAAGCATTTTTCAAAGCTTTTTGTGGGGTAGTGGAAGTAGCCAGACCAACAGCCTAGCGATAGAAATTCTCTGCATACCCACGGCACAGGTACAGCATGGAATGACACAGTGCTAACAGGACTACGCTCAACTCAGTCCGTGCACTAGGAACCTCCAGAGCTCTGAGCTGTTTCAGAACAAGCAAAAGAGCCAGACTCTGGGTCTGTTGTAGACTCACATCCTCTCTGGATCATGCACAGAGGGGGACACATGACACCCACTGATTAGTGGGTTAAAGTGACTTCCCCCATGTTGCTCCGCCATGGGCTGCAACCAGGTTCTGGAGCTAGGGTTGAAAGGGTCATTCAGTCTCCCTTGCCCAGTCAGTCCTGGGCCTCCCTGCTGACACTGATTACAGTGGCGTTAGTGATAATGTGGATACCTGTCTACTGAGACCACAGAACTCCCATCACCTAGGTCACCAAGCAGCCATTAGACAGTAACAGTGTTCTGATCTGCCAATCCTTTCATAACAAGGCTGATTTTATAGACCTCTCAGGTCCCTTTATCTGGCTATACTTCTCTCTTACACCTTGCTGGGGATTTATTTTTTTCTGGATCGGAGGTAGATATAAAACAAAGCAAAAAAAACCCAACAACCTTAGGCCATATTCTCTCCTGATTTACTCTCAAAGTCTTGCACTGGGTGTAAATCAGGCTAGAGATTGCCTTTCCAAAGACTCAATCATTTATCTTGCCCCGTCAGCTTTTAGTAGGCTGACAATTTAATAGCGTTTATTTTCTTCCTGCTCAGTTTCAAGCGGCTACTCCACCCCCTGCCCCTGTTTTTTGTAACACTGGCCCACAGAATGTATATGGGGTGGGGGGAAGACCTTCGTTGTAAATGATTTGCTTCCCTGCTGGGAGACCCCAATTGGGCTGCTTTTCTAAATGGGTGTGTGGCCGGGGGGAGATAAATGAGACCTTCTGCCTTTTTTCACTGATACCCTTTGGAGAAACTCTTTTTAATCTTAATGTGCACATAAAGCAGGCGCAGTAGATGGCTGGCTGTGCACTAAATGTTTTCCTGGGTGTTCCCCTTCTGTACCAGCCAACTCTTCCCCACTAGCAGGAAGGCAGCCAAGATAAGGAAATATTCATCACTGCTGCACTTCATTATTTCAGTGGAAACAAAGGATCATAAGAGTTTGCATGTTGCGGGCTCTATCTTTCTTGACTCAGGCATTTGAGACGGGGATTTTGAAGTCTTCCAGTTTCTAAGTGGCTTGTTTGAACCTACCCCATGTAAGTAGTGACTAGATGTTAACTGAGAATTGCTTGGTGGTCTCAGTGAAATTCTTACTAGTACAAGTACTTAACGAGCACCTGTAGCTGCAACAGATGGATATAATGGGCCTGATTCTCTACAGCTTTCTTTGGGTCATTTACACCCGAGAAAAGTGACCCTATCTGCATGGCACTGTTTTGTATGAGTTGCAGTGCAGGACAAGGTGCAGGGCAAAAGCGAATCAAGCCCAAGCAGTGTTTCCTTCTGGACACACATCTGCAGCACTGTAGCATCTGAGCAGCTTCCAGTATGTCACACACTGAGGCATTAGCAAAGCAAGGAAATTGGAACCCAGGGACTTCAAGCTCCTGACTCCTGGTCCCATGTTCTATTTTCTACCTCACCCGGCCTCCTGAAGCCCCACTCCAGTAGGAATCCAGGCCACCAATACACTGTCCCATCACATTCACCCCTCAGCTATCGGCTCAATGTCCCTGGGTTGGCACATGCTCAGAGCCCCACCTACAGCCCACTGAAGTCAATGGGAGACTGTCTGGGAATGAATCCATACTGGCCTCACTTGCAAGAGTCCACACCTACTGCAGCATGGAGAGTGTAAGTGAAACCCCAGGGCAGCAGCCTCCACTGGGTAGCCTATACTGAGCAACGGTGGCCACATGGTGGTGTCTGAGATGCTACAGTATAGCCTTGTACTGGAAAATGAAATAGCCACGGTGTTCTCCCGGGGCTGTCTGAAAAAGTTGGCTTTTTTGTGCCATTCCTAGGAAATCCCCCGCAGTCAGATGCTTGAAATCAGTGTCCAATCCCTCATGCAACAGGGCCTTACTCGTGTGACCTCAGCAAGGTTATTTGAGTGAGTCCAAATTGCAGAATCAAGCCGTTAGGAATGAGACTTAATCAGGAAATAGGACTATGGCCATGCAGTTAGCACATCATTTAATGCCTGGGCAGGTACTGAATAACAACCTGTGAGTTCCCACCAATTGGCAGATTGCACAGGCTACTTCCTTCTGTGAACTAGAGTAGCGATCCCAGGGACACCTATCTCTTGCCTAACACACCAGACCTCCATGCTGCTGAGACAGCAAAGGAAAGAGCAAAGAGGGAAAAAAAGATGCTAGACCCAGAAAGGTTTCCATCAAGTGTTAAATTTAAACCCAGATAAAATTCCTTTGACACCAGTGTAATAATAATACCCAGCACTTCTTAAACAATAATTAGTGACTCTTCCCCACATCCCTGTGTGGTACAGGAGGCGCATAGGGATAGAGCCACACAAGGACATAGGCAATGCAACACTGAGTGCTGCAATGTCTGACTCGTAGATTGTATTGTCAGAATGGACCATCATGATCATCTAGTCTGACCTCCTGCATGCTGCAGGACACAGAACCTCACCCACCCACTCCTGTGCCAGACCCCTAACCTCTGGCTGAGTTACTGAAGTCCTCAAATGATGACTTAAAGTTACAGAGAATCCACCATTTATACTAGTTTAAACCTTCAAGTGGCCCATGCCCCAGAGGAAGGCAAGGTGGCCTGGCACCAAGTGGAATTCACAGCCCTGAGTTAGGCATCTAGATTCTCCAGGCATTGTATGGGAAGGGTTAGGCACCTAAGAACAGGATTGACAGAAGCCAGCATGCTAAGCTAGCCAATAGGAAATCATAGAACATCAGGGTTGGAAAGGACCTCAGGCAGTCATCTAGCCCAACCCACTGCTCAAAGCAGGACCAATCCCTGGACGGATTTTTGCCCCAGGTCCCTAAGTGGCCCCCTCAAGGATTGAACTCACAGCCCTGGGTTTAGTAGGCCAATATTCAAACCACTGAGCTATCCATCCCTGAGGAAAGGGGTAGGACCTGTTTTGGGAAGGGAAACAATACGGGCAGTGCACCCTATCCCCTCTACTGATATGTTATTCTGCCACTAGATTTCTCTCTGTGCTGTACAGCAGACTGGGTGTGCTCCTTGGGAGTGATAGCTGGAACTCAAACTGCAGGGAAGCCATGTTTTCTTGTCAGTAGTTGTTCTGTTTAATGAAGCCATCCCATTTAAGAACTACTGTGACTCTATATCTCATGATCTCTTCCAGCCCTGCCACCTCCCCACATGCCTACTTTTGGATCTGGGGACAGCCTGTATACGTATTGGAATTACTGGTGTTATGAACAACCATATAAATAATGAGCCATTTTCTGAAGTCCTTATTTTGTCAGCCTTTAGCCAATACACTGGCTGAGTACAAGCAATCATATCTCCCTGGTGACTCACTCCAGCAACTATACAATCTGCTGATGTAACTAGGAAGTTAGGATAGCACCAAGAATGACCTGGTTTCTAGACCCATTTGGGGGCGGTCTCTGTTCCCCATGAGTAGATACAGTCATGAATAGGAGCCAACTAGCTGTGCTTCAAGCATAGGCCAGAGCAGAGACGTCCCTCTTTCTTCATCCATGGACAAGCACCTTCTTCCTCCATCTTCACACCAGCACAGAAAGACAATCACATTTACTCTCCCCATCAGCCATCCCCAGTTCAGGAAGTCACCCTCTTGAACAGCTTCTCCTGAATTCTGGTGGGTGCTGCTGGGGGGGGGGGGTTTGTGTGTGGCTTGTGTGTAGGGGTATGTGTGTGGTACACTGGGACAGGTTAATCATGGTGCTGGTACATGGGCATGGTAGTGCTGGCAGGTTGAACAGACAGAAGGTGGTGTTGGGTAGATGTAAGTTTGGAGAGTGGTGTTGCTAGGTGGGAGCAGCTCTGTGGTGGAGCTGCTAAGGGGAAACAGGTAGGAGATGTTGTTGGTTCCTGTGGGTGGGTGGTGTTTTTGTGGGTAGATACAAGTGTGCAGTGGTGCTGGCAGGTGATGGTGCCAGTATGTGTGACAGTATTAGAGAGCGTGTACGGATCTCGGGGGCTGATGGTAGCTGGGAACAGGTGGGAGGACTTGCTAGTGGCTGTGGGATCCTTCTTACTGGGGTTCAGAGACTGTAACTTTCTCATTGTTGATAAAATGCACCTGGCCCCCAAAGCACTTGTATTGGACCTGCCAAACTGTTCTTCTGCACTGTACAGTCATGAAACACTGGACCTTTCAGCCAAGGGTCTTGCCTAATTTATGAAATGATTCCTCTGTACTCTCATTGTTGCTGACCATTAATTGCATTGGGACTAGGGTAGGAGCAATGTGTGCTCCTGAGGCTGCCAAATGAAATGGACCCAGCCAAGTGAAAATGAAAAGGTCAAGTTCGGAAGGCTAAGCGAGAGAGCTGTAAGCTTTCCCGTTTGACATCTTGGGTTCGACCTCTTGAGTGGCCTGATAGATGTTTTCATTGTTTGTTCTGTGGCCATGTGAAAAGACTATAGAACATGATCTTTTCACTGCTGGTGGCTCATCTGTAGTTAATATTCCTGGCTTTTATTTAGGTATTTATTGTTACTTATCCTACATCCAGAGAGGACTCATCCCAACCATGGGGCACCCTTGACACCATTTGAAAATGTAAAATATACATAATCAGTACAGAGCTTTCCCCAGTTGCTCCTGTAATACAATCCCCCAGCCATAGGAAAAATATAAGTGACTTTTAATTCTTCAGCCAAAGATCCACTAGCGTCCCACCACCCGTTCTCACTCTTCACAAGCTTAGGGCCACTGGCCTATGAAAAAGCATGTCCCGTCTAGCTACGGTGAGTCATCCTCAGGAGTGCATTGCTGAGAAAGATGGGTGTGGAATCTGGGGGAGTGAGGGAGTAGAATTGACTGTGTGGTTTTATTTGTTTGGCCAAATGGTTCTACTCATGGGACCATTTGTGAAGGCCAGTTGTTCCGGCTGAGCAGATTATCGGCTGGTGTAAATCAGCATTGCTCCATTGACCTCAGTGGAGCTATGTTGATTGAGACCAGCTGAGGACCTGGCCCTCTGCGTTTATCCAGATCATTTTGTGCCCAGTGTTTGGTGGGTTTGAAGTGACAAAGCTTTCTTGCGTTGGTCTAGTCTCCACGGCGTGATGGGTCAGGTTTGCTTCATCCCACTTGCCTTTGTGTAAGGGGACTGTTGGCCCCTTACTGAAACTTAGTGAGATTTTTTAGGTTGGCCCTCTCCCAGAACCAAAAAAAAGGGGGAAGGGTCAATGAGAAATCAGGATCCTGAGACTGATAGTCCCCAGGACCAATGGGGAGAGAACCAGAGAAGCAGCCCAGGGAGCAGAGCCAAGTTCAGTGCAGCACAACAGTAGCCAGAGGCAGAGAAGCAGCCAGAGAGCTGACCTGGAGGCAGGGACGCAGCGGCGCTGAGGCGGAGTGGGGTTGGAGCTGGAGCTGTCCAGAGCTGAGTGCGGTGAACAGCTGCTGAGAGCAATGGGGACCATGGGCAGAAGGCCCAGCACAGGGAGAAGCCATTAGCCAAGAGGCCTTGCAGGCCAGACTTGGTGGGGATCATAACCCTGATGGGGGAGGGCCAACACTGGGAAGAAAGTTCCTGTCACCTAGAGCCTGAGAGTTTGTGGCCACCACCAGAGCAAGTGTCCAACCTGCAGCATCCCTGCGGCACAGCCAGGGTCTGCGCAGGAGGCTTGGGACGTGTGAGGAACAGACTGTGAACTTCCCTCCCCATTCCAGAGACACAGTTTGGGGTTCCCCCGTGCCACAGAGCCGGGTTACGTGTTTTCCTATAACCTGTCCCATTTTTTTCCTTTATTTTTTTAATTAGTTGCTGTTTAATAAATTTGTATTTGCTTTAAACTATATGCAATGATCAATGGGCCAGGGAAGTGTCTAGCGAGGAGAGAGTATGCCGGAGTGGGGACACCCTGGCCCCTGTCCTAAGTGACCATGACAAGATTGGAGGTTGAGCCCCGAGGAATCCTGGGCCCAGCCTTGTCAGGGTTACAAGGACTCTGCTACACCAGAGAGTAGAAGAGGAGTCCTCGAGGTCAGGCAGGCCTCTGGGTAAAGGGAGTGGAACCAAGGACTCAGATCCTTTCGCTATCTGACTCCACCAGGGTGGTGTATAAGCCAGGAAACTTCCCCACAATAATGGTACCGTTCCTCTACTTACATCCGCATTTTGTTTTTCCAAATAAAGTACATTTTTACTTTGAGCAGAGAAGAGATTTTGGAGGGGAAGGAGAAAGAAAGGGGGATGGGGTCTACTATGGGAGTCGTAGGTACTCAGCACCTTGAAAACAGGAGATTTAAGTGCCAAAATATGGATGTAGTTTCCTTACTTTAGACAAACAAGTCCGGGCTAAGTTTCTTGCTCCCGGCCATACTGTCAGTGGGATAACAGAGAAGTAGCTCCCGTCTCCTTCTCCTGGGCAGAAATTAAATGCCTCCTTCTTAGGCAAGCATCCAGATGGAACATCTGAACATTCAGTGGTTCTGCCATCTCCAGTAAGGACACCATGGAGCATCTGATGAAGAAATCCAGGCATAGGAGATACGATCCAAGCCAAACAGAACTGGAAATGGAACAGTCAACCCTGCAGAACATTGTACAATTAAATTATTTAATTGTGTAAAGGAAACCTTCCGCTCCTTCACTGAAAGGCCACATCTGGCAAGCATTGTATAACCTTAAAAATTAGAAAAATCAAATATAGTTTTCCTCTTTTTTTGGTTGACAAAATAAATAAAAGAATTCCACCGAATCTCTTAATAGACTGTTGTGCTGCTCTTCAAGATCCAGCAAACTTCCAGTCTGTTCAGATCGCCTTTATTGTAACCAGAAAAACCCATCCTGGTAAATCTCCATTCTCCCCACTTAGAATGCAAGTAACTCCCATTGATGTCAACAGAAATGACTCTCATCCTGTGATACAGGCATAGGATCCCAGGAAAAAAATAACTGATTACTTTTTGTGCCTCCTTGTGGACATTTGATGACTTAGGAGAAGTAAAAGATGTTCTATTAGGTTATTCTTGTCCATACTCTGTTACTCAGGCAGCCTCATTCCCGATCATCTGAAGTTTTATTAAATTAAATACATAACGAAGAATATCTACTGAAGCTTGGCAAGATAACTCCAGCACTTTCTCCCATGCTGTCCCTCACACGAATGGGGTTCCCCATAAACATCCACAAGGCCACCTCAGTGTCCTCCTTCAAATCCCTCCTTACAGCTCTCCTCTGGTGTAATGCCTACAAAAAATCTGGCAAGGTTTAGGCCGCTAGTGTGCTGAGACCACTGCTTATCATGCCGATCAGTGTTGTCTTATTGTTTCCTTGTGTTCCCCTGCCTGTCTCCACCATTCTCTCTTGTCTTATACTTAAGCTCTCTGGGGCAGGGATCACCTTTTTCTTCTGTGTTTGCACAGTGCCTGGCACAATGGTGTCTCTGGGTCATGGGTGGGACACAGGTGCTATGGTAATACAATTAATAATAACTACAAATATCTGATGTGTATAAATACCAAGAGAAAGCAATTGCTTAGCTGCTGATCCTGAAAACCCTTATGTGTATGTTTACCTCTACACCATCACTAGACCCACTCTGGTGGATCTACTCACACTTACAGCTGACTGAATAACAGATTTTTTCAATTTAGTGGCAATTCTGAAAAAATAAAAATAAAATAGTTTTAAGTTGAACCAAAAACAATTTTTGTGGCAAATAAAAAAAAAAGTTCTGAATCAAATTAAATGTTTTGTTCAACACTACAGTAAAGTGGAGTGGTCTCCCTCCAAGCCTGAGATGCCTGGCCCTCTACATGCTCCCTGGTGGGTGGAGCCAAGCCAGCCCCGCCCCTTGCACCAGAACCAGAGGGGAAGGACAGGAAGTATAAAAGGTGGGCCCATCAGCTCAGTTGGGCCAGAGCCAGCGAAAGAGGCAGACACCTCTAGGCCACTGCAGGACTCTGGACCAGACCCCAAGCTGTGCAACACCCTGCCCCTGCAGAAGACCGAGTGGAAAGGAGCTGGTGGGACTGCAGTCCACCTCTTATCCCGAGAAGACCATTACCTGCAGACTATGGAGCCACCACAATGGACTGTTATAGGAAGTAGCCCAGGGGAACCAGATATTAGTGGTCCAGACATGCGAGTCGGTGTGTTTTGGCAGGATCCCTGCTGAGCCAGTGGCGGGGAATTGGGCTGGCACCAGGTGGCATAGGGTGGGCCCGGGTCCCCCTACCTGCCCTGCCACCAATCTCAACCCTCAGATGGCAACCTACTTACCCTAGGACAGGAAGCCTGTGCCATATTTTTGGCTTGCCCCGCCAGAAGGCTGCAAGCCCCTATACTGTGTGTGCTGTCTGCCTTAGCCAGGGGCTAATCTATCAACTGCTTACTACTCTGCTCCGCCTGGAGGGCCAGAGCCACTGACTGTGTGCAGTCTGCCTTAGCCAGGAAGCTAGGCCATAGACTGCTTGATGCTAGTGCTCTATCCTGCCCAGAGGACCAGGGCCAGATTGTGAGAACTGTCCGCCCCAACCAGGAGGCCTGGGCTAGGGACTGCAAATGAACTGTTGTTTATTGCCTGACACAGCAGGTCAGAGTGGCCTCCCTCTGAGCCTGAGATGGAAGGACTACTACAAACAGTAAATGTTTTCAATATTCTTTCCTGTGGGTATTTTGCTCTCTTGCTTGTGGAGTTCAGGCCCTCATAAAAATCGAGTGGAAAAGAAAGAAAGCAAGCTAGCTAGCTCACTCTTTGGGGCAAGGGAAGGTTGACTGTGCACTGTATGAAGAAATACTTCCTTTTGTTTGTTTTAAACCTGCTGCTTATTAACTTCATTGGGTGACCCCTAGCTCTTGTGTTATGAGAAGGAGTAAATAACACTTCTTTATTTACTTTCTCCACACCAGTCATGATTTATAGACCTCTATCATATCCCCGCTTAGTCGTCTCTTTTCCAAATGAAAAGTCCCAATCTTAATCTCTCCTCGTATGGAAGCTGTTCCATACCCCTAATCATTTTTATTGCCACTTCCTGAAGTTTTTCCAGTTCCAATATATATATTTTTGAGATGGGGCGACCACATCTACATGCAGTATTCAAGATGTGGGCGTACCATGGATATGATATTTTCTGTCTTATCTATCCCTTTAGTAGTGATTCCCAACATTCTGTTCACTTTCTTGACTGCTGCTGCACATTGAGGGGATGTTTTCAGAGAACTGTCCACAATGACTCCAAGATCTCTTTCTTGAGTGGTAACAGCTAATTTGGGATTTTTTTAAAAGTCAAAATGTTTAGTTTTGACTATTTTGAAATGTTTCATTTGGACTTTTCTTTTGAAACCGCATTTCACTTTCAAATCTGGACTATTTAAAACACGCACACACACCCCCCTCTTGAAAAAAAAATGTTTTGAGTCAGCTCAAAAGGTTTCAGTCTACTTCAAATGAAGTTCTTTCAAGTTATTTAAGTTGACCAAAATTCTGAAAACAATGATTTTGGTTTGAATTGATCAGTTCTCTTTTTCAGATTTTCAAACCAGAAACAGCCTTTATTGTCTCAACTCGATTTATAAATTCCAAGGCCAGAACAGACCATTGTGAACATCTAGCCTGAGCTACTTTATAACCCAGGCCAGAGACTTCCCTGAAATAATTCCTAGAGCAGATCTTTTAGAAAACCATCTGATCTTGATTTAAAAATTGTCAGTGTAGGAGAATCCACCACTACCCTTGGTAAATTATTCCAATGGTTAATCACCCTCACAATTAAAAATGTATGCCTTATTTCCAGTCTGTATTGGTCTCACTTCAACTTCCAGCCATTGGGTCATGTTATACCTTTCTCTGCTAGACTGAAGAGCCCATTATTAAATATTTGTTCCCCCTGTAGATACTTATAGACTGTAATCAAGTCACCCCTTCATCTCCTCTTTGTTAAGCTAAACAGATTGAGCTCCTGGGGTCTACCACTATAAGGCAGGTTTTCTAATCCTTTAATCATTCTGATGGCTCTTATCTGAATCTTCTCCAATTTATCAACATCCTTCTTGAATTGCAGGCTCCAGAAATGGACAAAGTATTCCAGCAGCAGTCACACAAGTGCCAAAGGAAGACTTAAAACAAACCGCTCTACTCCTATTCAAGATTTCCCTGTTTTATGCATCTCAGGATCACATTAGCTCTTTTGGCCACAGCGTTACATTGGGAGCTCATGTTCAGCTGATTATCCACTATGACTCCCACATCTTTTTCAGAATCATTGTTTCCCAGCTTAGAGTCATGGGCCTGTAAGTATAGCCTACATTCTTTATTCCTAGATGTATACATTCAAATTTAGCCTATTCAAATACATATTGTTTGCCTGCACGCAGTTTACCAAGAAATCTAGATTATTCTGAATCAGTGACCTGTCCCTTCCTTATTTACCACTCCTCCAATTTGTGTGTCATTGGCAAACTTTATCAGTGATGATTTATGTTTTCTCCCAGGTCATTTACGAAAATGTTAAATAGTGTAGAGCCAAGAACCAATCCCTGCAGGGCCAAGAACACACCTGCTAGATGATGATTCCCCATTTACAGTTACATTTTGAGACCTATCAGTTAGCCAGTTTTTAATCCATTTAATGTGTATCATGTTAATTTTATATCATTCTAGTTTTTTAATCAAAATATCATGCATTACCAAGTAAAATGCCTTACAGAACTCAAAGTATATTATGTCAACACTATTACCTTTATGAACCAAACTTGTAATCTTGTCCAAAAAAGATATCAAATTAATTTGACAGGATCTATTTTCCATAAACCCATGTTGATTTGCATTAATTACATTACCCTCCTCTAATTCTTTATTAATTGAGTCCCACATCAGCTGCTCCCTTATCTTCCATTGGGTTGATGTCAGGCTGGCAGTCCTATATTTACCTGGGTCATCCAATTTACCCTTTTAAAAAGTTGCCACTGTATTGGCTTGCTTCCAGCCTTCTGGAACTTCCCCAGTGCTCCAAGACTTACTGAAAATCAGCATTAATGGTCCAGTGAGCTTCTCAGCCAGCTATTTTAAAACTCTTGGATGCAAGTAATCTGGATCTACTGATTTAAAAATGTCTAACTTTAGTAGCTTCCCTTTAACATCCTCCAGAGATACTAGTGGAATGGAAAGAGTGTTATCACCATATCATGAGGCTACATCATCTTTTCCACCCAAATACAGAACAGAAATATTTATTGAATACTTCTGCCTTTTCTGCATTATTGACAATTCTACCATTTCCATCTAATAGTGGAACAACAGCATTATCATGATTATTTTTATTCCTAATATATGTTAAAGAGTCCTCATTATTTTCCTTAACTCTGCTGGCCATAGATTTCTCCTTGTGTCCCCTTGCTTCCCTTATCCATTTTCTACAATTCCTAACTTCTGATTTATATTCATTACTATCAACTTTCCCTCTCTTCCATTTGTTTATAAAATAGGATGTAGACTGAATCCTTTGTTTAGTCCACCAAGGGCATCAGTGATGCAAGCTTCCTAACTTCACTCTCTGCCCAATCTGCCTTAGCCATGACTTGGAAGGATCTCTAGAGATCAAAGGGTAGTTCAGCTGCCACAATCACTCCAGGCTGGGCTTCTCTGCTGAGAATGGCTGTTGTGGTACCTATCCAATGGGAAATGGAATAAGACCCCCCAGTTCCTTTCTCACAGGTTACAGAACAACCGTTGACTTTTGTTAGTGACTGAACATAACCTTTGGTTGGTATCAAATCAGGATGTATCTGAGCTCATGAAATAACTCTGAGCCACGTGGTCTCCCTAGCGTTCTCACTCGTTAACAGCTGGTAATTTGCAAAAGCTGTTTTGATAAAAAATGTCTGCATGTGTGGGTTCCTTTTTCAGTACCAACAAATGCTAAGGGCACCCGGTGTTTCCTTCCAAAATGATACAATCCTAAACGATCCCTATTTGTTAAAAATGTGTAAATTCTGAACAGCTGTTGCCCCCGATTCATTCACATCCCTCCAAAGTGCCAGTCCAGTCACCATCACATTACAAAGTAAACAAAGTGCTTGAGTGAGCAACCAGAAAGCATAGGGCATGGGGACCAACTGAAGAAAGGACATGGTTCCAGTGCATGCTGGGTAATTATCTTCTCAGTGCCCCAAAGCTTCTAAGGAAGAGGAGAGGCTAGCAAGAGGTGACTGGGAATCTTGTTGTAATTCCAACAGGAGGCTAATCATCTTCACAGTTATGGTTTGTTTAATGGTCCTTTCAATGCTAACTGCCTTTAGGCTCCCATAAAATTAAACCAGAAATCCTTACCCCACCCTTAACCCAGTCCCTGAGCACTCAAGAAAATATCATAATATAATAATAATAAAAAGGACACAAATAAAAGGAAAAGAATACCTTCCAACTGAAAACAGAAACGTGCCTTCTCAATGTCCTCATCTCCTGAGTGCTGCATTGTTGGCACCAGCATCATTAAAAGGCATTAGCCCGATGTATAATTCACCAGTGCTGCACAGAGCTGGCCTGAATGGGAATCCAAGCTGTTATTCTCTTGCTTTCTAGGGGCTTGCTCCTGCACAGTGCTGATGCCAAGGTGCTGCATGTATGAGTGCAAGGTGGAAAGTGATGGGCAGGAGAGGAGGTGCATCAGACACTATGATGTCGGCTGCAAGACAAGCTAGGTAGATGAGTAACTGTAGGGGATATTCACAGCCAAATCTGGCAACCGCCTCCGTCAGCACTGGCTGGGTTGCAGCAGCTTTCTTGATATGGACATAGTATTCGGATGGAAGACCAACAAATTGCAAAGTGTGTTGGCCAAGGAATGCACTACGCAGCCGGTGATCACGTGGTCACCAAAACCTTCAGTGGCGCAATAAGACCACTGAACACACTGAATATCCAGCCAGACTGCCTTAAGGACCTTCAGATTGATCCGGGTGGAACTTGCCCTGCAAGGAGGCTACTTTCCTTTCGGGTTTGCCTTGATGATAATGAATAGCAGGGGTAAGGCCAAAAAATAGGAGAACTTAGTTGCATACTCAGAACGCTCAAATCACAACCCATTGCCTTCATCTGATAAAAACGGCCACAGTGGGTCAGACCAATTGTCCATCTAGCCCAGTATCCTATCTTCTGACAACGGCCGGTGCCAGGTGCTTCAGAGGGAATGGACAGAACAGGCAATCACCAAGTGATCCATCCCCTGTCACATATTCCCAGCTTCTGGTGGTAAGAGGTTTAGGGATACCCAGAGCATCGGTTACATCCCTGCCCATCCTGGCTAATAGCCATTGATGGGTCGATCCTCCATCAACTTATCTAATTCTTTTTTGAACCCAGTTATACTTGTGGCTTTCAAAACATTCCCTGGCAACGAGTCCCACAGGTTGACTGTGCACTGTGTGAAGTACTTCCTTACATTTGTTTTAAACCTGCTGCCCATTAATTTCATTGGAGCCCCTGTGTTACGTGAAGGGGTAAACAACACTTTTTCTCCACATCATTCATGATTTTATAAACCTCCAGTATATCTGCCCCCTTAGTCATCTGTTTTCTAAAATGAATAGTCCCCGTCTTTTTAATCTCTTTTCACATGGAAGCTGTTCCATACCCTTAATCATTTTTGTTGCCCTTCTCTGTACTTTTTCCAATTTTGATACATCTTTTTTGAGAGGAGGCAGCCAGAACTGAACATAATATTCAAGGTGTGGACATACCATGATTTATATAACGGCATTGCGGTATTTTCTATCTTATTATCTATGTCTTTCCTAATGGTTCCTAACATTCTGTTTGCTTTTTTGACTGCAGCTGCACATTGAGGGGATGTTTTCAGAGAACTGTCCACAATGACTCCAAGATCTTTTTCTTGAGTGGTAACAGCTAATTTAGACCTCATCACTTTGTATGCATAGTTGACATATTTTCCAGTGTGCATTACTTGGCATCTATCACTATTAAATTATTAACTGCCATTTTGTTGCCCAGTTTTGTGAAATCCCTTTGTAACTCCTCGCAATCTGCTTTGGACTGAGCTATCTTGAGTAATTGTATATAGTTTGCAATTTTTTCCACTTCACTGTTCACCTCTTCTTCCAAATCATTTATGAAAATGTTGAACAGCACTGGTCCCAGTACAGATCCTTGGGGGAGCCCACTATTTACCTTTCTCTATTATGAAAACTGAACATTTATTCCTACCCTTTGTTTCCTATCTTTTAACCAGTTATTGATCCATGGGAAGACCTCCCCTCTTATCCTGTGACTGCTTACATTGCTTAAGAACCTTTGGTGAGGGATCTTGTCAAAGGCTTTCTGAAAGTCCAAGTACTCTATATCCACTGGATCACCCTTCTCCATATAAAAAAAAAAATTATGACAAGGAGTCCTTGTGGCATCTTAGAGACTAACAAATGTATTTGGGCATAAGCTTTCGTGTAGAATACAACCTATCCTGAAGGACAATCCCTCACTCTCACAGACCCTGGGAGACAGGCCAATCCTCGCTTACGGACAGCCCCCAACCTAAAGCAAATACTCACCAGCAACTACACACCAAAAACACCAACCCAGGAGCCAAACCCTGCAACGAACCCCAGTCCCAACTCTGTCCACATATCTATTCAAGGGACACGACCATAGGACCTAACCACATCAGCCACAGCATCAGGGGCTCATTCACCTGCACATCTACCAATGTGATATATGCCATCCTGTACCAGCAATGCCCTTTGGCCATGTAAATTAGCCAAACCAGACAGTCTCCACGGAAAAGAATAAATGGACACAAATCTGACATCAGGAATTATAACATTCAAAAACCAGTAGGAGAACACTTCAATCTCCCTGGTCACTCAATAACAGATCTAAAAGTGGCAATTCTTCAACAAAAAAACTTCAAAAACAGACTCCAATGTGAAACTGCAGAACTGGAATTAATTTACAAACTGGACACCATCAAATTAGGCCTGAATAAAGACTGGGAGTGGTTGGGTCATTACAAAACCTAAACCTAATTTCCCCCATATTAATTTCCCCCTACTGTTACTCTTTCCTTCTTGTCAACTGTTTGAAATGGGCACCCTCATTACTACTATAAAAGTTATTTTTCCTCCCTTGGTATCCTACTGTTAATTGAATTGTCTTGTTCAACTGACCTCACACTTGGTAAGGCAATTCCCATCTTTTCATGTATTTATACCTGCTCCTGTATTTTCCACTCCATGCATCCGATGAAGTGGGTTTTAGCCCACAAAAGCTTATGCCCAAATAAATTTGTTAGTCTCTAAGGTGCCACAAGGACTTCTCATTGTTTTTGCTGATACAGACTAACACGGCTACTGCTCTGAAACCTTCTCCATATGTTTTTCTAACAATATATATATGGCCACAAATGTGCAGGACACTTAACAGCTGAATAAAATCCAGTCCCTTCCATGAAGAACCTGAGCTTAATCCTGCAGACACTTACTATTGAAACTAATGTGGCCTGCTGGGAATAACCAAAGTCTGGGGGGCAGATTCTGATCTCAGTTACATTGTTGTAGATCGGGAGTGTGATGAGCATTTCTAGGTACATCTCACTTTCCCTTTGGGCATTGTATTGCTCTGTGCAGAGTGTAGCGGATTAAAAAGCTGCTGTCGGGGCAGAGCAGGAGATGTGGATGTGTGATATGTAACTGGGCAGGTATGAAAGGGTCGTTAAATGACTGGCTGAAAACCAACCCATCGCAGTAGAGGATCCAGAAAGAAAACAGAATCCCCGATGGCCAGGACATTCACACCTACCTACTAACAGGCAACAGAACAGAGATTTGCCCCTCTTCCCCCACCTCTCCGCAGGAAAGGCCTGGAAGTGGAGAACCAAGGTGCCAGGTGTGTTAACAGCTGAGCACACAGAGAGATACCGGACACACAGCTGGGAAAAAAGACAAAGGAACAGAGACAGGGCCAAAATGGATTCCTTAGTAGCTGGGCTGGGGACAGGCCTGATGTCAGTCAGACTGAGCTCTTTCTTAACCTTTGCTTCTCTAAGCTAACCGAAGGACTTTCAGATTCTGCAGCCGGGTGGCTAATAAATTGTTACCTCGTTTTGAAAAAGCTACGTGGTGCGATTGCAAATACCCCCTAAGAGCAGTGGGCCCCAAAGCATTGTGCCTCTATAACGGGGTCCGCCACATGCTATGGAGCCTCCTTGTACATCAGGGGACTAGCTCTCATCCAGTCTGGCGCCCCCGGGGTTCGGTCGGTCACATGCCCCCTGGTTTTTCTCTCGCTCTCTGGACTCGGCCTGTTCCCTCTTCGTGACTCAGCCCTCTGGGTAGGTCACTCTCCAGCCGTCCTTTGCAGGGTATCAGAGTCCCCCTGGATCAGCTCTCCTCATTGGCTCCTGACAGCCTTCCAGTCCATGGCTAGGTTCTGTGTCACGTTTCCAGCTGCTCACAGGGAAACCCAGGCCTGCCCCCTACTCTGCGTTCCAGTCCGGGGGCCCTGAGCGTGGCGACTATGATCTGCTTGCTCCCAGATCCTGTTGCTATTTCCCTGGTGTTTTTCCTGGCTCTCTGCTCTGTCTTGGGTCCCCATCTTGGTTTATTAGCCCAAACTCCCTCTTCCCAGGGAGTAACTGCAGGCTGCTTAGCTCTGTAGCCCCAAACATACCTCCCTTCTCTCAGGGAGTGACTGACTGCTTCCCCTGAGCCTACAGGTGTTATACAAGCCCAGCTGGACTTCATCATCCATTAGCCCTTCATCAGTTACCCACTTCAAGCCCTGGCCCTCCCCCAGGTGCAGCCAATCAGGCTGACTCACCTAATGGCACCTGCTTTGCGGTGACCACCCCATCACAGCCCCACACAGGAATCTAGCTCAAATGGATTAGCTGCAGGGAGCCACAGAGGCAGACAGGGAGGGATGGTGCCCGAACGCCCTGTTTCAAAGTCCTGGACGCTGCAGGCCTGCCCCCGGGGAACTGTGTGGACTCCTGAGGTACGTCTACACCTGCAATTAGACACCTGTGTCTGGCCCGTGCCAGCTGACTCGGACTAAGGGGTTATTTAATTGCAGTGCAGCTATCTGGACTCAGGCTGCAGCCTGAGCTCTGGGACCCTCTCACCTCACAGGGTCCTAGAGCCCAGGTTCCCGCCCAAGCTTAAATGTCTACATGGCAATTAAACAGCCCCTTAGCCTGAGCCCCAGTCAGCTGGCCCAGCCCAGCCACGGGTGTCTAACTGCAGTGTAGACGTACCCTTGGAGTACAGCGCTCTAGAGGGGTGACTCCAAGAGGCTGGTTACATGGACCAGACCCTCTGAATCCATAAAAAGGAGACATTGCAATGAGACTGAGTGACTCTGGATTGAAACAGGTGTAAGTAAGAGCAAGCTGGTGACACTGAACGATAGGGCTTGTGTGGGCAAATTCTGTAATACAAAGAAACTGCTGTATTAACCCGTAATGAGCCAGACCCTGCCACCCTTCCATTCAGTAGTAAATGATTCAGTGAGCAACTCCGTTGACCTCTATAGGCCTGTTCAGGGGGTGAGGAACTACTCTGTGAAGTCAGGGTGGCAGCATCTAGCCCATTGTTATTACAGGGGAATGGAGGGTTAGCAGACAGGGGGAGCGAAGGAAAGAACAGAGCTTCATTTGGTGAGAATCTCCTTAAGCAATCACCGTGAGAAAACCAAACCCACCCTACTAGCAGAGTGATGAATAGGGGTTGAGAAACTGTAAGAAAGTGTTTAAAAAAATCACATATATACACACACACAATGGCAAAGGAGGAAACAGGCAACTCCCTAAAACAGACACATCACTTCACTGCTGAGTCAAACACTGATTGACCGAATCCAAGGAAAATGAGACCAGTTAGCACCAGATTCCAACCTCAGTTATTCCAAGGTAAATCTAGGGCCATGCCAACGAGGGCACTGGATTTACTCCAGCATGAAACTGGCATCCTGGAGATGACAGGAAGGATGGACTTGTGGTTCAGGCACAGGATGAGGGCGCGGGAGAGCTGGGTTCATTTTTTGGCTGTGTCACAGCCTCCCTGTGTGACCTGGAGTGAGTCACTTAATCCCTCTGGGCCTCGGTTTCCCATCTGTAAAATGGGAGTGATAAACCTTCTTTTGACTGTCTTGCATTACTTGCAAGCTCTTTGCAGCACAGGCTGCGTCTGATTATCTAGGAAACTTCCAAATCTTTTGAGCTTCACTCTGTGCAACAGCAGGACTGCTTGTGATCTCATATTAGAAATGGTCTGGAGTGATTCCAGTGAAGCTGACAGAGCTACTCCTGTTTCACATCAAGGTAACTAAGAGCAGATTCTGGTCCTCAGTTCCTGCCTTGCAACAGGCAAGATACTGTCTATGTATGAGACTTAGCCCCATAGTAATGGGGCACCTTACAATCTTTCAGTGCTGATATCCCCACGTTACCAATGGGAAACTGAGGCACAGAGAAACTAAGTGACTTGCCCAAGGCACCCAAGAAGCTAATGACAAAGCAGGGAATGTTATAAATCCCAGGTGAGCACCCTAACCATTGTACCTTCCTTCCTCTCTGCTGTCTTTCTAAAAGATTTGTTTTCATTTGGCCACAAATTATTGGGATTGATGTAGGACGTAGAAGATTCTCCCTCTCATTTCATCATGTGAATTATGTAACAATTCAAGTGAGTTTTAGTTCTGTGACATCACATGTGGTTGAGCCAATCAACCTCTGGTTCAGCTGTAAAACCTGAAAGCTGCAATCCAATTGATTTAAAAATGTTGTCTGAAGCTTTGGTCTCTCACTGTGATAGTTGCTAGAGGCTAAACCCAGTTCATAGGGGTAGCCCAGAGCTGATGACAAAAGCTTGAAGGTAGCAGTAACTCCACGCCTGGCTTTATTTGTCTTCTAAAGCTTGGGGCACTGTGTGCCACTGATCTCCCAAGGCAAAATTGAACTGTGCAATGGTCCTGAACAGCAAATCTGCAATGCAGGAGGATCCGCAGGTTGAATCCATCAAGAGTAAATGCCTCCTTGTTTCACTGATCCCTGCAGAGGAGAAGATGGTGATCGAAAGGAAGGTCTGGGGCACGGTCAAGTGGTTCAATGTCCGAAATGGCTACGGCTTCATTACGAGGAGCGACAATAAGAGGGACGTGTTTGTACATCAGTCGGCCATAAAGAAGAACAACCCCTATAAGTACCATCGCAGCGTGGGCGATGGGGAGAGGGTGGAGTTTGATGTGGTTCTGGGGGATAAAGGCCTGGAGGCGGCCAACGTCACTGGTCCCGGTGGCATTCCCGTGCAAGGCAGCAAATATGCTGCAGACCGTCGCAAGTGCTCATTGGGACTAAGGAGGAGTCCGCCTCACAAGAGTTACCACCTTTGTGAGCGCGTGCCAAAGAACGAGGCAGCCACAAGTGCACCAGAAGATGGGAATCTGCCCTACAGTGGCCAGTCTTATTTGATGCACACAGCCTGTGGGTATCAGCCCCAGTGTTTCAATTCTGTGAGCGCAGAAGTGGTGCGTGCTGAAGGTCAGCGTGTGCACGCAGAGCAAAGCAAGCCAGTGAAACAGAGCATATACCAGGGCTTCAGGCAGCTTCTCAGCTTGGGGCAGCATTGTCTGAGACAGCCGCGAGAGGAGGGAGGAGAAAAATGTAACGGAAGCCCCCAGGCAAATGAGACTGAAGACTCAGCAATAAGTCAGCGTTGCTACCGTCCTAACTTCAGTTACCTACGCAGACGCCCACGGAACGTGAAATCACTAGATGGGAAAGAGACCAAGGAGACCTCTGGACCACCAGCTGAAGACACCATGGCTCCTGAGACCATCAGCCAACAACCTAGCACCACCCAGCTATCAGACAAGAAGGAGTAAGAGAACATGGAAACCCAGGAATAAGAACAGAGACCTTCCGCTTGCTGTTTTCCCTGCTGTTGTTTGGATAACTCACAATTTACCATCATGAGTTTTTCATCTTTCCTCCCTAAACTCCGTCAGTCTCCTTTCAGGACCAACAAAACTGAAAGAGTTGACAAGTTGTTTCCTATTTATCCAACCAAGCTCAAGTTTTTAACACCCTTTCTTTTTAATTTGTGTGAAATGCTATATCTGATTTCTTCCCCACCCCACCCTACCCCGTATACACACATTTGAAAGATAGCAAACTGCAAGCAATTCTTAATAAAAGTCTTAAAGAATTTGGAAAAGGGTCAGAGTTTGTGGGGATGGGCCACAGATGTAAAATATTCCTTTCTATTGGTGGTGTAGTCATGGGAGATTACTTTTTTTTTATCCCCACTACCTGGCATGGGGGTTTGGCTGAATATTAGGCTCCAATTCCTCTCCAAAATACAGGAAAATGCCCTTTCCACTTGGTGAAAGCGTTTGTGACCCACTTTCAACTTGAGATAGTTGACTGCCAATTGCACCATTTGAACTGAGAGTCTAGACACTCTACAAATGTTTGTGTCAGGGCACAAACAAACATATGTGGTTTATTGTACATCTCAGCAACAGCTTTAGTCTAGACGTACCCCTGGTGAGTAGTGCTTTTCTCGGCACACAGGCTGCCCCACTGGGCTTTAGGGACTATTCAAGGATTCAGAGCTTGTATTTTTTTAAACAGATGCCTGTACACAATGTCTATATTTTGCCTTTTTGTTTTATCCCTGTCCCCACCTGTCTTCGCGGGGCCTAACCCGGCAATCACATTCATGCAGCTGGATCCTGGTGCTCACACACCATCCCACTGAAGTTCATGCAGGAGTCCATCCATGCAGCTCTGATTGCAGGATCAGGGGCTCATGGGGTAAGTTCTGTGTCTCCACCTGTGTTGGCAGGACTGGGGTCTTAATTTTCTCTTCTAAAATTGCAGTGGGGAGTTGAATTTTAAATGTCAGAATTTCCAGGACTTCGGTGAGCTCTACAAACCTATTTCCCAGCTGTATGGCAGCTGCATGTGCAGCTCCCTGATAGTGGTCGGTGGCAGGGCCGGTGCAAGGAAGTTTTGCGCCCTAGGCGAAACTTCCACTTTGCACCCCCCACCCAGCTAACTCCGGCCCCCCCACGGCAGCTAACTCAGCCCCCCACCCGGGGAGCCCCCCCGCAGCAGCTACCCCCCTCACCACGACAGCTAACCCCTCTCCCCGCCGTCCCCCCACGGCAGCTAACCCTACCTGGGGAGACTTCCCCCCTCCACCCCCCCGCCACGGCAGCTAACCCTGGGGAGACCTCCCCCCGCGGAAGCTAACCCTGCCTGGGTAGCCCGCCCCAGCTCACCTCGGCTCCGCCTCCTCCACTGAGCACGCCGGCGCTGCTCTAATTCTCCTCCCTGCCCAGGCTTGCGGCGCTGATTGGAGGAGACTTAGAGCTGGGCTGTGTGCTCAGCGGAGGAGGCCGAGTGGAGGTGAGCTGGGGCGGGGAGCGGTTCCCCTGTGCGCCCCCTCCCCCATTACTGCGGGCCGCCCTCCCCGCGCGCCCCCCCCCACCCAGCTCACCTCCACTCCACCTCCTCGTCTGAGGGGACTTTTAGGCGCCTCCAACCACTAGGCGCCCTAGGCGGCCGCCTAGTTTGCCTAAATGGTTGCACCGGCCCTGGTCGGTGGAGCCTTTTGGTTTTGAAGGATCGGATCAGGGAGATTTTTTTTGTTCTATAGGCACTGGTTGCCTGCCGGCAAACATGGATGGGCAAAGCCAAACAGTACAGGAGTCAGCTCGTTCACCACAAACGGTACACAACAACCTAGGACAAGAAGAGACTAATCTCAACTGAATCTCCAGGGGAAGCACAGGTTGCCGGAACACAGTTACCCTGGATATGCCTTCACATAGGAGAGATCATGACATTAGATCCACTCTTCTGCATTAGGAGCAAGCAGAGGACACCACTAAAGCCCTCAGCGCAGGGTCACATACGGAGAGACGTGCAGACGAGTGAGTTTCTACCTTAACAAGCAAAGATGGTGATTTTAGGTCTCACCCAGCCATTTCACAGCCAGCCCCGCACTCGAGCATTCCTCGATTACTACTTGAGCGGGAAGCAGCCCGTGTACTTCACTTCTCACAGCAGGCCTACGGACCCTTGCTGTTCCTCTGAAGTCTCCCATCTAAGCATTGACCCGACTACACCCGCCTAGCTTACGAAACACAATCAGAAAAAGAAACACAACTGCCATCTAGCATGCCCGGCAATGAGCGACTGAAGCAAACATTTACAGTGAAGTCCGCTGCAAAGCTCTGACCAGCTACTGTAGATGTTCTTAGCCCACCCTTATTGTTCAGCGCCCTGTTTGAAAGCTAATCTAACTGAATATTATGAACCTTTAAAGAGACGCTACCGGATAATTTGGGCAGCTTGTTAATTGCTGGGTCATTTTGTCGGTAATTATGTAATATGTACGATTTCTAGGAATCAGACATCGTGGATAAGCCCTGTTTGTTTTGGCTCGGTTTCTATGGGGATAAATAGAAGTAGTGTGATTAATTTCCATTCTGTTGCCATGGATATTAATAATAATGAGGTGATTATTACTGCTCTCTAAACCGTAAAGCAATTCCAAAATGAAACAGGGACGGGATTGGGCCAGAATCTCAGCTGACATAAATCAGCATTGCTCTATTGACTTCATCCAGCGGCCGGGACTTCAACCGAGCTGTGCAGATTTATGCCAACTGGGGATCTGGCTTCAGCAGAGCTGTGCTGATTTACACCATCTGCAGATCAGCCCTAATGGCTTCTGCGGAGCTATGATTGATTTGCATAGTTAAGGATCGGGCCCACTGGCTTTGATAGAACTATGCTGCGTGACACCAGCTGAGGATCTCGCCCAGAATTGCTCAGGATCTGGCTAAATAATCCAAAGGTGTTTTTTTTATTTTTGCCTGTTCTAGCAAAAATGCTTTGTGGGGTGTATTGAAGTGGCCCTTTGGAGTCTGAGCCTGTCTGTCCTGACACTGCACATAGACTTCTTGACTTCAGTGGGTGCACAAACAGGAGTAAACTCGTGCACAGAACGGTTTGTCAGAGCAGCCTCCTTCTGCCTTGTTAGTTTCACCGTCATCATCATAATAAAAAGCAATACATGTTCTTCCCAGGTGGATACCAAGCCACACCCATGGTCCCAGTCCCCAAACCACCAGCTCCATCTCCTCGACTAAGCAATTTGTATTCCTTCTGGAGAGCTTTTCACCCTGCTGGAACACTAAGTAACAGACATTTAATAAGCCCCATCCTTATGGCCAGATGAAACCTTTCAAGGACTCCCCTTTCTTGGCTGGGATGTTCTGCAGGCCTCCTTCTGTCGGGTCCTGGTGTGGGGGCAGAAAGCTCACGAATGGCAAATGGCAGCTACGGGGCAGCCTCCTTGTTGTTTTGTGGCTTGTTGGGATTCCCCATCAGCCCATTGCCCTGGAATGACAGAAACAGGATGAGAAAGTGACCGCTGACATTCTTCTCCCAAAGCCACAATCTGTGCTTCGAGGCAGTTTGTTTTCCAGGTTTCCTTCCAAACCAGGGGAAATTATTCTACATCTTGGTTTCTCCCTTCCTCTCGCAGGCAGACGAGACCTCCCCTCACCGTCTTCGCTTGCTGAGGATAGCAACCCTCGGGGCAGGATGAAAAACAGACCCATGTAACAGCCCATGCTGGCCTGCCTGCGAAGCCTCCATCACAGCTCACAGGACATCGGCTCAGATGCTAACACTGGCCGTCAAATGCTGCTTTGCAGCCAAGATGCGAAACATAGTTCTGCAGAGGTTTAAAAGCAAGATGAGCCTGTTGGAGGGTTTTCTCCCCCACACACCTTTTTTCAGGCTGGCCCAGGCATGTCCCTGTGCCTTTACCTGCAATCATGTGGTGGCCATGGGCCTCATGGAAATATCATCACTCCATCCTGGGAGCACCCAACCAGGGCCGGCTTTAGCAAGTGCGGGGCCCAATTCGAACTGTTTCAATGGGGCCCCGGCAGGGATGACTATATAAATAAAAAAAAAAAAAAAAAAAAAAACACATACTGGACTGGACGTGTGCTCGTCGGGCGGGCGGGTCCTTCACTGCTCCCAGGTCTTCGGTGGCACTGAAGGACCCGCGCCAAAGTGCTGCTGAAGACCCAGAGCGATCCACTGCCAAAGTGTCGCCGAGACCCGGGCGCCTGCCAGGTGTAAAAATTTAAAAAAAGCCTCCTAAGAAGGAAGAGATTCTCTCTGGGGCGGGGGCATCCTCGGCGGGCGGGGGGGCTTCGGGGGAATTGGCCTAAAGCCGGCCCTGCCAACACCCTTAGCTAGATAGGGTCACTCAGCCAGAACTTTCCATCTGCAGAGAACTGCACCGTAAGCGAGTTCAACCCATTTAGCCCTAGACTTGCACCTTTGAAAGGAGCGTGGAGATTTCACGGAGGAGCTTCACCGATTTCTAGATTTCTTTCCACTCTTTTACTGAGACGCTGGAACGATCAGCCACTGATTTTCATGGTTGCTCTTGCAGTCACCGCTGGGAGCCCCAGCCAAGATCGCGCCCCCATTGCACAAATAGGGATGGACTGCAATATCATGTACACGTGTCTTACCCCTCAGATCATCAACCGTCCCTGCCCAGAGAGCTTACAATCTAACTCGACAGGACAGACAAAAGAAGCATTATTATCAGCAGCGCCGAGAACTGGAACATAGATCTCCTGAGTGCTAGGCTGGCTCTTTAACTACAAGACCAACTTTCTGCTGTAATTGCTAATAAGCCCAGCTCCTTCTGTGGGTGGCAGCGGGGTTGGGGCTCTATGTTCTCATGGGGCCAGGGATGGGACAGGCTAGGGGCAGTGTGGAAAAGGTGTTCATTGCAGCAGACGCAGGCAGTCTCGGGGGTGATCCTGGATCACTTGAACAGGACAGATGTGATGTTAGACTTTGACATTTTCCGGCTGCCGCAGCCACACCACTTGCAATGTTCGCATCCAGCACAAGGGACTCAGGACCCAACCCTGCAAGGAGCTAAGATCCTGCTTCCAGGCGTCGAATGCCTTCAGCTCCCATTAACCTCAGCATTTGGCAGGATCAGGCCCACAGAACAGACACCGGGAAGGGGGAAAGAAAGATGGAAAGGGAGGGGCATTTGTAACAAAGAAGGACCACCCTGCGGGGAAATCCTCTGGGGTCCAAAGAACTACACACAGGTCTTCGGCGTGGCTGCGTGTTTATTGACCTAACACAGGTTTTATATGGTTACTCTCTCCACGCACCATGAAAACACACACACACACACTCCCCATCTCCCCTATTAATAATCCTTGCCTGGCTATGAGCAAATGGAAATTACCTCTATTAAAGGGAGAAGCTAGTGGCTTGTTTCATCTGGGGGAAAAAAAAACCCAAACAAAACATCTGGACTTTTTATTTCTAAATGATGTAGCAAGCTCCTCTCTCTCAGACCTGGTTGGGGTGGGGGTAGGACAAGCTTGTGGTTAGAGGGGAGCTCCCACCCATTTCCTTTCCTTGCCCTTCCCAGGCATGTCAGAGCTGAGAGCCAAGACAAATCAAAAGTCTCAGGAGCCCCAGACAGACAGCACCACTTACTGCCTGCAGTAATTACAGTCATTGGAGGAGGGTGAGGGAGAGGCCAGGCAGTGCTGGCACAATAAGAACCCTGTGCTGCCCTCTGCTGCCAAAGCAAAGCGGTGGGTTTGCAACGTTTCAGAGCAAAATGCAAGAGAGCCCTTATATCAGGGGCACGGGTTGTTAGGGGGCAGTTGCCCCCCTCCCCGATTTTTAGAGGCCTATATGCTCCAGTTTTTGCCCTCCCACAACTTTGCAGAATATATACGCTGACATGACTCCCCCTGCAATTTTGCTGAAATAATACCCCTGCCTAGGGTGACCAGACAGCAAGTGTAAAAAATCAGGACAGGAGGTGGATGGTAATAGGAGTCTATCTAAGAAAAAGCCCCCAAAATCAGGACTGTCCCTATGAAATTGGGACATCTGGTCACCCTACCCCTATCTTATACCTGACCTGATGGCTTGAGATAGCTGCTGATCGATAGGGGAGGGAAATCCACCCCAGCCTGCTTCATCTAAGGTCAGCAGTTTCACTCACAAGCTATAACAACAAGCTGCTCACTTTACCAGGGGGTGAAACAGAGATAATGGTGCTTTCCTCCTTTGCATGGGCAGTGTGCCTCTGGCTTCGTTAACGGACGTGAGCTGAGAGCCTCAGGTGAGGAGTGGAAAGTGCTATTCTCATTAAGGAGAGTTAAGGGCAGATGAGAAAAAACATCCCTCTTAAGTATGTCTATATGCTCGCAACCCCAAATATTGCATTACCAGAGCACCTCACAACCACCCCTGCATTTACCCTTCTAGCCCTGTGGACAGAACGATGCTATTATCCCTATTTTGCATAGAGGGAACTGAGGCAGAGGGGAGCTCAGGGTATGTCATTCCCAGGCTCACCACTAGGCCTTAGCTCAAGCTGCCAGGTCTTCCCTGCTATTTTCACCCAAGTTAGCAAGGCATGTTTTTTCCCTTGTAGCATAAGAGTATGGCTACACTGCAGTGAAAGGCACATGATGTGGCCACAGCTGGCCCAGGCTCCTGGGGGTTATCAACTTGCAGTGCAGACATTTGGGCTCAGAGACCCTCCCCCATCACAGTGTCTCAGAGCCCAGGCTCCAGCCTGACCCTACCCTACAGGGCTCTCGTTAGCCCAGCTGCCCCAGGTTCAAAGGCCTTTTTTTTTTTAAGTCATACTAGAGGGTAGACGCGCCCTAAGCGACTTGCCTAATATCACGTAGAAACTCAGCAGGGAAGCAAGGAATTGAACGCAGCTCTCTTGAGGTGGCAGCTAACTGCTCTACCCAGGGGGCCATCCTGCCTCCATGTACTAATAGGGTTGAAAAGTGTAGAAAAATATCTTATTTCTTACATAAGAACATAAGAACGGCCGTACCAGGTCAGACCAAAGGTCCATCTAGCCCAGTATCTGTCTACCAACAGTGGCCAATGCCAGGTGCCCCAGAGGGAGAGAACCTAACAGGTAATGATCAAGTGATCTCTCTCCTGCCATCCATCTTCACCTCTGATGAACAGAGGCTAGGGACACCATTCTTACCCATCCTGGCTAATAGCCATTTATGGACTTAACCACCATGAATTTATCCAGTCCCCTTTTAAACTCTGTTATAGTCCTAGCCTTCACAACCTCCTCAGGTAAGGAGTTCCACAAGTTGACTGTGTGCTGCGTGAAGAACTTCCTTTTATTTATCAGAGGGGTAGCCGTGTTAGTCTGGATCTGTAAAAGCAGCAAAGAATCCTGTGGCACCTTATAGACTAACAGACGTTTTGCAGCATGAGCTTTCATGGGTGAATACCCACTTCATCAGATGCAGCATCCGACAAAGTGGGTATTCACCCACGAAAGCTCATGCTGCAAAACGTCTGTTAGTCTATAAGGTGCCACAGGATTCTTTGTTCCTTGTATTTGTTTTAAACCCGCTGCCTATTAATTTCTTTTGGTGACCCCTAGTTCTTGTATTATGGGAATAAGTAAATAACTTTTCCTTATCCACTTTCTCCACATCACTCATGATTTTATATACCTCTATCATAACCACTCTTAGTCTTCTCTTTTCCAAGCTGAAGAGTCCTAGCCTCTTTAATCTTTCCTCATATGGGACCCTCTCCAAAACCCTAATCATTTTAGTTGCCCTTTTCTGAACCTTTTCTAGTGCTAGAATATCTTTTTTGAGGTGAGGAGACCACATCTGTACACAGTATTCGAGATGTGGGCGTACCATGGATTTATATAAGGGCAATAATATATTCTCAGTCTCTTCCTCCCAAGAAGTTCCTCAGGAAGCAAATATTCAATGATTTGTGGAGCGTCTACATGAAAATGGCTTCCTGAAATGATTCATTAATTATATTCTATATTTATTTATTATTGCAGTATTAGCTAGGAATCCAATCAAGTATCAGATTGTACAGACAACTAACAAAGCTTGTATCATTCTTGGGCATATTAAGAGGAATTTCATACCAAAGACACTGGAGGTAATTGTGCTGCTCTGCTCAGCACTGTGAGGTCTCCGCTGAAGTACTGTGTCCAGTTCTGGGTACCACATTTTAGGAAAGACGTGGATAAATCAGAGAGAGTTCAGAAGAGAGCAACAAAAATAATAAAGGTTTAGACAAGGTTAAAAAGCTGGGTGTGGTTATTCTTGAGAACAGAAGACTGAGGCAGGACCTGATGACGGTCTTCAAATATGATAAGGGCCGTTATAAAGAGGATGGGAACTAATTCTCCATGTCCATTGAAGGTAGGACAAGAAGCAGTGGGCTTGATCTAGAGCAAGAGAGATTTAGGTCAATTATTAGGAAAAAACTTTCTAACTGGCTTCCCAGATCAGTTGTGGAATCCCCGTCGCTGGAGGATTTTAAGAACAGGCTGGACAAACACCTGTCAGGGATGGTCTAGGTTTACTTGGTCCTGCCTCAGTGTAGAGGGCTGGTCTTGATGACCTCTTGAGGTCCCTTCCAGACCTACATTTCTATGACAATCACTGCCCCAAAGAGCTCAGGGTCTAAGGATATGGCTATGTTTCAGTCAGAGGTGTGACTGCAGCATGTTCGGACACACTGGAGTTGACTTTGATCTCACTAACTCAGGGGCGGCTCTAGGCATTTTGCCGCCCCAAGCACGGCAGGCAGGCTGCCTTCGGCGGCTTGCCTGCGGAGGGTCCGCTGCTCCTCGCGGCGACCGGCAGAGAGCCCACAGTGGCTTGCCACCCCAAGCACGCGCTTGGCGTGCTGAGGCCTGGAGCCGCCCCTGCACTAACTCCCCTAGCACTAGAAACAAAATTGCGGCAGCACGCGCTAGTCACCCGAGTACATACCCAGGGTCCCAGGTGGACTTGCACAGCCCAAGGTACCAACTGTGTTGCTATGGGTTCAGTGTGACTGTTATCTAAGCTAGCTAGATCAAACTTGTATGGGTGTGTCTGGACTGTGCTGCAGACACACCTCTGATTGCACAGTATAGACAGACCCGCACTGGGTAGACAAAACATACAAACGTGGCAGGGTGGTTTGTGCTAAAATGAACAGAGTTCCTCAGAAAAGAAGAAATTGCATTTGATTGTCAGAGGCACCCTGTCCTCTTGCTCCATGGCTCTCAGCAACAGCACAGCAACCCGCTGTAGAATGACGGATTCATGCTTGCCAGGGCCGACTCCAGGCACCAGCCGACCAAGCGCGTGCTTGGGACGGCACCTTATAAGGGGCAGCCAGCCTTGGTTTGGCGGGGCGGTGCTCGGGGTTTTTTGTTTTTGGTTTGGTGGGGCAGCGCTCCGGAGGTGTGGGGGGGGATTGATTGTTTTTTGGTTCGGCAGGGTGGCGCTGGGTTTTTTGGTTGTTGTTGTTTTTGGTTCGGCGGGGCGGCGCTCGGGGGGGTTGGTTTTGGTTCGGCAGGACGGTGCTGGGTTTTTGTTGTTGTTGTTTTTGGTTCGGCAGGGTGGTGCTTTGCGGGGGGGAGAGGGGGTTGATTTTCTTTTTGGTTCGGCGAGGCGGTGCTCGGGGGGGGGAGTGTTGGTTCAGAGGGCGGCCCTTTTTTTTTTTTTTTTGCTTGGAGCGGCAAAGTTAGACCTGGCCTTGATGCTTGCAGCCAACTCTAATCATGATAGTGCTAGAAGACCAGTTTCAAGAAACTTTCTGGACTTTGTGAAAACTTAGTATAACCCACACACCTCTTGGGTCTGGTGCTCTGTCTCTTCTAGTAGCACTGAGACTACTTAGAGATTAATGAGTCTGCTACAGTCTTAACTAAGGGTATGCAGGAGCTACTCATGTATTTAGCTTCACAGATCCCAGGTTCAATCCCACCTGCTGACCGCCAGGGTCTGTGGGTGTTACATTAGCAGAAGAGCTGCTTCTTTCTTTACTGACTCATCCTGCAAATACTTAGTCACATGAGGTTACAACATGAACTCTGATACTGGCAAAAGTCCTGTTGACGTCAAAGGGGCAAGACCAAGGCAACGGGCAGTCCTGTTGAATTCAAGATGACTATCTGTGTACCTGCACTTGCACAAGGAAAGCCTGCAGGATTTAGTGGCTTTTTCAGCTATTCTATACCCACCCATTCCCATTTTGTTTCACTGTCTGCTGTGACCTAAGGAAGAAGACCTGAAGAAGAGCTCTGTGTCAGTTCAAAGACTCGCCTCTCTCACTAAGAGAAGCTGGTCCAGTAAAAGGTATTACCTCACCCACTGGTCTCTCTAATGAGCTAAGGAAACATTTTCACTCCCTGAATTTTGCACACATTATAAAATGCTCAGCACAGTTCCCACCCCTTTATGGTGCCAATATAGTTAAAGAGAAATCAAACACGAGCAGTTTAAAAGAAGGCAGAGATATTCTTCCTTGCATGCTGCCTGCCAAGCCTGGAAATCTCTCTCTAGATATATCATGTAGCGGCTGATGCCTTTTCTCTGCTCTCGAGAGAGGCAGTCTTGCCCCGCTCATACCCATTCAGAATGCTGCTGCAATGATCATTTTCCCTGCCCGTCGCTTTGACCACGTCACTCCTTGGTCTGAGTCCTTCCGCTGGCTTCTCCTTTCTCCATCACATTGAATATAAATGGCTTGTCTTCATTTTCAAGGCCCCTCATGGCCTAGCCACCCCACCCCCCATCATCTCTCATTTGCTATTGAGATGATGACTCACGCCTCCGACTGGCGCGGGACACCAGCCTCCATCACCCACTGGATACATTTTCAAACAGGCATGTTTGTGCTTTCCCCCCATGCTGCCCCTCAGGCGTGGGAGGTGCTCCATGTAAATGCTCCCAAACTGATCTCCTTGTCCTCCTCCAAGTCCCTCCTTAAAACTCGCCTTTGCCGGGACCCCTATGAAAAACTTGACAATAGTTAGGCTGCTGGTGTGCATATGTAACCCACACACCTTCTGGGTGTGGTGTTCTGTGCCATCTAGTGGCTCTGAGACCACTTAGAGAGTGAGATAAAATGAGTTTGCTCTACAGCGTTAGCTAATAGACAGCTGGCTTTTAGCTCATTCTGTAGAGGCTCATGCATTAAGATCCAGCAATCCCAGGTTCTAATCCTGCCTGCCACCACCCAGGGTCTGTCGGTATTACACATAGATTGCTGCTCATCGTACTGATCAATAGTGTCTCCTTCCCTTGTACTCCTCCATCTGTTCTCTCTTGTTTTGTGTTTAAATTGTAACTTCTCTTCCGTGCAATGAAATCTACCAATTCCCCCCTCTCTAGTTTCTCCCACTTCCACCTGTCTTTTTTTTTTTTATTCAGTGTTTGCACAGTGCCTACCACAGTGGGGACCTGGTACATGACTGGGATTCCTAGGCAATATGGTACTGCAAATAATCAATCATCAACATAATAAATAAATACATGTTCTCCTTTTCCTATTCCAAACCCTTCCTTACAATATACTTTCCCCGGGACATTTAGCATCTTCAATCCAACACACTGAGAAATGTCTCTATCCTTTTCTTACAAAATAATTCTAAAATCCTGCATTGTTCTTTGTTAAATACATAGCAACCTGTGGAACTCCCTGCCAGAGGATGTTGTGAAGGCCAAGACTATAACAGGGTTCAAAAAGAAACTAGATAAGTTCCTGGAGGCTAGGTCCATCAATGGCTATTAGCCAGGATGGGCAGGGATGGTGTCTCTAACCTCTGTTTGCCAGAAGCTGGGAATGGGCGACGGGGGATGGATCACTTGATAGGTTACCTGTTCTCTTCATTCCCTCTGGGGCACCTGGTATTGGCACTGTCAGAAGACAGGATACTGGGCTAGATGGACCTTTGTTCTGACCAAGTATGTCCGTTCTTATGTTCTTATCTTCCTCTAACAGGTCATATTTCCCCAGGCCTTGACACTGTTAGGAGTGATCTGATTAGCTGCCACAGTAATTAACATGGCCTGCCCTGGTCTTCACTGACCCCTAAATCATGTTCTGCCCCATGACAGCTAACATGAGTCTCAGCAGCCACACACCCGTGGACACTATCGCCAACCACAGAGGCTCAAAAAATCACTAGTCGGCTCCCCAGAATCACGAGAGTGGCCTAATAATCATAATCTTTTCTAGCTATTGCCAGCTATTGTTTGGATTTGCCTCCTAGTTTCTGAGCCTTTAGGATGCGCTGAGGGTCACATTTTCAAGCTTCTGTCTGGGACCTGGAGGGTTAGAGATGGACTTTTCTTTTAAAAGTGAGCCGAGAAGTGCACGTCATCCCACAAGCTGTAAGGAAATTCTAGAGGAGTAGCAACCTAAGTTCCCTCTAAGCTGCTCAGTCAGGCTATCAAGGGCCATGCAGGTGTGCAGCGAGGAGAGGCGCCTCTCCCCTGGTCCTGGAGCTGCCATGGCAAGAGAGTGGTGGAAGGAGCAGCCTGCACCCCAAACCCCTCATCCTTGACCCCACTCCAGAGCCCACACCCCCAGCCAGAGCCCTCACCCCCCATACCCTAACCTTCTGCCCCATCCCTGAGCCCCCTCCCACACCCCAAATGCCTCTTCCAGGCCCCGTCCCAGAGTCTTCACTCCCCCATACCCCAACTCTCCGCCCCCACCCCTGAACCCCTCCCACACTCTGAATCCCTCAGCCCCACCCCTGCCACACATCACCTCCATATTGGTGCACATCACAAAATTCATTCCACATATGGATGTAAAAAACTAGAGGGAACATTGGACTATCAACCCTCTAGGATCTCTCCACCCCACCCTCTCCTTTGCAAACTCACAACGGGGGAGCCATCACTTGATCCCCCCACTAACTTTGCAGACACAAAAATGGCTGCCAGGTCCCTACCTGGGGAAATGTCAGTACTAGGTGCAATAGATGTGATGTGGGTTTTTGCACAGCTAAAAATACTTGCCTGGGTTGAGGGAGACAGAGGAGAAAGGCTGAATCAATCTCTGATCTCCTGTGGTTTCACTCCTTCAGGAATCCTCTCCATTTGGGAACCATGTGTTCAGCCACATTCAGGTTTGTTTATCTTCATCTCTGAAGCAGGCAGCCTCATGGAAGGGGGCGAAGGAAAACTTCAGGGGCTGAGTGAGAGAATAACAATAAACTTTTTAAAATGCAGTTTGATTATTTAAAGCAATATTGGGCCAAAGTCAACCTGGGGGTAAACCCCCTGATTTCAGCAACATAACCACCCCCATCACATTGGTCCACACTGACCACTCCTTCTTTTCATTTGTGTAGAATCCTGTGTGCTGGAATGGGTCTATTGCAGGGTCTTCCCAAACCAAGTGCCAGCACTGCCTCTGCCTCAGTTTCCCAACTCTCACATAAGCCTGTAGACCGATTCACAGGCCAGTAGGCCAATCAGCTCCCATCCATCGGTATTTCAGTCCCTTTCCTCTTAGACGCATTTATTGTTCAAACACAGGCCAACATTAGTCAAGACAGGTAAACCAGCTCATGCTACCTGGCCTCTCCTCAACTCCTGCTGCTGCCGACAGAGCAGGTTCCCTCAGGCAGGTCTTTTGTTTCACTGGTATGGCAAGATTCTTCCTTCTCTGATCCAGAGTCTTCTGCGGCCAGCCTGCCCAATGCAGCTGCTTGCTGGCCTTTTAGCTCACCACCTGAGAGGCAGGTGGGGCTACACCCAACTGTCTTAAAGGGGTCACATCCTTCATGTCGAAGGGCTGCTCTCTCTGTCTGAAGCATTCCTGACTGCCACCAATAACCCCACTTAGGCCCACGATGCCATGGCCCTCAGTAGGATCAACCACACCCCAGCAGTAAAATGGCGTATAGCACATTATCAGTCCAGTCCCTCGGCGCACATGTAGATACAACAGTAGGATCTTCTGTAGCCATGAGATCTCAAAGGTTTTATTACTGTATTAAAATTATTTTAGTTCATATTTAACGTAACCCAGCTTTAAAAAAAATTCCATCTCTTCTCTCTTTTAGAGCTGCACAAAGGAGAAGGGTAAACACTGCCTTGTTTGGAAGCAAGGAGCTGACCGTAAAACGGATTGAATGGCTCACAAACCAATGAACATCTGCAGCCTTGATTGGAAAGTCCAGCAAATGGTGCTGGCAAACCTGAGTTTAGGAAAATAACCAGGAAGGGCACAGGATGCTGCATCATGTTACATCCCTCTATAAAACAACCCCAAAAAACTGGAAAGCACTGGCTAAAAGCACTGGTTAAAATGACAATAGCAGCAAGGCTTTGGCATAACCCTCTCTGAAAAAAACATGGAAACCAGACATAAGAGTGAAAGCTTGGGCAGCGTCTATTTGGCACATGCCACTTCATATATATATAAGAAAGAGAAACTGGTTTGATTTTTCCATTGTTTAAAAAAGAAGCCAAAAAACAATTTATTACAGCCCCTCGTGTAGCAGAGTCAGGAGGAAACGGTGACTGGCTTGGGATGAATTATTTATAATAACAGTGCCACATTCATTATTATGACTGCTGTAGCACCCAAGAGCACCGGCCATGGACCGGGACCCCATTGTGCTAGGTGCTGTACAATCCCAGAACACAAACACGGACCCTGTCTCAAGACGCTTCGAGGCTAAGCATACTAATCCTTGGCTCTTGTTCTTTTCAGCTCTCAAAGTGCTTTACAAGGAGATCAATATCATTATCCCGATTTTACAGAGGGGAAAACTGAGGCACAGGGAAGGAAGTGATTTGCCCAAGCAGATTAGGGGAGAGCTGTGATTTGACCCCAGTCTCCTAAATCACACTTCAGAGCTCTGTGTTCTAGACTATAGTGCACAAAGCAAGCGTTTGATTGAGGTCCTCAGGTGCTGCGTTATTATTACATAAGAACTTCCAGACTGGGTCAGACCAGTGGTTCATCCAGCCCTGTATCCTGTCTCTGACAGCAGCCAGTGCCAGAGCATTGGTGGAGAACACAGTTGGAGTGACCCACCGCTGTCTTACACTCCCAGGTTCTGGCAGTCAAAGGTTAAGGATCACCCTGAGCATGGAGTTCCATCCCAGAACATTTTAGGGAATAGCCATTGATGAACCTATCCTCCATGAACCTATCTAGCTCTTTTTTGAACCTAGCTATACTTTTGGCCATCACAACATCCCATGGCAATGAGTTCCACAGGTTAACTGTGCATTGTGTGAAAAAGTACTTCTGCTTGTTTGTATTAAACCGGTTGCCTATTAATTTCATCGGGTGATTTCTGTATTGTGGGAAAGGGTAAATAACATTCCTCTGATCCCTTTTTCCACACCATTCATGATTTTAGAGACCTCTATCATAGCCCCACTTAGTCGTCTCTTTTCTAAACTGAGTAGCCCTAATCTTTCCTCATACGGAAGCTGTTCCATACCTTGAATCAACTTTGTTGCCCTTCTCTGAACTTTTTCCAGTTCCACTATATTCTTTTTGAGATGAGGCGACCAGAACTGGACACACTATTCAAGGTGTGGGCACATCATGGATTTATATAGTAGCTTTATGATCTTTTCTGTCTTCTTTGCTATTCCTTTCCTAATAATTCTCAACATTCTGTAATTATTTGTTTGAGGACTTTATTGCTTTATTATTAATTGTTATTATTACACCTCCAGGAATCAGGGCTCCATTGTACCCGGCCTCGTACAAAGAAAAACCACAGAGCCTGCCTCTGCCCCTAAGAGGTTGCAGTGTCGGATTCACACAGTGAACACCGGAGACTGAACAGACAAATGAGGGTGAGGGGAGGTAGGACGAGGTCGTGCTGGGACCAGAAGCATTTGTCATAGTGGTCTCTGCAGCCACTGAAAGATGCCAACAGCCAACTTTTCAAATGTGTGCCCCCCCCAATCATGCCCATTTCAGACACCACTCCTACAAGAAGCAGAGCTCTCTTAATTCTGATGGAAATCATTGGGAGTTTGAAGCTCTCAATATGCTCCTGGAAGCTTTCAGGCCCAGTTCTGGACCACAGCATCCTGCAGGATTGGGCCTCAAATGTTCACGCACCTGTCTGTGTTTTACATGCTAAAGTAATGCAGTGGTAATAACAACTGAATGTCAATTATAAGCCTAATTTTGGCCTCTCAGACCTACCCGAAATCGACAAACAATGGAACATTAATGTTAAAAGTACTCAGTGGGGTCAGAGTCCGAGTTAGAACGTTTCTACCCTAGTCAAAGTGAACTGGATAAGGAGTCCCTGAATTGAAGCATCATAACAGAGGATCAGAGGGGTAGCCATGCTAGTCTGTATCCACAAAAACAACGAGGAGTCCGGTGACACCTTAAAGACTAACAGATTTATTTGGGCATAAGCTTTTGTGGGTAAAAAACCCACTTCTTCAGATGCATGGAGTGAAAATTACAGATACAGGCATGAATATATTGGCACATGAAAAGAAGAGAATTACCTTCCAATTGGAGAACCAGTGTTGACCAGGCCAATTCAGTCAGAGAGAGGAGAGACTGTTGCGTTCAAGGATCACTCCGCTCTTAAGGTGATTGCAAAAGCTCTGCTTCATTCTATGTCCTGTTCCCACTGGCTGCTCATAACACCAGCTTTGCAGCACCATACCCAGACTCGGTGTCTGGGAAGTTCTACCCTTAAAGAAACAGCCCCCGTGGGGCACCCTATGGGTCACCAGAGCCCAATGAGTCTCTGTGTCAAGGTTTCCTCCCCACTTTGAACTTTAGCGTCCAAAAGTGGGGACCTGCATGTACCCTTCTAAGCTTAAATTCTAGCTTAGATCTGATAGCGCTGCCACCAACCAAAAATATAGTGTTTTGGTACACTTTTCATTCCCCCCAAACCTTCCCTGGGAAACCCAAGACCCAAACCCCTTGGGTCTTAACACAAAGGGAAAGAAACCATTCCCCCACCTTTCCCCTCCCAGACTTTCCCTTCCTTGGTTACCCTGAGAGGCTACACTGATCCAAACTCCTTGGATCTTAAAAAAACAAAGAGGAATTCACCATCCCCCCTCCTTTTCCCCCCCACCAACTCCTGGTGAGTCCAGACCCAACTCCTTGGACCTTAAAACAAAGAAAAATCAATCAGGTTCTTAAAAAGAAAGCTTTTAATTAAAGAAAGAAAAAGTAAAATTTATCTCTGTAAAATCAGGATGGAAAAATGTTTACAGGGTTCAGCTTATATAGACTAGAGGGACTCCCTTCCCCCTAGCCAAAATATAAGTTACAGCAAACAGAGGTGAAATATCCTTCCAGCAAAATACACATTTGCAAATAAAGAAAACAAACAAAAGACTAATCCACCTTTTTAACTAATACTCACTATATTGAACAGAAGAGACTGTTTCAGGAAGATTGGAGAGCCTGTATGTACGTCTGGCTTCTCTTAATCCCAAGAGAGAACCGACAACAAAACAAAAAGCACAAACAAAGACTTCCCTCTACCGAGATTTGAAAGTATCTTGTCCCCTGATTGGTCCTTTGGTCAGGTGTCAGCCAGGTTCACTGAGCTTGTTAACCCTTTACAGGTAAAAGAGATATTAACCCTTAACTATCTGTTTATGACACTCTGGTACTCCTTTGCAGCAAAAACGCCAGCAATCCAAAATGACAACATGGAAAAAGGGAGACAGAGAAAAAAATATTACTGGAGTGTCCCACGACAACCATCCTTTAAGAAGAGCTAGACCCAGTCTGCCCAGAACCGCCTTAGGAAGGCCTCACCTGGGGGTAACTGACTGCCCTAGATAGCTGATTAAGCAGCTGGACATAGTAAAGGTTACCCAGGCTCAGTTAAAGGGGAACTGAGGGAGCACCTACAGAGAGGAGCTCCCAGAAGAGGGCTGAAGAGGGGTTGTTAGAGGGTGAGGCCTGAACGGGGAGCCTGTCAGAGGTGATCTAAGAGAGATCATAGGTGGAGATAGCAGGTATCCAAGAGGGTCTCAGCTGGGGAGTCTCCCAGACACTGTCAGGAAGCCCAGGCTGGCAAGGATCACCTGCTGTCCCTGGAGAAGGGTTGCAGTGGACGGACCTTTCCAGATCCTGGATTCCAGAGATGGATCTTACTCTAGTAGAGGCAAGAGGCCTAACACCAGGGCAGAGACCAGAACTGAGAGATGCTCTAGAGAGAGCTTGGATGGAGGCAAGCACTGGTGGGGGACAGATGGACTAACAACGGCTAATATGTACATAAGAACATAAGAATGGCCGTACCGGGTCAGACCAAAGGTTCATCTAGCCCAGTATCTGTCTACCGACAGTGACCAATGCCAGGTGCCCCAGAGGGAGTGAACCTAACAGGCAATGATCAAGTGATCTCTCTCCTGCCATCCATCTCCATCCTCTGACGAACAGAGGCTAAGGACACCATTCTTACCCATCCTGGCTAATAGCCATTTATGGACTTAGCCACCATGAATTTATCCAGTATGTAGGGGGCAGAGTTTTGTTTATGGTGCGTGTTGGCCTTTCTGTTAATAAATGAGGCCCTCTGAAAGAATGCTTTTTAGCATCCGTGCATCTGTCTGGACCGGTTGAGACTCTGGGTGAGGTGAAAAAAAAATCAAGGGTTCAGCCGTAACACCAGGCCTGCCTGCAGGGGCCATGCCAGGTCAGCCTGGAATGATGCTACAGCGTCACCTAGAGCCTGATACAACCCACCCTTGAGGTCAGAGGGAAAATTCTCATTGCCTGAATGAGCATTGGGTTTGGTCCTGAGTCAAAATCTGAGACCCGATCTAAAACCTGCTGATGTCAAGGAGATTCTTGCCACTAACTTCAGTGGACTTTGGACCAAGTGTTTAGGCCCAGATCCTCCAAGGTGTTTAGGTGCCTAATTCCCATTGGGAGTTTGGGGCTGAAATACCTTTGCAGGTCTGGGCCTTAGCACCTTAAAACTGGTTCATAAGACTCGTTTCAGAAGCATTTCACCTGATCGTCAGACAGGTCTGGCCAGGGAGGATCTTTCCTCCAACGTTAAGGCTGCATGACCAGGACGATTGTAAAGGAAGCGCCCGCTGCGGCCAGACAACCCTCTGTGCTCTCTGCTTTGCCAGACCCTACCCTCAGCCCACCCTTGCCCACCCATAACCTCCAGCCAGGCTGCATTCACCCCTGTGCAGAGGGCCAGCGCAAAGCCTTTCGAGCTACTTAAGCCATACTAATACCTTCATAAAATGGGTGAATCCCACTTTTCAGTTAAAAACAATAGTAGGTTTCTAGTCCTTATGGTTGCAGAGAAAAGCTTGGAAAGGTAACGCCTAAATGCTCCAAAGCTGGAATGCTGCTGGGTATTGGCCACATGCTCAGGATCCAACTGATCACCATATTTGGGGTTGGGAAGGAATTGGCAGAGACCTTGTGGGGGTTTTGCCTTCCTCTGCAACATGGGGCATAGGTCACTTGCAGGTTTAAACTAGGGTAAATGGAGGGTTCTCTGTCACTTGTAGCCTTTAAATCATGATTTGAGGACATCAGTAACTCAGCCAGAGGTTAGGGGTCTATTACAGGAGTGGGTGGGTGAGGCTCTGTGACCTGCGATGTGCAGGAGGTCAGACAAGATGATCTTGATGGTCCCTTCTGGCCTTAAAGTCTATCACAGTGGATCTCAAACTTTTGTACTGGTGACCTCTTTCCCATAGCAAGCCTCTGCATGCGACCCCCCTTATAAATTAAAAACACATTTTTGTATGTTTAACACCCTTATAAATGCTCGAGGTGAAGGTGACAGTTCGTGACCGCCCATGTAATAACCTCACAACCCCCTTAGGGGTCCCGACCCCCTGTTTGAGAACCCCTGGTCTATGGGGTAAATAAAAAAATAACACAACATTTGTTGTATTTTTAAATACAATGATTTTCAAGCCAATCTCATTATTTCTAGGGGCTCATTTGGGGATTTTGTAAAAAAACCTTCCTATGGTCAACCAGGAAATTTATAGGTGAACCAGGGATTAAACCCACATCTCCGGAGCCTCATTCCACTGCCTTCTCCCCTAGATCATCCTTCCTACCCCAGAGCACTTCACATAGGGCTCTCAGAGGGAAAGTTCACCCCTAGCCCATCACTGACTTGCACTGGCTTGACCTTGTGCAGACTGCAAGGTCATCTGAAATCCCAACATGAGGAGGCAACGTTGAGCTATTTCTTCTTCTTTGCCCGTCTCAAACTCAGCCTTAAAAAACAAAGGCAGCTCCCTCCAAAACCAGGCGGGTTTTCCCAAATTCACCCGGACAGGATCCAAAATGATGTGGAAAAAGATCGTCGTCTTAGAATAGAACGGGACATGTGGGCTGACATGTACGCTCTGTTTCTTGGCCCTATGTGATTTGAAACTCCCTGAAGAAAAGCCTGGGATATAGGTTTTATAATAAAATGCTAATTACCTGGGAGCATGATCTGGGAGCATGACCACAGAATATATTAAACGCTTCGAACGAGGCTGTTGAAATGCAGGTTAAAAAAAATCCAAATCCTTCTAAACCAAGGAAATTCAGAGGGAGATCTGCCTACTCCTTATCCCTGCATTGGCACCGCTTATAATATGACCTGACTGATTGGCCAAGTGCCCCGGAGCCAGGCCCCAAAAGCCCACACAAAACACCTTACCACTTGCTAGAGGAGGAATGACCACATTCAGCCCTGGGTCTCTATTTGCCATCTCTGCGCATGAGCGGCTCCTGTTGACAATGGGAGTTGTTTGTTCAGTGCAGAGGGATGATTGGGGTCCCGGGCCCAGATTCACAAAAGTTATTTCTAGGTATGTTTACACTGCAATAAAAGACCCAGGCCACGGCCACAGCCACAGCTGGCCCGGGTCAGCTGACTTAGGGCCATGGAGCTCGGGATATGGAGCTAAAAATTGCAGCTCAGTCTTTCGGGCTTGGGCTGGAGCCTGGGCTCTGAAACCCCATGAGAGGGGAGGGTCTCAGAGCCCAAGCTCCAGTCTGAGCCTGAACTGATATGCTACAATTTTAAGCCACACATGTGAAGCCCCACGAGCCCGAGTCAAATGATCCAGGTGCTCAGACTTGGTGCCACGGGTTTTTATTGCAGTTAGATGCACCCTAGATGTCTAACTCTCAATTAAATAAATGGCAGGGCCGTAAAATTCCAATTCTCCTGCAAGAAAGGGTCTCTTGTTTTAATGGATGGAATTCACCTTGCAGTGATCTGGTGGCTCTGCTTTCCTCCACTGCTCACGATTCACACTGCGTCCTTATGCACCCCAAATGTTGTGTACCCACCCCTTCTCAACTGTCCCCCAACCTCAGCCTGTCCTCTGAGGCGCCAGCCAAAACAGATAAGGGGTAAGAGTCAAGGCGGCACAGTGAAACACACAATAGCACAGCAGCTAGAGTGAATCAAAGGAAAGATTGCAAGCTCCTTTTGTTCTGTGTTTGTGCAGCACCTAGCACAATGGGGTCCCGTCCATGATGAGGGTTCCTAGGTGCTGCCACAATACAAATAAATAAATTAAAATAATACACTGAGCCAATCTTGCTTCGTTACACTGGCATAGGTCTGAAGTAACTGTATTTGTACTTGTGTAAATGCATGGTGACTCTACTGGTTTCAGTGGAATTACTCCAGATTAACCCTGATGTAACTGATGGCAGAATTGGACACAGAGTGACTAAAATGACCAATTATAATTACAATACTAATAAATATCTAGCTCTTATATAGCACTTTTCACCAGTAGATCTCACAGCACTTTCCCAAGAAGGTCAGTTTCATTGTTCCCCATTTTACAGATGGGGAAACTGAGGCACAAGGCAGGGAAGTGACTTTCCCAAGATCATCCAGGAGGCCAGTGGCAGAACCAGAACTAGAACCCAGACCCGTATTCCAGTGCTGTCGCCACTAAGCAACACTGCCTCCCATGTCACATTGTTAATCTCCATGGCCCATTACAAGCAGGGAATTGATCACATTCCCTACTTTCCAGACCTTACAGTCTAAGGTAGATGAGACAAAGAACTGCAAGCCATGGGGGGAAAGTTCCAGTAAGGGAGGGAGAACTTTGATAAGTGGGCAAGTTGGAAAGGATCCATGAAAATATTTGGGATTAAGCATGAATCTGAAAAGAGGGAGGGTTTGTGGTGAACAGGAAATGGGAGATTGCTCATATTGTGGGGTGGGGGCGGGGATGGGAGGGAGGTACACATCTGAGGATGGATGGGTGATGATGATGGAAAGGGTGATGCAGAGAAGAGAATGGAAGCATAAGAAGAAAGAAGAGAAGACAGCAGGGTAACCAGAAAGTGGGAGGTAGGAGAAATACAGAGAGAGCACCCACTTTTTTCACTCTTCTGCTGTGTTTTCACTCTGTTCTTTTAGGCCCAGTCGGTCACATTAGGTACTCAAGCAGTGCCCAGATGCCCCAGTCATGACCTCGTGACTCACTGACAATGAGAGAGGTGGGAGAGATATGTCAATGCACCAGTGTGACGGCTGAGATCAGCTGAGGCATATTTGAGGCCTCCAGGCAGGAAGCAGGATGCGTAGTGCTGAGATTCACTAGTGCCAGAACTCAGGTGACCGTCGGGGCCTGGTGGGAGATACATTGTTTTGGCCAAGCATGTGTGTGACTCTTGACCTTCAATGGATTATATATTAGATGTTTGGGGGCGGGCAGTACAAGGGAGTGGGTATGTGCTGTCTGTCATGGGCAGCTTCTTTTACTGTGTTGTTACATTATTTATATCACAGTAATATGGAGAGAGCTCAGCTGAGATTGGGGCCTTGCTGTAGAAGACACTGGATAAACACAGGAGGAAAAAATGATCCCTGCCCCAAAAAGCTTACAATATAGACCAGGGGTCGGCCACCTTTCAGAAGTGCTGTGCCAAGTCTTCATTTATTCACTCTGATTTAAGGTTTCGTGTGCCAGTCATACATTTTAACTTTTCTAGACGGTCTCTTTCTATAAGTCTATAATATATAACTAAACTATTGTATGTAAAGTAAATAAGGTTTTTTAAATGTTTAAGAAGCTTCATTTAAAATTAAATTAAAATGCAGAGCCCCCCGGACTGGTGGCCAGGACCCCGGGCAGTGTGTGTGCCACTGAAAGTCAGCTCGCATGGCGCCTTCGGCACGCGTGCCATAGGTTGCCTACCTCTGATATAGACAGACAAGACAAACAAAGCATAGGAGAAAGAGACTCATTACTCCCATGTCTGCAGATGGGGAACTGAAGCACATAATTCTAAGACCCATATCCTCAAAGGTTTTTAGGCACCCAACTTCCATTGATTTCAATTGGAGTTAGGCACCTAACTATATTTGGGGATCTGGGGCTAAGTGACTTGCCTAAGGTCACACTGGGAGTCTGTAGCACAGCCAAGAATAAAACCCCAATCTCCTGAAACCAGCACATAATCACCAGCCTTCTTCTTGATTCGTGCTGCATAGTGTTGGTCATGTGACTGAGTACCTAGCCAATGGGATGCTCAATATTGGAAATCATTAAAGAAATAGAACAGTGTCAAGTGATATAAGAGCAATGCAGTATAAAGATAGGTTCCGAATCGGTATTATTTGCAATCAACATGAGTTTAGGATGTACTAAGAATGCCAGATTGGAGCCACCATAGACGCTGATGGTTGATGCAGGCGAGAGGGGGGGGAAATTGGCCATCCTTGCTAGCCCTTCCCTTTTCATAAACTGACAAAGTGCTGCTAAGGTAACGGCCATCCTCACAATATTGTTTCCTTGCCTAAACAGCTTGCACTGAGCTGGGTTGAAATAATATGTTTTTTCACCTGCAGGAGTGAACCATTCAAGACGGCATTCCAAGACGGATCTGGTTAAGGTCATAAAAACTTTGTGGTAACCTATATATTATTTTTATGCATATGCTTAACACCATGTATTTTATAAATGTGCTAAAGACTCATAAATCACTTACAGCGTAGGGTAACACATTTGGGTCTCTTACCCAGGTATCTGATGCGCACACACGCAGACCTACAGAGAGATCTGCCACCATCTGGGTGCAGTTGACAGATGGGGAGCGTGGTTTACTTGTCTTCTCTGTCAGAGGTTGTGAGAGCCGTCACTGGACCTGTGATTGATTAATCGTCAAAAAAAGACAGCTCGCGCTTGGGAACCGCACTACCCTGGTATTCGTAGGCAGTCTAAAGAGTAGGAGGAAAGACAGGAGAGTTGCGTGGGGATTATATTGCAGAACGGCGGAAGAACACCTGTTGTGGAAGTGACGGAGAGGTAAAGTCAGTGAAATGCATGCCTCTGCAGAAGGCCAGTATGAAGCCTCTGCACAACTAAAGCCCTAAGTAGGACTTAGTAGTGGCTCTAAAAATCTCATGAGAACAAGTTTTCCTTCGAGATTTCACAGCCCTGAGTTTACTGGGTTTGATGCAGGAATTCCCAGGTGAAATTTTATGGCTTCTATTATCCCTAAGGCCATACAAGGTGGGTCTTTCTGGCCTTAACATCCGTGACCATATGGAACTTGCCATAGGAGATTGGGTCACTCACCCTTCAGGTCGCACATCCTGACTCCAGCAGTGGCCTACAAATGATACTTGTAAGCAAAAGTGGAGGATCTCTCTATTGGGGGAAAGATTGTCCAGTGCTGTACTTAGTGAGACAGAGAATTCCTTCCGGTGTCCAGCATTTCCTTTTATTCATAGGCTGTAATGAGAAGGCGGAGTTTTGCAACAAATCCACAGCTATCAAAGACTCCACAGATATCACAGGATGCACACCAGGACCATTAAGAATTTCACAGCAACAGCAAAGGTATCTCCATTGGCTGTCCACAGTCTAGACTCCATGACGTCCCACTGATCAGCTCCAATTCCTTCCAGGAATCAAGCAGTGATGCTCAGCCACCCTAGTAAGTTCACTACAAAGTATTGGTACTCAAGGCCATGGAGTTACATTGGGAATCAATGCGGCCCATAGAGTTGTAAAATAATGAAGGAATTGACACCACTTCGAGACTAGAACCTCACAGGGTCATCTGGTTCTTGATTGTCTGTTTAGCTTAGAGAGCAGAATCCTTGGGACAAAGACAAGATTTTCTCTACTTGAGCAGTGCTGCAGACGCTGACTGTGTCTATCCAGAGGCAGCATGGTCTAGTGGGTAGGTCACTAGGCTAGGAATCAGGAGATCTAAATTAAGTCCCTATCTGCGGTGTGATACTTGAGAAGTCACTCCATGTCTTTGTGCCTTTCCTTTTCCCTTCCACCCTGCATCCATTTAGGTCATAAGCTCTTTGCGGGCAAGAACTGTCTCTCACTATGTGTCTGTACAGCACCAGCTGTAAAGGGACTCTGTGCAGAGGGCCAGCACTTTGCCTCTGTAGGATGACCAGCTAGCAAGGGTGAAAAATCAGGATTGGAGAGGGGTAATAGGGTCCTATAGAAGACAAAGCCCCTAATATCAGGACAGTCCTGATAAAATTGAGACGTCTGGTCAAACTAATCACTTGAGTCGCCCTGAGGTCCTTCAATTGGGCATGATTGGAACTTAAGTGGTGCAAAGTCTTTGTGCTGCATAGAGGGATCCATGATAGATAGATAGATAGATAGATAGATAGATAGATAGATAGATAGATAGATAGATGTAGTATATGGGGATAGATAGATAGATAGATAGATAGATAGATAGATAGATAGATAGATAGATAGATAGATAGATAGATAGAGGGGGTGTATGGGGATAGATAGATAGATATAGATAGATAGATGGGGTATATGGGGATAGATAGATAGATAGATAGATAGATAGATAGATAGATAGATAGATAGATAGATAGATAGATAAAGGGGATGTATGGGGATAGATAGATAGATAGATAGATAGATAGATAGATAGATAGATAGATAGATAGATAGATAGATAGATAAAGGGGATGTATGGGGATAGATAGATAGATAGATAGATAGATAGATAGATAGATAGATAGATAGATAGATAGATAGATAGATAGATAGATAGATAGATAGATAGATAGATGGGGTATATGGGGATAGATAGATAGATAGATAGATAGATAGATAGATAGATAGATAGATAGATAGATAGATAGATAGATAGATAGATAGATAGATAGATAGATAGATAGATAGATATTCTTCCTCTGCAAAATGCTGAGGTTCTTAACTCAGTTTTTACCTATTCTTTGTTCAAGCAAACTCCCATTGACATCTATAGGCATTTGCCTGAATAACGGTCTCAGGATTGGGATCTCCTGAGGCATGTGGCAGTACCAGTGAGACAGCAGAGAGCGAAGAGGTCACCGTGGTGGTGTTGGGGAATATAACTCGGTGTAAAGGGGTGTGTGATGATGGGATGTATGCCTGCAGGGGAGGGGGTGAATTGGTGAGAGCAAGCGTGTGTGAGAAATTCTCTACATAAAGAGAATCAAAGGGCAAATCCAGCTCCTCTGCTTTAGCTGAAAGTAGCATATAGTCATGTTCCCTTGGATACTGTGTCCCTGTGTATATTCTCTCATGGACCAATTTAGCAATGGTCTCAAGTTTTCAGTTCCTGCAAAACAAAAATCTCATAGATTCCCAAACCCACAAGGGCCGGCGGTGGGTATGGATTCGGCCAGAATGCGTAATATAAGAGGGTGTTTGTTGGTAGCCTGGGATAAGCCCAGATCTTAGCCCTGCCTGTCAGTTCAGACAGCCACTTGTTTTTGCACAATAAGAAAGTGTGATTCATGATATATTGATGGTATCGCCAATCCGGTGGGGGACTCCCGGTGCCAACCTGGAATCTCTCGCTCCCGGCCAGCAAAACATTCGTCAGCAGCTTTTCAAAACACAAGAGAACAAGAAGAAATACAGTCCGAAGCACCCGTGCCAGGAGCTGACGCTCTGGGCTGTGCTTGGGAGGCTGTGGGTAGGCGTTGTGCGTGCGTGGATAGACCATGACGTAAAGGGGCAGGAGGGTACGCCTGGAGATGGGACCCATGCCCACCCCCTGCCATCAATTTGATTCCAAATCTCGAACAAACAGCAAGGAAGAGAGTACCACACACACACACACCCCACACACACTCTGGTGGGAAACTGGAGCCGTGAATGGATCGCTAATAGCCCATGGTGAATTGCCAGTTTCCCCACCACACCGAGGAACTCAGGGCTTTGCTTGGATTAGCCATCCCCCCCGGGAGAAGGAGGCCCAGGATGGTGAGCGTGTATTTTCACTATGATTTATATTAGGGTAGCACGTACAGGCCTCATCTGGCACATGGATCACTTGATAATTTTCACTAGGGTAAATGGGGGATTCTCTGTCACTTGCAGTCTTTAAATCAAGATTTGAGGACTTCAGTAACTCAGCCAGAGGTTACGGGTCTATCACAGGAGTGGCTGAGTGAGTTTCCGTATCCTGCAACGTGCAGGAGGTCAGACTAGATGATCATGATGATTCCCTCCGGCCTTAAAGTCTATGAGAGGAGGGCCCTATTGTGCTAGGTGCTGTGCATACGCATGGTAAGAAACTCTCCTAGCTTGGAAGAGCTTAAAACCTAAATCCCACCTGGGATCAGGGTCGTTCTATGGTTAGCATCAGCTTAGTAAAGGCTGTGAAGGCCAAGACCATAAGAGGGTTCAAAAAGGAACTAGATAAGTTCATGGAGGATAGGTCCATCAATGGCTATTAGCCAGGATAGGCAGGGATGGTGTCCCTAGCCTCTGTTTGCCAGAAGCTGGGAATGGGCGACAGGGGATGGATCACTTGATAGGTTACCTGTTCTGTTCATTCCCTCTGAAGCAGCTGGCATTGACTACTGTCAGAAGACAGGATACAGGGCTAGATGGACCTTTGGTCTGATCCAGTATGGCCGCTCTTATGTTCTTACTTTGTTTCCCCTCTTTTTAACTTTCTCTCTCCAATTTTCTCTCATTTTCTCTCCACCCTGCAGTCCATATGTCTGGCTATATATCTCTGGTAAATCGACCTAAGCTACTCAACTCCAGCTATGTGAATAATGTAGCTGGAGTCCCAGATACATGAATAACGTACCTGGAGTCAACGTAGCTGAGGTCGATTTACCGTGAGGTCCACACTATGCTGGGTTGACGGGAGACACTCTCACGTCGACTTATCTTACTCTTCTCATTCGGGGTAGAATACCGGGGTAACGTGGAGAGCGATCTGCGGTCGATTTGGCGGGTCTTCAGTAGACCTGCTCAATCGACCCCGGAGCGTCGATCTGGGGGTAGTGTAGACATAGCCTCTGCCTCTCCCCATGACCACTTTCTTATTTTCTGTCCTTCCACCACTCCCTCTCCCAGAGACCCTATTTAATCACCGCAGGGCATGGACAATTTTGCACTGAAGTCAATGGTTGGTACTTGTATAGCACTGTGAGTGAACGCGTCCCCAGAGCTGGCTACCACTCCATGGTGGGGTGGTAAATATGAAAGAGCTCTGCAGTTCTCGCCACCCATGTAGAGGCACTTCATGGTCAGGCCCAGCCAGTCCAGCAGCAGTTTCCTTTCCTCACATACCTGCTTTCCCAGGACGTAAAAGCAGAAGACAGGGCTAGTGGCTACTGGAATGGCTTGATCCAAAGTCCCCTGCAGTTGAGTCCCATTGAATTCAGGGGGATTCCAGCCCTTAATCCTCGGAGTGAAAGGAGAACTGCTGCTGGGTCATGGAGAGGAGAGCTGGGGTGTTGGAGAAGAGAAGTGCAGCTCCTGAATCCCTCTCTTCTTCACAGAAAGAAAGCAAAAAAAGACCACGCCTTTTGAGTTTTTGCTACCCGCTGTTTGGGTCTCCGCTGTGCCTTTGGAGGAGGTTGAGAGATGTCTCTTCTGCCTTCCCCTCCCCTCTTCCACATCCCCGCTGCCTCTGCATCCCATTGGTGGGGAAGATCACATGGTATGTTATTGTCCTGGTGCCCCCAGGGCATTCTGCTGGTAGTGGTGGGTGGGACAGCCAGGGACTGTCCTTCCCTTTAGCCCCACAGCATGAGCCCCGCAAGCGTGAGTCAACTGACCCAGGCCAGTTGCAGCCACACTGCAGGTCTTTTATTGCAAGGCAGACCTACCCTCAGTGCCCACAGGCAGGGTCCTGGGATTAGTTAAATAGCTTCTACAGGGTTTTTATTTGGGATACCACATTTTTCTCCTTGAAAAAAAAATCAGAGTTTATCTAACCAGTTCTGGTGGAAATGGGAACCTCTTCTAGTTATTATTAGTATTATTTATTATTTGTATCACCATAGCAACTAAGTACCCTAGTTATGAATCAGGAACCCACTGCATTTGCTGTTGTACAAACACAAGACAAAAAGATGGTTCCCGAAGCGGCTTACAATCTCCGTATAGGACAAGAGACACCAAACAGACACAGTCAGATGGGGGAATACAGGGAAACAATGAGACAATATTGATCGGCATGATAGGCTGTGGTCTGTGCACAAGCTTCTTAGATGGTAGGGTGAGGTTCTTAAGACAGTCAAGCCAGTTCATTCATCCCTAACCTCCTGCTAGCCTGCCTACATTGAGTACATTGGGAGTTTTCCATCATCAGCCTCTGTCTAATACAGTGAAAGGTGAGACTCAAATAAGGGTAATTTGGGTTCATATAATAAGAATCTGGGTCCAAGCGCTTGTATAATGCTTGACCAATTCTACTGAAGCCTCAGAGTGATGAGCATCATAGAAAATCAAATGGCGACAGGTTGGCTTCTGTAGCACTTGCTCATGCAAGTATTCCCACTGTCATCAATGAGATGCACATGTGATTCATAGATTCCAAGGCCAGAAGGGACCATTGGATCATCTCGTCTCACCTCCTGTATAACACAGGTCAGAGAAATTCATGCACTTTCCCTTACATTGTGCTCATTAACTCATCGTCATCATGTCAAATCCCAAAGGGACGTAACCTCCTTGCAGATTGAGCACCACCCGGGTCAATCTCTAGTGAGCTCCTCAAGGTGATGGGGCTGGCTATTCAGTTTATGCTCATTGTCAGCGATCTTACCACACCATCAAAGTGTTGGTGGCCCACATGATGGCTGGCTATGTAGCTGCATTCCTTGGTAAATGCACATCATAATTCATTGGTCTTCCATCCTAATAATATGTTCCTACCAAAAAAAAAAAAAAGCCACCAAAACCAAACCCGTGCTGAGGGAGCTGGTTGCTGGGTTTGGCTACCAATGTTGTCATTGCTGATCTCGTCCTGCCATTTAATATGGAGCAGCTGACAAATACGAGGAGAATTGAAAATGTCAGTCTGCTGCTTTTCAGACTTTTCCAGAGCCCAGGTTTCACTGCCATACAACAGAGCTATTAAAACCATGGTCCTATAGACCCACAACTTCATCGCAAGCCTGATGTTACGATGTCCCCGCACACAGGGCCGCTGTGCCTAATAACTGGTATTTGACTAAAGCATATCTTCCAGAAAGGCAGCCACTTTTGCTCTGAAGATATCAAGAGATGGAGGATTCACCACTTCCCTTGATAGTTTGTTCCAGTGGTTAATTACCCTCATGGTCAAAAAATTGTGTCTTGTTCCTAATATGGATTTTCCTGGCTTTAACTTCCAGTCATTAGTGCCTCATATTTAAAGTGCCTCTCAGTTTTGGGGTTACAGAATTGGTCCCTAAATAAATGACCCTGTACACATAGGGCTCCAAACAACCCTGAGAGAATAATAACCTTCCATTACTTCTTTCTATTCTCTTCTATTAGAGAGACAAGCTGGCTAAGGTAAGATCTTTATTGGACCAACTTCTGCTGGTGAGGAGACAAACTTTTGAGTTATGCAGAGCTCTTCCTCAGGTCTGGAACCAACAGAAGTTGATCCTATAAAAGATATTATCTCACCCACCTTGTCTTTCTAATATCCTGGGACCAACATGGCTACAACACAGCATATTCTCTTCTATGTAGGTTCTTACACCACTTCCATCAACATAGTATGTGAGCGCCTTTGAGAGTTTAAGAAAACATATAAAGTACCTTATGCAAGCTAAGGAAAGGTTTCTCTCCTTTCCACCACCCTGGGGAGAGTAAATTACATGAGACTTCTTTTCTTCCAAGTACTGAAAATAAACCAAAAAGACTTTTACTTTCAGATCTGCATATGCTAAATTGATGTTAATGTAATCGAACTACAGGCTGCGTTTGTTAGTCACAGTAATCTCTCCTTTCCATATTGGCTATTTTATGCTGACTTCATTTGTAGTGTGAATTTCAACCAAAAATAGAAGGTATTAAAAAAAATACCAAGTCTAATGGTTGTAGCAAAGAATAAGGACTTTGTTAGGTTCTGTTCCATTCTCTGCTGATGACTTGCTCTGTTCAACACAAGCCACTTAGGGGTAGATTGTGCCTTTGGGCCTACCGCTGAGTGAAGGGTGGTGTGTCAGGTGCACCATTCTAGGAGCTGCTGTGACTCAGAAACACAATCTAGTAATTGCTCCAGGGGAGTGTGTGTGTAATAATTTACTTTGGATTTATCCCAGTAGCAAATAGTGACACCACCCTGCCCCACACCAGCTCAGATGGAGCTGTCTAGTGAGTGGAGCATGGACAATTGATCATCCACCCACTTGCTCCAGGGAGGTTGCATGCACCTGGACCCAAGGTCTGGAGAGCCCATGTCAGAGTATAGGGCTGAGGGGTTCTTTCTCTCCCTTTCCTCTTTGCTCAAGCATTCTGTCCTAATCACAGTCCAGCTCTTAATCTACATGTGCCTCAGTTTCCACACCGACACAATGATGAAAATGACACAATTCCTATTGCTCTTCACAGCAGCGTGTGGGCTGGACCCATTCATGTTCGTAATGCTCTTTGAGATGCCTAACTGAGAATTGTCCTCTGATTGTATTCCTCGACTGGCGCACACAGATCAAACGGCACTTATAGAACTACATGCTAACGAGCAGCTCAGATCCAAGAGGCTGACGTAGCCACCTCAGTAGTGTGTCACATGAATGGAGAAGCCAGGTACAAGGCAGAATCTGTCCTTTATGATTTTTATTGTTATCTGTTTATTTGTTTGCACCAACGCCAGTGATGTCGTTGGGTCACTTTCCATTCATGCAAATAGAGATGGTGCTGGTCCCAGGCCATCACAAACTAAGGATGGACAGACAGACAGACAGAGGCCAGGAAAGATTTTCTGCACCAAACAACTTGATTCGCTTTCGGCAGCATGGCAGGCTTTTAAGATGGACTTGAAAGTGGAGAGGGAGGGGTCCTTGAGCCTGAACTCAGGGAGATTGTTCTGTGCCTAGAGACTACATGGCATGAAGGTGGCTGTTTCAGAGGCTGGCAAGTGGGCAGACAAGAGGGGGATGTTGATGGAGGTAGGGGATGCATAGGTGCCACATGAAGCTTCGCAGGATAGGTTTATCAATGGCTATTACCCAGGATGGTCAGGGATGCTACCCCATGCTCTGGGTATCCCTAGCCTCTGATTGCCAGAAGCTGGGAATGGATGACAGGAGATGGATCACTCAGTTCCCTGTTCTGAAGCACTTGGAATTGGCCACTGTCAGAAGACAGAATACCGGGCTACATGGCTGTTCTTATACTCAGCAAGGGAGGATGAGTAGGGAGGGGCAGACACATTCTGAGCCAGGCGGCCAGTAGGTTAAATTGGATGCAGTGGCCAATGGAGAGCAAGTGGATGGATCCAAAGGGCCTGCGTGACATGATTAAATTGATGAGCAAAGAAGATGCCATTAGCAGCTGCATTTCTATGGGCTAGAGAGGGGCGGGGTGTGTGTGGTGGGGGGGAGGCCAGACTATTGCAATAGCTTAATTTCCAGAATGGGTAATCTCCCTCGGGTGCAAACTGTGGCTTTCTCTGATGCAGCTGCACCCTTTCCTGGCTGCTGTTTGTTGAAATCAGGATGAACTCCCAGCCCGGACCAGGCGAAAGTGAAACTCCATTTAAAGTACAGTGACGTGATTCCCCCCTCTACCCCCACAAGCCTGGCTGCAATGGCCTGCAGTGATGTTCGACTCCTCTTTATAGGGAAATGTAGCTTCACTCTTCTTAACAGCGGGCTCCAGTTGTGCTGATCCCCTTTGACCAGGGGCGGCTCTAGACCCCAGCACGCCAAGCGCGTGCTTGGGGCGGCATGCTGCGGGGGGGGGGGGCTCTGCCGGTCGCCAGGAGGGCGGCAGGCGGCTCCGGTGGACCTCCTGCAGGTGAGCCTGTGGAGGGTCTGCTGGTCCCACGCGGATTCAGTGGAGACGCGGGACCAGCGGACCCTCCGCAAGCACGCCTGTGGGAGGTCCACCGGAGCTGCGGGACCGGCGACCGGCAGAGCGCCTCCCGCGGCATGCCCGCCCTGCTTGGGGCGACGAAATATCTAGAGCTGCCCCTGCCTTTGACCACCATTATCACCCATCAGATTAGTGCTAAACTGTACATTCCCAAGGGATTACGGCCTCTCTTCCTCCGCCGCTCTGGGTGCATGGGGTTGCCTCTGCCCCATGGGGTTGCCTCTGCCTCCTCATGCCTCTGCCCCCATGCCCTGGTGGTCCATGAGGAGAGTGAAGATACAGCTGTCCAGAGGCTCCCCACCAGTAGCTTTATAACCTGCCAGACCTACAGCTGTCTATCTGTAGTCCATCCACCACTCCTGGGAGCATGGAAGGGAGATCATTTGCAAGCCAGGCTTTCCGCTTAGCTGAGTGTCCTTTGTGTAAGCACCAAGGACCTCAACAGATGGCCCCATGGCTGGGATTGCCAAAGCCTCTGAGGGGATCTGATCTCTAGTTCCTGTTTGTTTTAATGGGAATCAGGTGTCCGCAACCTCATTGGTAGCTCTGAAAATCTCAGCCTTTAAATGTGGCCAGGTTTGTGGAACCAGGTTATGATGCCCTCGTCTAAGCCAGTTATAACCCCAGGGGCGGCTCTAGGAATTTGGCCGCCCCAAGCAGGGTGGCATGCCGCACGGGGCGCACTGCCGGTCCCGCGGCTCTGGGGGACCTCTTGCAGATGCGCCTGCGGAGGGTGCGCTGGGAGGGCGGCAGGCGGCTCCGGCGGACCTTCCGCAGTCATGCCTGCGGGAGGTCCACCGGAGCCGCAGGACCAGCGAACCCTCCCCGCCTGCCGCCCTGCCGGCAAAATGCCGCCCCAAGCGCGCGCTTGGCGCGCTGGGGTCTGGAGCCGGCCCTGTATAACCCTCAGGGCTAAATTGTGTGAACACAGCTGCTTTTATCACAGCTTAAATGTCTACTCATGGTGTTCGTAAACCCTCACTTGAACTGCCTAACCATGGTTGTGGCAGCGTGTTCTGGGTGAATCTGGGCAGCTCTCCCAGACTGCCTCAGTAGGGGATAGAGTGTGTGGTGGTCAAGTGCACAGAACAGCTCTGGCGTCGCGTCGCAGCAATGCATTCTGGGATATGCTACCTCTGAGAGGATGGAGGACAAACTGGCCTGATTACCCAGGCATGGTTAAGGATTAGATAATTAGATCAGTTCATGGAGGATAGGTCCATCAATGGCTATTAGCCAAGACAGTCAGGGATGCTACACCATGCTCTGGGTATCCCTAAACCTTTGACTGCCAGAAGCTGGGAGTGGACAACGGGGAATGGGTCACTCAATAATTTCCCTGTTCTGTTCATTCCCTCTGGGGCACCTGGCACTGGTCACTGTCGGCAGACAGGATACTGGGCTAGATAGACCTTTGGTCTGACCCAATATGGCCGTTCTTATGTTCTTTTGGGACATGTCCAGTGGCTCAGAGAAAGGCAGCCATGGTCAGCTGCCACGGTTACCAAGAGAGTATTAATCCAGTCGGGCATGAAGGATACAAGACCATGTTGCTGATGGGTTAAAAAATCATTTAAAAGTATTTTCCACTAGGGCTGATCCTACTCTGCCTTGCGCCCTGCACAGCCATTTACCCCTGTGCAAAGTGGGTGTATAGTGCTCCTGGATTAGAATGCTACTGTCTTACTCTCCACTTTGCACAAGCACGAGGGACCACACGTGGGACAAGGTAGGTGGAACCATGATTCCCATCGTGTGGAGTGGATCAAAGAGAGAAGCAAGATACTTGGCAGAGAAGCTGCATAGGTTAAAGATCAGGAAGTGCTTTGAGATGCTCCCAGACAAGGTGCAAAGTGCTGTTGAAAATTATTTTCTCCAAGGCTCTGGTGCAACGTTGAATGAGCCTTAAAAGAAAAATGGAGTGAAGAAAAATGTCTTGGCATATGAGAATCAGGTTTCCAGGAGCAGAGTCAGTAAAACCAGCCGCTCAACAGCGCAGAGATGTCAAGGCATGATGGACAGCCACGTCATCTCATTGCATTAACTAACGTTGGTTAATAAATAGGTGCTTGCTTGGGGCCAAATTCAGACCTGGTGTAAGCTGGTGCAAGATGATTGAAAGCCAAAGAGATTGCACATGCTCAGTCAGAGGTAGTGTAATCTAGTGGGAGAGAGCACCTGCGTTCTCTTCCCTCCTGTGTGAACGTGGGGTCCTGTCGAATTAGATTGTTTGCTCTTTGGGGCAGGTGTGTTTGTACAGCACCTAGCACACAGGGACCTGACCTGGGTAGGAGCCTTTAGCTATGGTTATCATCCTAGGGTTGCCCAAATACAAAGGGGTCCAAATTCTCCTCTGGGTAAAGTCTCTCTTGACTGACACATGAACAAGGGTCTGATCCTGTGAGTGAAACCTGAACATCAATGAAGTTGTGTATTTCAAGTCGGGGGCGGGGGGGCACGAACAGAATTGGCTACTGCATTTCTGCAGCTGTCATTGACTGCAGTGGGACCACATGATGTTTGTCATCTCCTAGGATTGGACTGCAGAATGCAGCTGGGTCACAGAGCAAAGCTTCCCTGAGAGTGATCAGAACTTATGTGCCGCGGTTAAACCCCCTGGCGGGTTTTGTTCAGCAAGAAACAGCAACAGTAGACTTCCTTCTTGCTGCTCCCGCCTGCTGTGTCCTAAACATGAGCCAGAGGAATCACTTGTGGAAGCGAGAGCATCGTGGCAGCTTCGTAACCTCCAGCTTGCTAGCTCTTCCTTTCCTGCTGATTCGTCCACAGCCATTATTTTTTTCCCCACTGCACATGCCTGCTGCTGGGATGATTGCAGCTGCAGCTTGTCCCCAGGCCGGTCCCTTCTTCCCCCTGTCAGTGAGTCAGCTGCGAGCACCTGAATTAAATATTGTGGTTGGTATTGGCTGTGTTCATTTCCTCTGCTAGGATGTGGAGCAATTGATTACCTCATCCCCAAGCAGAAACAGCTCAGTTGCCGGATTTACACAAGAAAACCTTTCATAGTGCCTGACGGGATTAAATGGGAATGGGAATGGGCCAAAGCTGACCTATATTTCCCCTTTTATTCCATGTCCCCTTCGGTGTCCTGATAAGTGATCAGGAGTAGCCACTGGAAACAATGACAAATCAATCAGCCTTCAAAGCTCCCCACTGGGGAGTCATCTTCCCAGAGTCATCGGTGCGACGTGGGATGGAACAAACACAAGTTTTATAAGGCGCAACTCTAGATTCAGCCCGATTTGATTCTCAAGGAAGTGAGCAGAGGTCTCTGGAGAACCTAGAGTGGACCAAGTCATTAAGTATTGGAGCAGTCCATACTAAGCTGTGTCAATCATCACAACTCCTCAGCTCAACAGCTACAAGCGATTTCCACCCTTTCTCTTTAATATTTTTGGTGTGTAAATTTAGTGGTGATGGATAGACAGCCCATTGGACTGGAGTCTTTTATTTAGCCACCAGTAGCAAGAACGTTTCTCGGTGGATTGAGTCTCCACTGCTTGTTCTCGGTGGATTGGTTCTCCACCGCTTTGCTCTTTGCATGAGAATTTGCACCAGGGTAGAGTGGGGGTGTAATGGAACTAAATCAGAATGGGAGTGTTCATACCCCCATCATACAGGTGGAAATGACTACCCAAGGGACTATCTCCCTGATTCAGAGCAAGGATTTGAACATGGGTTCCCTACATTGCAAGTGACTGCTCTCACTAGAAGGCCACTGGCTATTCTAGGCACTCATTTTCTCAGGGAAGAAATTGCATTCTGAACCTGAGAAACCATCCCAACAACATTGTTGTCAAAACTAATGTATTTTCACAAAACATTTTGGTTTAGACAAAATGACATTTTCTGATGGGAAGAAAGTTTCATCAGAGCCTTTTTGACTGACTCTAGTTACAAACAATGGAGAAGCACACCCCAAGTCTTCCTGCACGGCACAGCTCTTGAATGAGAGGGCGCATGTTGTATCAACATGCTAGGTTACATGAATTTAAAAGAGGCAATATCACAGCTCCACAAGTGCTTTCTGTGTCAAAAGATGAGAAACAGGTATCCCCGCCCTCCCCAAAAAGACGTCCATATCTATGTAGCTGTCTATCTATCTATTTCTCACTCCTTTTTAGGAAGCTATATGTGCCCCATCCATAGGGTTTGTGGCTCGGGTATCTTCCCATTAATTCTAGTCTAGGATCGTATCTTATCTCCATGGTGACAAGTCAGTGTGCAATCCTGATCCAGCAAACCATAGATTTCCATTCCATGAAGCTGGAAAGACGGAATGCAGCTCCAGCATTAGGGAGCATAATCACGCTTTCCTAATGCATTAACTCCCTCCTAGAAACCTATCAAACATGCAGCCCTGTCTCCAGGATTGAGCACCGGTCAGTTTGCTTTCCCTGAGAAGTTCCTGATTCGGTCAGTCATGCTGAAGGATGTTTTTTCCCCCCAATAATGGTATTATTATCTCCTGATGTTCATTGTTCCAGAAAAGGTCTGAGTGGTAGGCATACTGTTGCTGAAAGAAGATGTTTGTTCTCTTGCTGGAATATGTTCAAGCCAATGATTATTCTTTTAAAATAGCTTCTAGGAGCTTGACTTCAATTTGATTACTCAGCATTTTAAACAGAACCTTTTGCGAGAAAGCAAACTCCATTCAATAAAAGTTCCACCTCATCCTTTTAAGCTAGTACTAGGTAAGAGTCTCCTCTCTGATGCACACACCAGCTGCCCAGGAGATAGAATGGCCCAGAGGTTGGAAACTGCTTTGGGAAGCAAGATGCCAGGGGCAGTATTCTCTGATACAAGCTGGTCACTTTGCAGTGCCCAGGTACTGCAAAAGGGCTAGAATCCAGCTGCAAATGGCTAGCAGAGAACTCCCTTTGTAGAGGGGCACTCTGCTGGTGTCAACCTGGCAGAGATGGTTCCTGCACCAGCCACCCCCATCACCTCAATATGGGCAGCATGTTGGAGAAGGGAGGAGGCATGTCAGGAGCTAGCTGGGGTGTGTGGCAGAATATACCTCTGCTAATCCATCTTGTGCCAGTGGTGACACGGAGAGCAACCCCAAAACTGTTCTAACTCATTTCAGGGCCAGGCTAACATAGACTGAGGGAGCCATAGCTGGCTCTCTGATGGCCCCTCATCTTCCCAAATCCAGCTGTTGCTCTGATTTATGGAAGAACTGAGTTCCCGTTTTTTATTCCCAGGGATGCCATTGATTGGCTTTGTGATCTTGGGCAAGTCATCTGTGCCTCAGTATTTCTGTTTGGAGGGGTCAAAATAATTACTCACCCTGTGTGTTCTGGGGAAGCTTGTTGAATGCTGTCCATACTGGAAATAGGTTCTAATCAAAGCACTGGATGATCCTGGTTGCCAGGCAGATTTAACATGCTCTTCATAACAGCCTTTTGAAATCTTCAGTTTTAATCTTTCTCTGGACCCAGCCATCCCGATGACACGTTCCCTTTTCATCAACATACCCAGCATGCACCAACAGATATCACCCACTGCTGCTATAATGGTCTGTCTACAGCAGTGGTGGGCGACCTGTGACCCGCGGGCCACACGCAGCCCGTCAGGGTAATCTGCTGGTGGGCCGTGAGACAGCCCATCCACAGGCATGGCCGCCCACAGCTCCCAGTGGCCTCGGTTCACCGTTCCTGGCCAATGGAAGCTGCGGGAAGCGGCAGCCAGCACGTTCCTGTGGCCCACGCCACTTCCTGCAGCTCCCATTGGCTGGGAATGGTGAACCGCGGCCACTGGGAGCTACGGGCGGCCATTGCCATTGCGGACAGTCAATATAAACACTGTCTCGCAGCCCGCCAGTGGACTACCCTGATGGGCTGCAGGTTGCCCACCACTGGTTTACAGGGATCTCTATTATCATTTCAAAGTCTCCTCTGCACCTATCCATGCCACATTGGCCGTCGGTTGCTGTAAGCATTCAGGGCCTGATCCGAAGTCCACTGAAGTTAATGGGCATCTTTCCATTGATTTTAATGGGCTTTGCATCCAGTCCTTAAAGTTTTCTCTAAGAAATTCCTGGCTCCGTGGTGTCCAGAATCCTGGTACTTTAAAATCAAACGCAAAGACACACTTGTTTGCCCATGGCTTCCATATTAGCTGGACACTGCAGACTGTGCTAATATATGTAACTGGCAAAATGTCCTGATGCTCCGGTGTGATATAAGCTGAAGTTGACTATGACAGCTCTGCAGATGTCATGAGTCAGGCTTGAATCAAGAACTAATGGTGCAGTAACGAGAAATTATTGTTTGCAATTCTGGTCCTTCCAAGATCCAGACAAGAGCAGGTTCAAAATTTTCAGAAGAAAAATTTTCCTATTGGAATAGATGGTTTTATCCACATTGATATTTTCCAGGGGAAAATGTTATTGATGAAATTTCTCAATTTTCCAATCGGGAGCACTGAAATGAAAAAATGTCATCTTGACATGTCAAGTCGTTTCAGTTTGATGCAGAAATTCTCCATTCTGATACTTCCAATTTGAGACACTTCTTGCATTTTGTTATTTGTTTTGAGAAAATTCTCCATATTTTGACCTTGCTTTCCCATTCAGGAGGGAAAATAATTTTGAAACCTTGAAATTTACTGCAAAAGTGAAACTTCAGTTGTTGAACAGCTCTAACCAGATGTGCACACACTCACAAACACACACACACTCACGCACACACACCGCGGCTCTGATTCTCTGATGTCCTGTACCTGGTGTCATCATTTACAACAGTGCAAAGTGTGGTTAACGCACTGCCATTGGGATGTGGTAGCATGTTTCATCCACTTTGAACTCACTTTGCCCAGGTGTTAATGACAACTGAAGATCAAGGTCATGGTGAATAAGATTCAAGGTGTGATCCCAAGATGGTGGGTCAGATTCCTGGCCTCCCGTTGGGACACTCAACACTTGCTTCTGGTCTCAGGAAGAGGATGAGATACTGAACTTTACATTTGTAACTTTATTATGTACAGCTGGATTCATGGTAACTAATGCCAACTTGTTCTGCAGGTGGAAGGATGCCAGAAATAATGTCAACAAAACATCTGAAGAATTTTCTAGCACATTGCTGACATAATCTTTTGTAACATATGGCAAATATAAAATTACACGATGGATTGGCCATGACGATTGTCTATAATCATCCACTTGTCCACTTTTCCCACAAACACCTTCTCCGTACCAACTTGTATGCTTGGAACAAACTCCCCATCAAAATCCATCCAGCCACCCACACCCTGCTACTCTTTTAAAACCTTCCTTAAAATCCACCTTTGCCATGATGTCCACAGATCACATCCATCTGCCATTGCTTAGGCTAGAGAGCACCTGTGACTACTGAAACTACTAGTTTATACTAGTGCACCCATGATCTCATCTTACTCCCCTCCGTTTATCAGTTTAGACACTGGTGGCATATTGTCTAAATCAGTGGTTCTCTATCTGCGGCCCGAGGGCCGCTTGCGGCCCAATCAGCACACAGCTGTAGCCCATGTGACATCCTCAGGGTCATACAGGTAGTATTGGATGCATCCCACATAACACATTGTGGGCCACATGTAGCATGACCAGATAGCAAGTGTGAAAAAATGGGATTGGGGGTGGGGCGGTAATAGGAGCCCATATATAAAAAAGCCCCAGATATCGGGACTGTCTTGGTCACTCCAGCCACATGTGCGGCCCACAATGGTAAATAGGTTGAGAATCACTGGTCTAAATACTAGATTGGAGCTCTCTGGGGAAGGGACCATCTTTTTGCTTGTCACCTAGCCCAATGGGACCCTGACTGAGCCCTCTAGGTGCTAACACAATACACACAGTAACAAGTATAAAGGGCTTATCAGAATTCATTGAGGCTGACTCCTGGGAAAGGTGGCAGCTTTAAGGCTGGAATTGTTAAGCTTAAGAGAGCTGGACACCCAAATCCCACTGGAATTCAATATAGTTGGGTGCCTAACTTCTTTAGACTCCTTTGAAAAACCGTACCCTACGCCAGCCCTGGTGTACATTGTTTTTCACTCAATGGGGACTACTCTGACAGCTAAAGTTACTCTTGAGCGTGGGTGTCAGAAGGGTGAAGGCCTTAGACTGTGAACTCTTCGGGCACACTCCTTGTCTTTTTGTATATCTGTGATGAGTCTAGTGTAACCCATTAGTGAGCACGTGTTATGGGTCCCCCTCTGGGCCCAATCCACAGAGGCTATGAGGCTAGGGAGCTTTAGCTCACACAGGCGCAGCTTGTGCTGTTTTACTTGGGAGGTCCCTGGTTCCATCCCCGGTGAGCCAGCTAAGATGATAGGTTGCTACATTTGTGCAGAAATTATCAGATAAGAACAAGCTGCCTAATTCACTTGGATATGAAATATCCTACTGTAGACAGGGCCTTATGGTGTCCCACCCATGCTGGCAAATTCTTCCTGAGCCTGCTAAACAGCTAAGCAAAAATCCAAGTCCTCTTTAAATATCATCTATAATTATTCTGTTAGAGTTCTCCGTTGCCTGTATGTTCCTTCTCTCATTTATTTTTTTGACACCCCTTGCCCTTTTTCTGAGATATTGTGTGTGATGGACTCGGCCCAGACCAGCACAGGAAGTGTCTCTTGGGCCTCTCTAGCCAGGCTCAATACACCACCCACCAGATCGCAAGCGGTCGGCTCCCCCAGGCGTGCATATTAATGGCGCTCTGAAGGGAAAAACTCTATAATCCGCTGACACACAATACAAAAGAGCCTTGGCAGATCAGAGAGTGGAAATGCAGTTTTGGCACCGACGTTGGTAAAAGCAGGTCACACTGTGCCGGCTAAAGCTCGGCCTCAGACCCAGACAGTGCGTGTTTGAAGTCATATCTATATTTGGCTAGAGCCTCAGGCGCACAGTGTATTGTACAGGGCTGGCCATAAAGAGCATGTCTACACTGCACACCAAGCGCTGGGCTCCCACTCAGGTTTGAGCCCCTTCTGTCCACACACAAATCAGCCAGACTCAGGTGAGCAAGCACTCAGGACCTGGGTCCTGGGACCCCGCTAGGGGACTGGGTCAAAGCCCATGTCCCACTGGGTGTGTCTATGCTGCAATGTACGCCCAGGGTTAGTAGAACTTGAGTTAGCAGCCCCTGAGTTTGTTAATCTAGGGCTTGAGCGTCTACACTCATTTGTAACCGCGGGTTGGGAATTGTTGAACCCTGAGTCCCAGTCTAGGGCTCCTCCATCTACACTGCATTATGCAGGCCTGAGTCCAACCACCCATATCCCAGACTTCCTAGCGCCCTCCCAAAATATGGCCGCTCCAGCCCTTTGCTCGTGGTTCATGAGAAAATATAACCGTCCATCAAACAAGACTGTCCACAGGACAAAGAATGTAGGCCTGTGGGATTGTGGGATACTTTTGGCAGACTGCCAGAGCACAAGTCCAGGGAGGCTGCATCTACACTGTAAAACAATAGGGCTTGAACCCTGGTTCCACTCAGGTTTGGATCCTTCACCCTGGGGGCCTCCTGGGACTGAGTCCTCGGTTAGTGCCATTTGTGTGTTGACGGAAAAGGGGTGAGGCTTAAGGCTGAGTTTGGCCTCCTGGCTTACACTGCAGTGCAGTGCAGATATATCCACTGTGACTCGAGGCTAAGTCCTGTCATTTTGCAGTGTGGAAGCAGCTCAAGCCACAGGCCCAAGTCGGAAGGTCTGTGTAGTTCAGTACAGTGATGTTAACAGGACTGTGAGACCCATGTTCAGCAGCTGTAAGCCCAGGCTCACAATACAGTGCGGACGCTAAAGTGTGAGCCTGAAAATTGCAAGCCCGGATCTCACAGACCCAGGTTTATAGTGCAGCATAGACATATCCGACGACAAATACAGAGAGCAATGGCTTGGGATGATCTGGGCTTGAGTCTACTGGCACATAGACCAGCTGTACAAGTGTGTAATTCCAGTGACTTGGATGGAGATAACCCAGGGTTACAGAGTCACACACTCGAAGGCCAGCAGGGACCACTGATCATCTAGTCAGACCTCCTGTACCACACAGGCCATGCAACTTCCCAGGATGATTCCTCCTTCAGCGCAAGCCTACGGTATGGTTGGATCTGGCCCAAATACAGCAGGTCTCTCTAGCTATTCTAGCTATGGTACTTAAATGACCTCCATTACGGCAGTATCCGAGCACTTGGCAGTTTGATATATTTCTCCTCACAACAGCCCTGGGAGGTACAGGCCCCACTATCCCTGTTTTACAAATGTGGCATTGAGGCACATAGAGGCTAAGTGCCTTTTCCAAGACTTAGGCCCGGTCTACACTAAGAAGGGGGGTCGAACTAGGGTATGCAAATTCAGCTACGTGAATAGCGTAGCTGAATTCGAAGTACCCTACTTCGAACTACTCACCCGTCCAGACGCCGGGGGATCAAACTCCGCGGCTCCAAGGTCGACTCCGCCACCGCCGTTTGCAGTGGTGGAGTTCCGGAGTCGACCGGAGCGCGCGGGGAGTTCGAACTATCGCGTCTAGATTAGACGCGATAGTTCGAACTCCGAGAAGTTGAACTCTCCGCGTCGACCTGCGCGGTAAGTGTAGACCTACCCTAAGAGAAATAAATATGTTTTTCTCACACTTCCCACCCGCTCTCATCCCCACCTGCCATGGAAAAAAGCAATGGCGGACATTTCAAGCCAAATACATGGGCACAGATCCACTGATCCGGGTCTGTTTAGAGCAGCTGAGAATCTAGCCCTTTAAATCCAATTTCAATGATAAGGCAGGGACATGGTCATGTTCACTTGCTTGGAAAGCCCCATGCACTATATAGTGAAAAGCTCAGTCCCACGTACCTGTTTCACGGGAGTAATCATATAGTCCCAGTGAAGTCAAGGCAACTATGCTTGTCATGTACACCGATGGGTTACATGGTTCCTCTGTGTGAGTGATTTTTAAAGTGCTCTGGGATCCTTCAGGAGGAGAGGGTTTTACCTGGCCTCATTTCACCCTCCTGATCACCAATTTGACACCAGTAACACCATTAGGTTCATTGCCATTACTCCCACTTTGCACTTGTCACTGTGAGCAAAATCAAGTTCCTCATTTTGATCAGCCAAATCTGTATCCAGACTAGGAACAGGCCCAGATCTGCTCTTCAGACAAATTCAGATTTAGATCTCCAATTCAGACCAGTTTAGTGATCTCAAATAGTTCCGTGCCATTACAGCCCTAGCCCGTAGCTCCCACCCCAGTTAGTTAAGTCATAGAGAAAGAGAAATGTCAGAACTCATGTTGGGGTTGGCTGCGTAGCTAAAGCTTATCGATAGAATTGGTTGAATTGTTTCATGCAGAAGGTTTTCCCATTAAAAAATAGACTTTCATCTAAACCACAATTTTCCTAGGAGAAAATATCTGTTCTGATGAAAAAAATTCCATTTTCCGGTAGGAAAGAGGTCCGACTAACCGCTTTTTTCGGTTTGACTTCTAGTGCCACTTTGCTTCCACTTTTGATGTAAAGAAACCAAAATGACACAAGATTGTGCATAGACATGTCGACTTGTTTCAATGAAAGGGCTATTTCTTGGGTTTGGAACCAAAAAAACCAAACCAAAGCAACATTCTAGGTTGCAACAAAGCCGGTCATTCCATTTGAAGGTGTTGCTCAGAAACAAACATTTTCATTTCAAATCAGGTCAGTATTTCCCATGGCAAAACTGACATTTTGTACAAAGATTTTTCATTTGAAATTTTTCATGGATAAAATCTTGATTTTTCCACCCAATTTTCCTCATTGGAAGAGCCACATCTCCTAAATCTCTCAAATTAGGGACCAGACCTGCAGCCCTCCTTCACACTAGCAATTCCATTGGTAGCCTCATGTGATTTACTTGGGGTTGGTCCTGCTTTGAGCAGAGGGCTGGAGTAGATGACCTCCTGAGGTTTCTTCCAACCCTCATCTTCTATGATTTCATGTGAGGAAGGATGGTTTGGCAATAAAGATACTGAACTGAGGCTCAAGACTTCTAGCTTACATTCAGGGCTCCTGCTGAGTGACCCTGGGCAAGTTATTTAGGGGGCAGTGTGGCCTTGTGGACAGAGGGACTCCGCTCCGGCCTGCTGGAAGACCTTGGTCAAGTCACTTTACTTCCCCGTGCCTCGGTTTCTCCATCTGTAAAATGGCAATAATGACCTCCTTTGTAAAGTGATTTGTGATCTGCAGATGAAAAATGCCCTGTAAGCACTAGGTATTATTATAATTCTGTGTGCCTCAGTTCCCCTTCTGTAAAATGGTGATAACAAAACTTCCTTTCTTTGTAGGTGTGTTGCAAGGCTGAATGTAAGATGGGGATAAAAATGTAAAGCGCATAGGCACCTAAATCCCATGAACTTTCACTGGGACTTGGGCTCCTAAACCAATTAGGCACTTTTGAAAATGTTATCCAATGGTAGCTGCATCACCAGGGTGTTGTGAGGTGTAATTCATCAGCCGATGCTTGTCATTCGCAGCTGGAAAGCAGTACAGAAATACCAGGGTTTATTTCTTTGACTGGCTCTGCAAAACATGCCCCAGAATCCAGTGTGGTCCTCTGTATCTACAGTACCTAGACACCTTCCATTACTCCAGAGCCACCCGCTCTTATAAACAGTAGAGGGATGAAAACTCTCTATAGGCTCAAAGCCCAGCTCGCCCGGCTGAAGGGCAGAGACATTAGGAAATGAGCAGAATTTATAACCAATAATAAATAAAACCCGGTTCACTTTGCTAGCTTACATGTGTTTCTCATCGCAAAAGAGTCATCAAATAGCAGTTTTCATGATGTGGTTTTTCAATCCAAGGGAAACCACTTTTAATGTACTGTATTAAAGAAAGTGTTTCTCTGACTCAGATTTCTCTTCCATTTTTGTCTGTGCCAGTTGGCATTAGCTGGGTATTAGAAGTAAAAGAGGAGCAAACCTGTTCACATTGAAATAAGAAACAATCCCAACTGTCATCCATACGTTGATGCAAATCCAAACTGAATGTTGCTTGAGATCCAAAAAAGTTTGGTTAATTTTCTTTAATTTTCCTTCTTTTAAAACAGTTATTTTTCCTTTTTTCTCCCTCAAATCATTTTCTCGCTGCCTCTGTGCTCTTAGCACTGGAACACAAGTGCTAAAAATACAATGGAGATGGTTGCATTTGTTGTATCCCTGACCTGAGTAAAAGCAGCAGGTAAGAACTAAGGTATGCACCTGTGTTTTTTTTAATCTCACCTGAATTCCCAGATATTGCTGGTGGGAAACTAGGTAGAAATGTTTGGTGAAAATAATCATGAATATTTTTCCTTGGAAATTTTTGCCAACACATTTTGTCTAACATGAAAAAAAGATTGACCAGTTCAGCTGATAAACCTTTCTGAATTTAACGTCTCATCCTAGATAGACGTTTGGAGGCTCTTCAAGATCCCAAGTAGAAGAGTAACTACCGTTGTGATTCACCCCAGTATTACCTCAGCTGCCACATGGAGAGAGACTTAGGGTAGGTCTACACTTACCTGCCGGGTCGACGGGCGGTGTTCGACTTCTCGGAGTTCGAACTATCGCGTCTAATCTAGACGCGATAGTTCGAACTCCGGACGCTCTCCTGTCGACTCTGGAACTCCACCGGAGCGAGTGGCGGTGGCGGAGTCAATGGGGGAGCCGCAGACTTCATTCCCGTGGCGTCTGGATGGGTGAGTAGCCCGAACTAAGGTACTTCGACTTCAGCTACGCTATTCGCGTAGCTGAAGTTGCGTACCTTAGTTCAACCCCCCCCCTTAGTGTAGACCAGGCCAAAGAGGCAAGAGTTGGCTGGAGAAAGCCAATTCCATTTCACAGCGACTTTTGAGGTTTTAATATTTGTTTTAGTTCCGCAATTGAAGGAAAACAAACCCTTTAGAACATTTTCGCAAAACAGAATTGTGTCGAAACATCCATTTTCAGACCAAAGTTCTCTCTTGGGTCTTTCTCTTATCAGGAGTGACTGGAGAGCTCTGGACCATAGAAACTTTCCCCATCAACTCCTTTTCTGGAATCGATGTCTCTGAAACGTTTCGTTTTTGATGAAAATGCATTTTGTCGGAAATGGTCCAACCGTCTCTGCAAATGGGTTGTTCCTCCGGTTTGCACACAAGTACAATTTTTGCTTCACGGAAGTGGACATGAACATTTTCACCGATTCGCTTGGCATCCCATCAAATGTCCCTTTGTTCAGAATGCTGACAAAATAGCTACTTTTGCCTTGAACATGAGAAGCTGCGGCATGTTGTCATGCAGAAGCTCAGAAAAATGGGCTTGAAAACTGAATCCAGTTTTTCATGACAACTGTCTATAGCGTAGCAATGTTTTCATTTTTTCCTCATGAGATTGTAATAATGTGGTGTAAAAGACCATGACGTTGTGAGGTATATTGCATTAGCACCTCTATCTGTCTACGCTGGAGCTGGAAGCAAGCCACCCAGCCCAGGGAGACAGACTCACAAATTGCAGTGTGAATGGTGCAGCAGCAGGCTAGCCACGTAAACCCTCACCCAGTTGGGCTTGTATTCAGATGGCTAGTCCATGCCACCACCTGTGCCACAACATCCAGGCTAGCACATCTGTCTACCTGGACAGGGAGGGACACTGCTAGCTCCAGTATAGACACACCCCTAGAAACCCCTGCCAGGGTCAAGGTCTCAATATAAACTCATCGAAAGAGACAGTCTCTGCCCCTTACAACATAAATAGCCACGTCAGACAAAGGAAGTACCATTACCTCTGTTTTACCACTCAGGAACTAAGGCACTGAGAAAGTCAGTAATTTGGCCAAAGTCACAGAGAGAGTCGGTGGCAGAACCAGGAAATTCAAGCTAGATCTCCTCTCTCTCACCAAGTGCCTCAGCCAACCACAGAGCCATGCTTCCCCATCAGCGTGGTTTTGGAATATTGTCAGGACTATCTCACACAGCGCTACTTATTTCTAAGCCTTCCAGCTCATTTCTACACCTGCATACCGCCTATCTACAGCCCGTATCATTCTCGGGCACGTTCTGGTTGATTTTTTTTTCTCTTCCTGGCAGTGTAGCTCTCCTGAAGCAGGAAAAGGTAACAGCAAACAATTCGGCCCAGAGCGTCAGCTGTTCGGCAGCAGGGGCCAATGGCTAGGGCGCCAGATAAGCCATGTGTCCATATCGCAGTCAGGAGGCGTGATTGCAGCATGCCTGAGCTAGCCCCATGAAAACAGTCCTGAAGCAGTGGCTGCCTAGGTATGTACCTGGAGTCTGGGATGGACTTGTACAGGGTGGCTAGCCCAGCCTGCTGAGGCTTTATAACTGTGTTTAGCAAGTGAGTTCTGCTGCAGAAGCAGCTTCCCATTACAGTGTGAATCAAGAGATCTGGGGTCTAGCCCTGGTTCTGCTGTGTGACTGTAGGCGATTTCACCCCTCTTTTCCTTCCCATCCTTTATCTCTTTACACCGCAAGGTCTTTGGGGCAGGGTCTGCTTCTCGCTATGTGCCCGTACAGCACCTAGCACAATAGAGCCCTGATGCTGGTTGAAGCTCCTAGGTGTCACTGTCGTGCAAATGGGCAAACTCTGTTGAAGTCAATGGGGCGATGCTGCTTTATGCCAGCTCAGGACTTGACTCTGCCTCTGAAAGATGGCCCAAGCAACAGCTAAGAACCCCCTAAGAGCCCCACTTGCAGCGACAATCCTGAGTCAGAGCCCAAGTCCCACATAGGATCTTCTGATCCAGATGCGATATTAACAACGTTGCACACAGAGAATCATAGAATCATAGAATATCAGGGTTGGAAGGGACCTCGGGAGGTCATCTAGTCCAACCCCCTGCTCAAAGCAGGACCAGGGTGGGTGGAGTCCACCAGAAAGGGTGGAGTCCGTAAGCCAGGATAGCCCCCACTCTAACAAATCAAATAAGCCCGGAGGTGTTATTGGATGAGCGCTCGGAACCTGTGTGTGGCCATCGTCACCTTGGTAAGACTTTCCACTGAGGCTGATGTTCGGGGTGTGTGTGTGTGGTTTGTTTGAATAATGGAGTGTTGGCGGAGTGAGGCAGTGATTAACGAAGCGGGGGTGTGGCTGCTGTTCAGAGGAGAGACAGGCCGGGAGACCTTAAACGTCTGGCCTTAAACGCTATGCATCTATGACAGAAAAAGGGAGGTGGAAGCTTAAGAGCATTTAGAGACACTTAGCTGATACATTCACACATCACTGTATTTATCATCATCAACAGTTGGGAATAGGCCACATCTACCTTGATTGAATTGGCCTCGTTAGCACTGACACCCACTTGGTAAGGCAACTCCCAACTTTTCATGTGTTGTATATTTATATCTACCTACTGTAATTTTCACTCCATGCATCTGATGAAGTGGGTTTTAGCCCACAAAAGCTTGTGCCCAAATACATTTGTTAGTCTCTAGGTGTCACAAGTACTTCTCGTTGGTTTTGCTGATACAGATTAACCCAGTACCCCTCTGAAACCTGTCAGTATTTATTCAGTATATAGCTCTCTCTCTACTTTCTTAGTAAAACAAAGTGGCTGCCTACAGAGCAAAGCTTTGTAGTTTGTAGAGCGTGAGCACAGGCGTGAAGTGCAAAAGACCTAGGTTCAATTCCTGATTGAGTGATATTAGACAAGTCACCGCAACCATTTCATGCCTCAGTTTCCCCAGCTGTAAAACAGGATTAATGATGCTGACCTCCTTTGTAAAGCACTTTGAGATCTATCAGTAGAAAAGCACTCAGGACAGGTTAAACATTATTATGACCAGAACAGAGATGGATATTCTCAATGCACGGGGACACATGATACCCTTCCCTGAGAGATAATAGTGGGGTTAGAGCAGAGCTGGGGAGAAAAGGGTTTTTTTAAATCATTGTGGAGTTTTTTAAATTTCCCATTTTTTAAAGTTTTTTTTTATGAAAAACTGAAACCAAACACAATTGTTTTCTACGTTCAAAAACTGCTTTTGGTTATTTTATGTTTTCAGTAAAAATGTTGGTCTTCAAAAATATCTACTGAAATATTTTCCATTTGGGGGGTTTCACTTTATTGGTGGAAAATTTTTCACCAAAATGAAAAAAAAACAAACTTCATCAACATTTTTGATTGAGTCAAAAAGTTGTTTTTCATTTTAAAAAAAAAGGAGGTTTCAGCAAAAACATTTCTACCAGCTCTAGTTCAGAATCCTCTCAAGCCATTTGAATGTTTACACCAATCCATTTCATAAGAGGTAGCCACAGATTTGTTACCCTAGCATCTCGTGACTTTTATTATGCTTCACACCCTGCTCTCTCAAAACATTGCTGCTACAGGAGGGGTCACCAAGCCCATGCCCCTACCACTTAAGCTAAAGGAGAATCTCCATGATCTGTTGATAGTATAGTGCCTATGACACCCAGTAAAACCATTCTGGTTTTGGCCAGTAGAGGGCAGTGGTACACACACAGAGTAGCCAGTTCATTATAATAGTGAGTAAGAAAAGGGAATCTCTTATGTGCCAGCTGAAACACTGCTTAGGACTGATACTTTTAGCCAAACATTCTTCCTTAGAGCCAGATTTTACCATCCTTACTCAGGCTACGTCTACACTACCCGCCGTATCGGCGGGTAGCGATCGATTTTTCAGGGATATATATCGTCGCCTCATCTGATCGATATATCGATATCGATCCCAACTGCTCGGGTAAGTTTATATATATATATCTTAGCTTCAGCTTCAGCGTCGACGTTCACGTGGCTGGTATATCTATCTTTTTTTTTTTCCAGTGTAGACCAGCCCTCAGACTGAATAGCACATTACCCTGCTGGTGAAGTGTCTTGTCCAAGATCACACAGTAAGCCAGTGGGGGAGCTGAGAATAGAGTCCTGAAAGCCAGAGCAGTGCCCCATTCCTGGGCTACACTGCGGTTCTCCTTATCCTTCCCTCTGGGGCACAAAGAACAGATTCCCCCAAGCACCACTGGTTCAATTGTAGCTTGCCTGCCCCTATAAGCTAAGCTCGTGGAGAAATCCTTACCCCATATGGCTAAAGACAGGGCACCATCCAGCCCGTAACAAATAGAGTTGTCTGACCTCGCCTGTTTTTTGCATTTGCAGCTCAAGTCTGCAGTTACATAACCATCACCCGGATTAAAAAACAAAACAAAAACAGACTGAGCTGGAAGATCAGGTATGAGTAGGCACTTTGCACCAAGACTCGGTGAACTTCTGCCAGACACCCAATGCTCATGTTGTCTAGACTTCTAATGCTCAGAGCTCTTTCACCACTAAAATGTAGACTTAGAAATAAACTTGTTGGATTATTACTTTATAAACTCTTCCCCCCCACCACCACTTGACATTCATGACAGCATTTCCTTGCCTGGCCTTCGCTGTTGTTGTTCTTAAACATACGTCATTTTCTCTTTCTCTGGCCATAACTCACATGGAGCCACTTGATGATGCTCTTGATTGACCAGTGAGGCTTCGAGGACTAGTTTAAAGTGAGTGAATTTGCAATAAAAAGCACCATTTGCCCCTCCAAAGATCGATATGCCACCCACCTACTGCACTGGTGCCGCCTGCACCAGGCTACAGCTGCAGATGAACGTAGCCTTTTGCATAAGCAAGTGAGTTCAAAGACAGACTCACTAACCCTTTGAGAAGTATCTTCCGTTCCATTGTACACTGCCTATATTCAAGGCTGGGGGAGACTTATGAGGATGGATTTGCATAGGAGAAGAAAAGTTTTAAGGGTTTATTGTGAGAGACAGAGGAACTTAGGGTAGCTGGTGCCAGGAACCTGTCTTGGTGGTCCCTGTTTGAGTGTTCAGCCGAAGCAGGTCTGTCTCTTCAGGTGAGTGAGAAGGTTGCTGTGAGGTGCAGATATGGCAGGTCAGTTGCACAAATTTGAGGCCTTTGATCCCTGACATGGTGTCCAGGAGAAGACTTAGTACGTTTAGACACATTAGTAGGCATAGGGCAGGAGAATGACATTGATAGCCGTTCCCTCTGGCCTCACTGGGATGTCAGTCGTTAGCCACCAGGGATCTTGTTCTTCCATTCACATTGCTGGTTACAAGGTCACTGGCTAAAAGACTCCCATCATCCTTAACTCCAGAGAAGTTTGCACGCACAACAGATCCTGTGGTTGGATGATACTGTGAGTCCAATATATTAGCCCAACTATGTCTGGCCAGCTATTTGTCTCTGCATGAACCAAGGGAGGCCTGGGAAGGTGGAATAGTCTTTCTTACATCTGACCTGCAATCCAGGGCTTCTGCCTTTCTACACTGGATCTGATCTGAATGCATCTAATGGGCAAGCGAGTCCTGGGATGCGGTTAAGAAGGGTTTCGTGCTTGTGAACCAACTGACCTCTTGCCTCTGGAGCTAACAAACAGAATTCCCCCCATGGCCACACTAAGAGCCACCCAACCACCTCTGGTATGTACAGTATTAGAATAGACACATTTGTCCCTCACCCAACCTTAATTCTGACCTCAGACTTCTGCATAGGAGAATAACAGATTGAGCTGGGAGATCAGGTGTGTGTAAGCCATACAGACCACCAGTGCACATATACCTAGCCGATGTCTGCTGTTGAAACGGACAGAGATGAGGTTTTCCATTGTAGGGCAATCAAGGGGAATGTGATGTGTGCATGTTTTGTTAATGCACAGGTTGGAGGTTTGTGGATATTATTTGCAAAGAGGTGGAGTCTGTGGTGAACATGAAGGTATATTAAAGAAGGATCCCTTAACTACACACTTCCTTGGCTGTGTGGGTGCAGGTTCTTGATGGAGTCAACAGCCAACCCCTCCACCCTCCCGCACAAAACACAGGCAGGAAGGGGTTAAGAACTATTTTTGCCTACAGACAGCAAAACCAGCCCTACCCCAATGGCTCAGCTGTGAGGAATTTCAATAATGGATAGGAATGCCCACAGCTGCTGTAGCTAATGCGGGCAAACCCCCATATAAAGAGGACATGGGGCAAAAATTTCAGAAAAGCTCAGGGGCGGCTTTCTCAGTGTTCCTCATGTAAGTGGGGGATTTGTCCTGCTATGGAGGGGGGGGGAACTCTCCTGGCTTATACACCCCCCCACTGGAATTGGCTAGCGAAAGGATCTGAGTCCTCACTCCCACTCCCTTTACCCAGAGGCCTGCCTGACCTCAAGGACTCCCCTTCCACTCTCCTGTGCGGCAGAGGCCTCGTAATTCTGACAAAGCTGGGCCCAGGATTCCTGGGGGGCTCGACCCCCAACCCTGCTGTGGTTACTTAGGACAGGGGCTAAGATGTCCCCACTCTGGTGGGCTCTCTCTGCACTGGATGCTTTCCTGACCCACTGATCATTACATACAGTTCAAAGCAAATACAATTTATTAAACAGCAACCAATTTAAAAAATGGGACAGGTTAAAGGAAAACTTAACCCGCTCTGTGGCACAGGGACACCACAGCCAGCGTCTCTGGAACGTAAGGGCAGTTCACAGTCTGTTCCTCACATAATCCAGGCCTCCTTCCCACGCCCTGGCTGTGGTCCAGGTCAGACACTTGCTCTGGCAGTGGTCAAACACCCTCAGGCTCTGGGTGGCAGGACCCTTCTTCCCCAAGTCTGGCCTGCAAGGCCTCTTGCCTGGGGCGTCTCCCTGTGCTAGACCCTCTGCCCAGGGTCCCCCCAGCTGCTCACTGCCCCCAGCTCCGGCTTGCTCTATCCCCAGCTCCAGTCCTGCAGCTGCTCTGCCTTCAGCGCAGCTCCCTAGCCTGCTCCTCTGGCCTCACTGGGTCTGATTGCTGCAGCTCCCCTCCCAGCACTGACCTGCTCCATGGGCTGCTGCAGCTTTGCTCCACTCCACTCTGTTCCAGGCAGCTCCAGCCCAGCTGGAGGATGGCACCCCTGGCCTCCTGCCTCCCCCATTAGCCTGCCGGCCCTGTCAATCAGGCTGACCTGGAGCATTGGCCTCCTCTCCCCATTGCCCCTGGGAACTGTCTGTCTCAGAGTTTTCCATCAACCCTTCCCCTTTCTCTTGGTACTAGGAGCTAGATCAGGGGTGGGATTTCAAATGAGACTGAAATGCCTAAATCCAATTGAAATCCAGACCTCATTCCTTTTGAAAATTCCAGCCAATAATCATGGCAAGATATAGAGTCCAGCGTCAATCAATATGTTACAAAATACTAGCATGAACGCAAACCTCCAAGGAGGCATTGTGGTTTCTTTAGCTAAAATGGTCGGTGGCTCTTAGTTCTCGCAGCAACCTGAATTTGACTCCAGATCAGGGAGCACGCTTTTGACGCCCTGGGAGAGAAGGGAAAAGACAGCACAGGGCACTAAGTTCAGAGACATTGCCCTTTCGGACAGATCACCTGTGCCCTCTGAGTCACAGCCAGAAGCCAGGGGCTCTACTCCAATAAGGTCTCTGTTTTTTAATGGGGTCTCAGCTTGTGACATCCGATGACCCATTTGCAGCCAGGCTTTCTGAGAGTCAACAGTGAGATCTGTTTTGGGACTGCCACTATTTACGCATCAGCTGTTCCTGCCGGAACCGAGGGAAGCCCCCGGGACCCTATTCACAGTGACGAAGAGGGTAATATTTTAAACAGCTAACTGCTGAGAGAGCAAAGGCGTCCCTCCAGCCCACCAGCCAGCCTTTCCTTGTTAAGAACCTCCACTGGAAGCCAAAATCGAAGGCAATACTAATGGTGTGTTAAGGTTGCATAGCTACCCACTTGGAGACTGACAGTATTGCTCTGGCGTGTGCGGAAGACGGTCTGTCCATCGGTTAGACTGTAAACGCTGAAAAAATGTGCATTATTTTTTGAGTGTGTACAAAACATAGGGAGGACCGAAGCCTATGCTGAGAAATGAGCACATGAGCCCGGCCGTACGTTGGGATTTGTTTATTATACACTGTTGGGCTGGGCCATGGGTCAGCCTTCCCCTAATAAACCCTTCTTACTTCCAGGGGGTTAGAATTCAGCTGTTAAAATGTACTCTGTTTGCTTTTAATTCTAGGTTCATTTTGTCTTCAGAAAATTGGGAAGGGGGGGGACCTATAAAAGTTCAGGGTTCACGGTCAGTTCAAATGAGCTCATTGAGCGTCTGCCTACCAGGAGTGGAAATCTCACAAAACATGGTTCTTATTACGAGGATAGTTCCAGGATGGCTCCAATGTGCAAGGCACTGCATAAACACAGAGTGAGGCAGAGAGTGGGATGAATAACTGATTTTTTCAGTTCAGTGGCAGTGCCCAAAAATCTGGGGAAGGGGGGAAATTGCTTTGGGAATTTTCAGTGAATTGAAGATTCCAGGTCTGTTACAGAGCAAGGATTTGAACCTGTAGCTCACAAATGGAAGATTAGTGTCAGAACTACTAAGCTGAAGGGTGGTGGGTGGGGGAAAGATGAGACAGCTGCACCACCAGTACCTCCATCCATTTTGTGATTGGCCACATAATCTCGAAGAGTTTGAGGTTAACCAAAACTGCTTTTTTTGTCTACTCCACTATTCATCCTAAAAAATTCAGCCAGCTCTAGACAGATGGTTCCTGCCCAAAGGAGCTTACAATCAACAAAGGCAAGATAGATGAGTAGTGTGAGAAAGTGAAGTAGAATAATCCCCATTTTACAGATGGGGAACTGAGTCAGAGAGCCTAAAGGTAAAATTTTGAAAAGTACCTAAGTGGTTTAGAAGCATAAGTCCCATCTTCAAAAGTGCCCAAGTCACTTTGTCACTAAAGTCCCATTGAAAGTCAATAGGTTTCTAAGTGATATTGATGCTTCTGAAAATGGGACTTAAACTCCTAAATCATGTAGGAATTTTTAAAATTTGACCTTAAGTGACTTTTCCCAAGGTGACTCTGGAACTTTGTGGCAGAGACAAGATTTGAACCGAGGTCTCCTGAGACCATCATGCCATTACTTCAAGTATAAGAGCTGTCACTCATGAAAAGTATAGCTCTTTTTGCAGATGGTTGGCCTGGAGAGACCATAGGCATGGCCATGTTTGTGGTATTTTGTCTGCAACGGAGGCAGTCAGGGAGTGCAAAGGTGATTTAGCTGGGCTTGGTGATTTGGGAGATATTGATTCTCAGGAGAGATGAGGACCAAATTTGTACACTGGACTTGACACAATGGTCTTTGAGAAAATTTGGGCCTGTTTCCAAACTTCAGGATGACCCAGAGATCATATCTCCAAGTCTTAGTTCATCAGAATCCATTCAACTAACCCCAAGGGTTGGATATTTCGGGTTTCCAGAGACCGAAGAGAGGGGAGATGCCTCAGGATTGGACAGTATCAGGAGTCATCGGGGGATGGAGGTGGGCTACAGAGGGGATTGCAAGGGATCCAAGACCAATTGATGATCATAAGTAAGGCTAAGATTTTGTCACTTTAGTAAAAGTCACAGACAAATCGCAGGCAATAAACAAAACTTCACAGGAGCTAGGGGTCGGGGCACACAGCTCCAGCTCCAGCCCAGCCAAAGCCTCAGGGGTAGGGGTGCCAAACACCAGCTTCCGCTAAAGCCGTGGGTTGGGGACATACAGTCACGGCTCTGCCCCCACTGCTGACAGCTGAAGCCGAAATCACGGAGGTCCGGTAAAGTCATGTGTGCCCAAGGGAAGGGGGTCATATGTTTATGGGTGCAAGGATCTCTTTGTATCGGTGTATTCTTGGGTGGTGGCAGGAGTGCGGCGGTGAGTCTGCAAGTCCTTGATAGGTTCTCAGGTCAAGAGGAAACTTTCTTCTCTTTGAAAGAGGGTGGTTTGTTTTGCCGTCTCTAATTGCACAATCCTAGCTGCGTAAAGTTTCATCTTTCCCAAAGGAGTATCTTTTTTTTTAATTCAGGAACCCAGTGTTACTCAATGGACTTCACCCAGCAGGCTAGGTGGAATTTCAAAGCACCAGGACTGTTTTCTCTTTCATTTGTCCCCAGGATTTATATATAATCCGAGTCCAAATTTCATGGTTCAGGCCCATCTCTAACTCAGACTTTCCCCTTCCCTGCCATGAAAACCCAGCATTCCATCTGTAGATGCAAATCCTGCCTTATATTTTCCTTCAGAGACCTCCAAGTGCTCCTAAACCAGCTGAACTCTCTCCAAAGAAAGAAGGCAGAGTATCTTTGTTTACTCTTTGCTCAAGGCAGCCACAACCTGATCCGTTGCCTGAGTGTGAAATCCAGCGGGCTGGCTAGTTTTATTAGATTTTCTTTTCTTAAAGAAAGAAAGAAAGAAAGAAAGACGTTCTCCACAGGGACAATGCTGTTAAAATATTCCACGTTACCTCGACTGCAAAGGCTTGCTGCGGCTTTGATATTTTTCCCTCTGTCACTCACCCTCCTAATGGGAGCTCACTTGACCTACTGCAGTTTATGTGTAGAACTTTAAGCCACTGCACATTGCCTGCAGGCATTCATTATTTATGTATTAGCCTCTTGGCATTTGTCCTGATTTCCCTTCCCGCCCCCCCTTACCCAGTTGTGGAGAAGAAGTTACATTGCAGCACCTGGGTTGCTGTCTTAGCTCTGCAGGCTGGGACTTTTTCATCTTGAACAAACTTGTTGGCTGGGCTTCTGCCCGCACTGTCCAAATCTTGTCTCCCTGGTATCTGCTGTGTAGTAGCAGGGGTTCCACCACACCATTTCTCGCCCCCCGACACAGAAGAATTCTGCAGAATCAATCTGCTCTGTTATAGCTGGAGGTGACCTTGGGAAAAGGTTTAATTGAAGCATGTGGTTATTATGCAAAAACAAAACCCACACACACTCACCCCAATGGGCTACATAAGTTAGATTGATCTGAAAATGAGCAAGGACTGACATTTTCAATTGAGCTGAAGTATTCAATCTTTAAAGAAACCACAGCACTGAGAGATGCAAATTCTATTACGCAACACTCTGATTAATGCCCTCCTTGGATTACTCAAGCTGAAAGCCAGGATTTTCAGGTGGGACCAGTGAACTTTGGATGTCCAGCGTGAAATCTGGCTATCCCCACTGTGCCTGAGCACCAGCACCTGGAACAAGAATGTTTCCTGCTCTTAAGTTTCATGTAGATTTATTTGTGATTTATACAGCACCATAGGTGGGCATGGCACTTTAAAATGATACAGTCCCTGACTAGGAGCTCTTATAATATAAGATCGTAGGGTAGATCCCTGATTCTGGGGCCAATCGGGAGTCAATTTAGCAGCTGGCATGAGTTAGAACAGTTGCCATGTCCTGTCACGTCCCCTCCCACCCAAGGCCATGCCTGATATATGCCCCCTATCTCACAAAGGGATACCCTTACACAAGGGAAATCACCAGCTAAGGCAGCCAGGATGGAAGAGGGAAGATCTGGCCCTTAGAATTTTGCATCCACTTTTAGAATGACTGCAAAAGAGGAAAGTTACACATGGAGTGTGACCACTGCTAGGGACAACCAAAAGCGATTGCAGAGCATCTTTATCCCTTGAGGTATTTCCTTGATTCACCCCTGCACTGTGCGATGGCTTGAAGCGAGACCCATCATACAACACAAGAGACTTATTTCTGGGAGAAAGCTGGCAAGATGTGAGTCCAGACATTGGTCGCTGGAAGCTAAATCTCCGTGGTCTGGTTTCAAGACTTGCTTACAGTAGGAGCCCTACAAAAAATCAGCCAGAACCAGGAGTATTTTGCCCACCTATATAGATAGTCACAAAGTTACTGGAGGAGGGGTAGCTTCTCTTATAACCCTTAGCCTGGTGGTTAGGGCTCTCTCCTGCAATGTAGGAGACCCCAGTTTCACTCCCTTCTCTAAATGAGGCAGAAAGAAAGGGAACTGAACCTGGATCTCCCATATCCATATGAGTGTCCTAACCACTAGGTTAAAGGTCATCCGAGAATGGTGCCTTCCACTTTGTGAATCTAGTTTGTCATTTCCTTTGTTTTTATATTAAAAAGAAACTAAACTAAATGGTTCATTTTGTGTCAAATTAAATGTTTTGCCTGGCCCAAAATAAAAGGGGGACGGGTTGTCGACTTCTTTGATTCACCATGACTTTTTTTTCTGATATTTCGGACAGCCCAGTGAACCGAAAAGTCACTTTACCCAGCTCCAGTAATGAGGCTGGAAATAACTTCCTAATACGCAAATGCTGTGCTTTCCAAAAAGACGGTTTTGAAGCAGGATCTGGAAGGACTGGATGCGAAAGAGCACTACTGAACTCTGAATTTAGACACGTCCATCCTTGATGCCCAAGGCAGGTTTCTATTGCCCCTTATACGCCTGACAGCATCTCTGACTGCACTGGAAAGATAGAGACATGGGCTAAGACTTTCCAAAGAGTCTAGTATCAGGAGGTAGCCATGTTTGCCTGTATCCACAAAAACAACAAGGAATCCGGTGGCACCTTAAAGTCTAACCGATCTATTTGGGCATAAGCTTTCACAGGTAAAAAACCCACTTCTTCCAAAGTGTCTAGTGCCTCCATTATTTGAGATGTCTGACTTCAGGCAGCTCAAAGGAGTCTGATTTTCACAAAGTGCTGAGCACCCATCCTTTGAAAATCAGGCCTTTTTAAAGGGTCTCCAGTTGGCCTTGTGAAGACCTTGGCCGACGGGTCTTATGTTTAAAAAAAAAAAAGGCAGTGCACTGAAGGAAGCAGTCACTGCTGTCAAAGCCCTCTCTTTGTTCAGTATCCATTCCTACTTCTGGATCTCTGCATGGGACTGAGACCACCATCACCGTAGCAGAACATAAAACGGAGCAAAGGGGAGGACCCTCAAAAGGAAGAAGTGGAATATATTCCACGGGAGAGGTAAGAGTCCAATGTGGACGTTTTGACGGGGGCCGTGCTCCATTTAAAGTTAGCGCGACCTTAATTGCCTCTTGTTAATTCTTGATTCTTACAAGAATAATTTAAAAAGAAAGAAAGAAAAAGAACTTGTGGTGAAAGGGGGGGGCGGGAATCTGGCGCTAACTCTAAGCAATTTGCACCTTGTGCCCAGACCATAACTCTCTGCCTGCAGTGATTCCACACCCCGTGATTTACGTTTGACAGGCCCAAAGTGGTTTGGAAATGGCACGGCACCGAGACCTTGTGGTGAGGCTAACTGATGTTAGAGAAAACAAAACGGAGTTAATTTATGGGCGCGCTCCCTTGCACTGGAACTCCGGGCCAACACAGCTGTCTTCTAGTGGAAAAGTTTTGCAAAAATCCCCCATTCTCTCTCTCTCTCCATCTCTGTCTCGTTCTTTTCTCCATTCTCACTCCCCATTCTTTCTGCCGAACCTTTTCACAGCTGAATGAAGACTAAGTAACATTTTTACTAGTGTTTTTGTATCTATTATTAGCCTGGCTAAGAACAATAAAGTTCTGGCTTTGCTCAGTTGCTTCCACTTCCCCCGCCGCCCCCCCGAAGACAGAACATCCTTTCGCCTAGGAAAACACGCCAAGATTTTCAGAAATGACTAGTGATATTGAGTGCCCAACTTGAGATGCCTTTAAAGCGGCCTGATTTTCAGGAAGTGCAGATCCAACCCCAACATCTTGGGAAATCATTCCCCTTATAGCCATCAAGTTGGGTACCAACAACAACAACAAAAAAAGATGGCACACCACGTCACTAGCTACTTTTGAAAAAATTATAAAGCTGATAAAGGAATTGCCCCAGGTCAGACTGTGGGAATTTAAACCAGGAAATGTGGCGTTAACATTTTAGCAGTAGCTACAGTCCTATCCTGTATATTAGACAAGGCAAACCCGCTGTACAGTTGCAACACAGGCAGAAAGTTGTGCGCTGATGCACACTACTCTAGCTCCTTTGACTTCATTGGAGTTATGCTGATTTTCACCAGCTGAGGATTTGGCCCTTGTCTGTTTTAGTTTCTGTGTCTGTTTTTCAGATACAACCTTGTCATGGGGAGAGGAAGAAAGAATCAGAAGAAAGACAAGGAAAGACCTGCTCCTGTTACATGATCAGCCACCTGTTGGGAGCTGCGGCACATCCACCAAGCATTGCAGGGCCTTCTGGATATGGGATATAGCAGGAGGAGAATTATAATCCCTAGCTCTCGCCTAGCATTTTTTTCATCAGTATATCTCAAAGCACTTTACAAAGAAGGAGGTCAGGATCATTATGCCCATTTTACAAATGCGGAAACTGAGGCACGGAAAGGGGGAAGTGGCATGTCCAAAGTCACCCAGCTGCCTCGTGGTAGAGGTGGAAAGAGAACCCAGCTCTCCCGAGTCCCACTCCAAGGCTCTAGACACCTGTTGATATATATTTGCCAACCCTGCCTTAGGTGATGGCTACTATTTTGGCCTGCACCAGAGTTTGAGACCTGTGAAGCTGGAATAGGCAGAATTTATACCTACAACTGTCGTAGCCTCGTCGCCTCTGTGGATCTGCCAGAGAGGGGGACAGTAACTTGTGGGTTACACTTATAGTTTGCATGTATAGGATTTTTGTGACTAATCAGAAGGGATTCGCTACGTGCTTGAGTGTTTGCAGCAGACAAGCATAATGGGACGGGATGTTACTTGACCGTGCCGGGGGGGCGGTATTCCAAAAACTCCTCAGAGGAGCTTGGCACAGAGTCAGTTAAATAAGCCACCTGAAGGATCCGACTGACTTAACGATTCTTTACCTCACAGATATGAGAAGATAGAGGACAGCTCTCTTAATATTAGACTAGTGCCAATGCTCCTTTTTAATGTTGCTTTTGTTTCTTTCCAATGCTCGGGACAGACCATGGTGCACGTGCGCTCGTGACGCTGAGTGCGGCCTGCGTCTGTGTTAGCAATTGTGCGAGCGTAGATGTTTGTAAGCACGAGTGAGGCGGTGTGCATATATACCACAAAGCGATGGGGGGAAAACTCTAATTCTAATTCTCGGAGAAAGGAGAGAGACCTTAGAGGCTCCAGTGGAGCCACACCAGTTTAAACCAGCTGGAGCTCTGACACCAACGGAGCGACGCCGAATTACATCCGTGAGGATCTGGCACTTTATTTTTAACATTCTCAGTCGGCGGTTGGGCCTGAGGAAGAAGCTGTTGGCTGTCATTACTGACGAGTGAAAGCTGTGATAGAGCTAAGGAGTGGCACCCTTTCCGTGTGAGCCACCCAGCTGATCCTACCTTAAAGCCTCCCTTTCATCCTGCTCTCTCTCTCTCGCTGTCTGGTACCAGGCCTTGTTAGGAACCACCCCGTTGTCTCCTATCAAAGAGAGGATGTTAGCTAAGGCCAGGGCTGGGTGTAAAGCCTCGGTGATAGCGCCACTATCGCCTCTCGCTGTGGGTGCGAAGAGGCAGTATCAGCCCTGGGAGAGATAACTAGCTATCCAGTGAGTGACAGTGCAGAGATAGAGCTTGTCTGCGTTGACATACTGATAACACCCCGCCCTGTCTCTCAGGGAGCACCCTGCTAGGCGGAGGTGAAACACAGAAAGAGCCAGGCTCCACTGGCATGACTGCTCCCAGCGGCAGTAGTTATTTTGGTGTGCAGCTAAAATAGCTCGAAGTCAACAAGGGTTAATTCACTTGTTTCCATTGGCAAGACTGAAGACCGAGCACTTGAGCCAGCTGAAAGCAGATGGAGCAAACACTGTAGGAGATAATCCTGTATTCCCCCACACCCCACCCAGACCACGGACTAGCAGAGAAATTGCAGTTGGTCTTTTCCAGTTCTCTATGAATTAGCATTGTAGGTCCCTATTAGCAATAGGTCTTTTCCAGTTCTCTGTGAGTTAATACTGTCCAGCTGACTCTTTAAATCTAGACTGGATCTCTTTCTAGATCAGTTCTAGTTCAACCACACGTGAATGGTCTCCATGCAGGAATTCACTGGGTGAAATGCTATGGCTTGCATAAAGCACTGAACACATGCCAGGGCACAGGGCGATGGGGCCCGTATCAAGGTATCATAACATCACAGAAGCTAGAGGGGAAAAGTTGGTTTAGCTCATCCAATGAAACTTAGTCCCAAAGCGAGGTTGTTCCCAGCTGTACATTTCTCCAGCCAGAAGAACCACTCAGCCGTACTAGTTTTATGCTGTTGATTTCAATGGAACCCCACAAGTATAAATATAGCAATTAAGATGTGGTGAATCAGGCACCTAGTGTTTTTGTCCAGTGTAGTTTTCAAGATCCTAAATTATTTGTCTTCCACTGCTTTCCCCAGGGAAACTCTCTTATAGCCTTCATGTATCCCGCCGAAATTCTTCTGATCTTCAACCTAAATTTTCCATGTCTCATCCCATTACTCCCAGTCATACCCATAAGAATCACACTAAATTATCCCTCAACCTCCTTAGTATTAACATATTTCACGACGATCACCTTTCCTCTTCTTTCTTGGGTCTTCACCAGGAGATGCTGCATCTTTAGCTTTTTAGGTCTTTCCTTAAGAGCTTCCAGATTTCAGTCTTCTCTGAGCATCAATATCTTTACATAGTGCTCAGAACTGAACTCAGTATGTATATAAGCATATGGGTCATAATCCAATTCAACAGTTTTTCTATTAATGGGCCCTTAGAGAAGTACTAATACCACCACAGCTGCATAAAAAGGACTTTTAACTCCATGCCTTTGCACATGTGGTCCCAAATTTCTTGGACCCTTCTACTATTCTATTATACCATGGCAAACTCATGCCTAATTTCCCATCTACCATCACTACTACATATCTTTCAGTGTAACAGTTTCTCAGATTTTGCGTTACTTCCTCTCTAGATTCATATATTCCAAGGCCAGAAGGGACCATTGTGGTCTCCTAGTCTGACCTCCTCTATAGCACAGGCCAGAGAATTTCCCCCACAATAATTCCTAGAGCAGATCTTTTAGAAAAGCATCCAGCCTTGATTTAAAACTTGCCAGGGATGGAGAATCCACCAAGACTCTTGGTAACTTGTTCCAATGGTTAATTACTCTGTTAAAAATTTATTTCTTGTTTCCAGTCTGAATTTTTCTAGCCCTTGCCATCTGTATACCAAGGTGTACCAGCCTGCATTCTTCCAGACTGACTTTTATTTTGTTATTTTAGGCCAACATTTCTACTCTCTCTCAGGCTATGCCTACACTGCCACATCTAGTCGGAGAGCCCATGTCTACAGACTCAGGGTGCTAAAAATAGATATATAGACATTCCGGCTTGGGCTGGAGCTCAGGCTCCCAAGCCTAGGGTGGAGGGCATCTTCAGGTTTACACAGAGTGAACCCAAGTCTGTAGACCCTGCCTCCAAAACTCACTGCAGCTTTGCAGTGTAGACGTGCCCTACGAGTCTGATGGAAGTCAGTGGGAGTTTTTTCACTGAGTTCAATGGGGTTTGTATCAGCCCTGTAGTCTCTTTGTATTATTATAATAATTATGGCTGGTGCTTGCAGTTTTCTCTATTCGATGTCACCTCAAAATGTCATGAACGTGTTGTTTACTTCATGTTCATTAATGAAGATATTAAATCTGAATGGAGCTAAGGTTGAGCCATGTATTATCCCAATGAATCCATTGCTATTAGAGTCAGGTGGGAAATGTTTTTCCCCATCCTGCAAGAATTTTCAAGATTTTGAAAAAATTTCCCCTCCCAAATCAGGATGAAAAGTCAAGTCTCAAATTTTGCACATCAAAAATCCCCCCCCCAACCCACCAAACTTCAAATGTTTCAAATTTGAAATGTTTCATTTTAATAATTTCAACACATTTTCTTCAGATTTTGACTTTTTATCTTATTTTTTTTACTATAAATGTACTTACATTTCAAAATAAAAAGTCATTTTGAACTGAAAAACAGAGCTTTTTTGTTGAACAAATGACAAAATGGGACAAAATGTTTATCCCCCCCCATGAGAAATTCATCAAAACCTCCCCTTTCCTGTGAACCGTTTCAACTTTTCCAAAACAACATTTTCCTACAAAAGAGGTTTTGTTGAAAAATTCTGGACCAGCTCGAATCTTGATGTGTTTAATCTTTTTTTTTATGCTTGCTTAGCCGGTCTGCAGTGTACCTGACCACAATCCAATCTAATCCCAGATGAATTAAATTTTCAGGCAAGATTTCATGAAACAATAACAAAATCCTTTGTTAAAATCCAAGTTCATTACATTTACTGTATTCCTTTCATCAAGCCATACAGTAATTCTAACAAAACATTTACGTTTCTTTGGAAAGATACAGGGCCTGCGCCTCAGCTGGTATAAATCCATTATGTCAATTGACACCATCTAAGGAGCTAACCCTTTTTTTTCTCTCTTAAAAGTCTCCATGTTATTTGCTAGAGTCTCTCCTGTTAGTGTTCTGGTTTGAACCTCTGTGTATGATGAGAACTGATATTTTGCAGGAATTCTCGCATAGTTAAATATTTGAAAGCCTTGAGACCTATGCCAAAGACATATGTTCACTGAGTTTTCCATTGGGTGAATCCCTTCAAAAGAGAAAGGCCTTCTCTCCAGTGACCACTCCAATCTGGCACTTCTTCAATTTCAACAAGTTTCTGTGGACCAGCACAAAGCGTTCTATGAATATGAATCATCTGTGCACCAGAGTGACACCAACTGGAAATAGGACTAATCAGAATTTTAAACACCGAAAGATATTTTTCACTGAAAACCATCAACATTAGTGACATTTTCTGTTTTGTATGGCGTTTCCTGCAACACTGTTATCAATTTTGGTCAACATTTTAGTGTTTTTAAAATGATTTTCAAAATCACTATTAACCGTTTTGTTTACCAAAAGCCCAATTTTCTGTAAGAAAACGTCGTTTTCAGTAGCAACCACTCTCTTCCCCCAGCCGCATCATGATTTCAAGAACAAAATAGCTAAAAAAAATTTGTTTTGGTAAAAAAAAAAAAAATGTGAAAATGTCATCACAAATGGGAAAAGGGTCCCCCTGGACACTGCAAAGTAAAAACAACTTTGGCCATTTGAAATTATCCATCAAATTGTTTTCCTATTTCTTAGTCATTTGATAGGATCGGACCAAATTCTGTTCTCTCATTGACTCCAGTGGCGACGACTGGTATGAGAAAGGCAAGTCCCTCATGCTGTGACGCTTAAGAGAGAGATTAGATCTGCACATTTGGTCGATACATTAAATTCAATTACACATATAAACACATTGAAATCAATGAAATTAGACGGGGGCGGGGGGTGAATTTGGCCTAGTGTATATTCTTCTGCTAGCGAAATTCAGCCTGTATATTTGCAAGTATAAAAATATGTTTTAAAGCTCAATCTCAGTGTAGCATAAAGGTTGGCGTCCTAAGGAATTTTCTGTGTTTTTTGGCAGCTAGCAGCACCAAGGTTAACCTGATCTTTACCACATAATTTCAATCCAGAGAATGTGATTATAAAACTTTCCCAGCCATGCAGCTCTTTAACCCAAACTCACGATACTGAAGGATGGATGGATTCTATTTTCTGAGTGTATGTGTGTGATGAATTCGATGGAGGGGAGGCCTTTCGAATCCCCACCATACATCTTTCTTTTCCACAAGTGAATTAGCAGCAGGATAACCAATGGCCAAAATAACTGGATTCATAAGAGCTGCCTTGGATTAATTAGAGCTCAATATGTACCTCATAGACCCACCACAGACTTAAGATTGAAAAAAAAAACTCAGCAAAACCCTCCTCTTTTATGCCATTTTGTGGCACACAAAACATATTTACACGATATCGTAATTTTGAAAAATAAAATCAATGTCCGTGGAACAAAATATAGCAATGGGTTATTTAAATATAGCCACATATTGCTCCCTCTGGTTTTGAGATTTGGAATGGAAGCCACAAAGACATTCAGAAAATCATTCCACCCTACCTCACTTGGGACTTGATCCAATGCCTATTGAAGTCACTGGGAGTATTTCCATTGATTGCAGTGGGCATTGGATCAGACTTTAGGCCATGCCTAGGTATTTACTTCATATGGTTTGAAAGATTATCCAGGGATCATGAGCTGTATTCCCTAGTGCACAACAGAGGATGAAACGACAGCATTATCTTTGAATCCCCTTGCTTTTTTGAGGTTAAAACCAAAGTATAAACACTACTTCCATTATTTTGGAGCTTACTTTCTAGGGATGGAGAATTCAGTTGAAGTGAGATCAGAAAGACCACCCTGAGCCTTCATCCACAATTGCAGCCAAATAGATTTTGAGGTTCTAAAAAAAAAAAAAAAAAGCTTAGTTACTTTTAATGTCCAATTTTTTTTATTATTATTTTCCTTCTCTACATGAGAGGGATTAAAAAAAGGACCGGGATTAGATCAGATCTGAACAGCCTAGCTCCTAATCTATTAGCATCTAATTTCCCAACAATATTCTTCTCACTTCACGTCTTTTTGGTTCCTTTTCCTCAAATCTGGAGTTAAGGGTGTTGCCCTTAAAAGACTCAACATTTACGTTGCCACAACATCTGGCCTTTACAAGAGTATTTGTGGAATTTCCAAGAATAGCAAATATGGCGATAAAGGGCAAAACCATTGTAGGATGAATGCTGGTTCTTATTACACCACTGAAATGAATTGGAAGGTTGATGTTGACTTCAGTGTATGGACAATCAAACATTTAGCTGAGACAGTAGAACTGGCTGAATAGTGGGAGGTGGGGAAAATTGATCAACAATATATGTCGAATGATGTGAAAAAGTCTCAGACAATTATTTGATAAATACGACCCAGTCAGCTAGAGAGCTGGTCAAATCATGCAGCTATTCACAAATAAACATGATTTCACAAATGAAAAATATACCAATGTTCACAGTGATTATTACTGGCAACTGATGATTTAATCTGATTTAATATGCAGTCATAATTCACCGACCGGGTTATTATACTAGAGAAATCACACTGTGATCAGTTCAATAGCTTGGAAATTTAAAATTTGGGTTTTAATTGTTTTATCAATAATTTTTATTTTTTTCTCCAAAATAAAGAGCTTCAAAATTGTCAAAATGTTTCATTTTGACATTTTTTAAATGAAAAATGCCAATGTTCAGATTCAGTTTTGAAACTTAAGATAACTATAATTTTGCAAAAAATTATTGAAGCAAAATGTTTTGATTGACCCACTTTTGATTGACTCACTCTTTCTTTCTTTCTTTCTTTGGATTGTCAGTTTGCAAAATTTTTTGAGATTTAGAATTTTTTTGTCTCATTTGGGACATAATTTGTTGGGGACCAGTCAACATGGTTTTTGTAAAGGGAAATCGTACCTCACCAATCTACTAGAATTCTTTGAGAGGTGTCAACAAGCATGTGGACAAGGGGGAATCCAGTGGATATAGTGTATTTAGATTTTCAGAAAGCCTTTGACAAGGTCCCTGACCATAGGCTCTTTAGCAAAGCAAGCAGTCATGGGATAAGAGGGAAGGTTCTCTCATTGACTGGTAACTGGTTAAAAGATAGGAAACAAAGGGTAGGAGTAAATGGTTAGTTTTCAGAAAGGGGAGAGGTAAATAGTGGTGTCTCCCAGGGGTCTGTACTGGGACAAGTCCTATTTAACATATTCATAAATGATCTGGAAAAAGGGGTAAACAGTGAGGTGACAAAATTTGCAGATGATACAAAAGTACTCAAGATAGTTAAGTCCCAGGCAGACTGCAAAGAGCTACAAAAGCATATCTCATAACTGGGTGACTGGGCAACAAAATGGCAGATGAAATTCAGTGTTGATAAATGCAAAGTAATGTACATTGGAAAACATTATCCCAACTATACATATAAAAGGATTGGGTCTAAATTAGCTGCTACCATTCAAGAAAGAGATCTTGGAGTCATTGTGGATAGTTCTCTTAAAACATCCACTCAATGTGCAGCGGCAGTCAAAAAGCTAACAGAATGTTGGAAATCATTAGGAAAGGGATAGATAATAAGACAGAAAATATCATATTGCCTCTATATACATCCAGTAATCAAGATGTGGTATGCCCACATCTTGATTACTGAGTGCAGATGTGGTCGTCCCATCTCAGAAAAGATATATTGGACTTGAAAAAAGTTCAGAAAAGGGCAACAAAAATTATTAGGGATATGGAACGGCTGCCATATGAGGAGAGATTAATAAGACTGGCACTTTTCAGCTTGGAAAAGAGATGACTAAGGGGGGATATGATAGAGGTCTATAAAACCATGACTGGTGTGGAGAAAGTAAATAAGGAAGTGTTATTTACTCCTCCTCATAACACGAGAACTAGGGGTCACCAAATGAAATTAATAGGCAGCAGGTTTAAAACAGACGAAAGGAAGTATTTTTTTCACACAACACACAGTCAACCTGTGGAACTCCTTGCCAGAGGATGTTGTGAAGGCCAAGACTATAACAAGGTTTAAAAAAGAGCTAGATAAATTCATGGACGATACGTCCATCAATTACTATTAGCCGGGATGGGCAGGGATGGTGTCCCAAGTCTCTGTTTGCCAGAAGCTGGGAATGGGCAACAGGGGATGGATCACTTGATGGTTACCTGTTCTGTTCATTCCCTCTGGGGCACCTGGCATTGGCCACTTCTGGAAGACAGGATGCTGGGCTAGATGGACCTTTGGTCTGACCTAGTATGAGCGTTCTTATGACAGGATGAGATTTCAAAATCTCGGAAATTTTTTCGGGATAGAAAAAACAGTTCCCACTCAGCTTTAGCTATTATTTTGTAAGGCAGTGGTAAGATACCTACCAAGTATTTTATAGGAATATAAACATATCTAGTATCCATCTGGCGCTCTGTGTGTGTGTGTGTGTGTGTGTGTGTGTATGTGTGTATATATATATATATATACACATATACATAAACTTATATGAAATGTGTTTATATATTATATATCCCCCAGTGGTGTGTACCATTGTAACATCTTTCCATTTCTTTTCACACTTAAGTTACTGATATGTACTCTCAATCTTAACTCCAGCCCAGTGTTGAGGTTGTTATGGGTTTTGTTGTTGCGTGTGTGTGGGAATATAGCTACACAGAAATGTGCTATAAATCAAATCCTAGATAATAAATGTAATATAAAACTCTCCAAGTGTCAAATCTTCTGCAGCTGGGAATGTTTCTCGGCTTGCTAGTCAGATGTCCCCATGTAGCCTGATCTGACATTTTGGTTAGCTTCCAGAATTTCTTTCCATCTCTCTATTTCAGAGCAGTACAAAACAGGGGGCTCTGGGAAGTCACTTACCCTCTGGATCCAAAAAAACGGGCCCAAAGGGCTCCTATTTTAGGGTTTTATACTGCTGGCCCTCAACACAGTATCTGATTACAACTAGGGATCTACAGAACTCTCTCCTCTTACTCCCAAATTCATTGGGGTATGATGAGCCAGACAGGGGACCTGACAGATCTCAGTAGGTGAGAGGTAGCTGGAAACACTGCTGAGCAACTTCATATATACACAAGACAAGACACGGGCCGCTTAGGGTGACCAGACAGAAAGTGTGAAAAATCGAGATGGTGGTGGGGGGTAATAGGAGCCTATATAAGAAAAAGACCCAAAAATCGAGACTGTCCCTATAAAATCAGGACATCTGGTCACCCTACTTTGTATTGTCCTGATATTTTTTTTTAAAAAGCAAAGAAATTAACACAGAGAAACTCTGATTATCGTTCCGATATGATAGAGAGTAAAGATATATATTCAGAATCCTCCCCATTCCCTACTACCTCTTAAATGAGTGTGCACATTTAAAACAAGAAGTACCTTCTCAAAAGAACCTTATCTCTGCCCCTCCCTTTCCAACATTTGGTGCAAGAACTAGCACATATATATATCCATTCCCATGGGGAAATCTGATGCGCCATAAAAAAGCACTCACCAAAAACAACTAAAGCATTGAGTTCTCTGAGCAAAAACATAGTACGCATGGGAAGCCCAGCACCAGGCAAATGAAGTCTATTCATCCAAGGAAAACATGTATAGGAAATATAAGAACAGGAAACCTTGGGAGCCTGATTTTCAAAGCAGAAGAATGAGGACGGCAACCCAAATTGGCCTATTTCCTGAGATCCATCTCCAAAGATTGCACCCACGAACAGGCTTGGATTGCGAATCTCAAACTCTTGTCACATTTAAGCTAGTTTCAGGGAAGTTCCTTAGGAGACTTCTAATGAAATGAGCTTCTGACTTGGAAGAAAGAAAGGATGCTATCATGGTTAGGGTGTTCACCTGGGCCTTGCAAGACTGATCTTCAATTGCCTGCTTTGCCACAGACTTCCTGTGTGACGTTGGGTGTGTCACTTAGGAGCCACTCCCATCCACAGAACGCCAACTTGGCTGCTGCCCAGCCCTGCAGGCCCCCAAATTCACTTGACACCTATGTTTTTGTAGTAAAAGTTCTCTGGGTGCCTAAGTTTCTGCTTGTGGGCATGTGTGTGGCGGCCTCCGTCGAGGCCTCTGGAGGCCTAAGCCCCGGAGCTTTCCATGAACTGTGGGAAGACAGGTCCTCTGCCTCACTCACACATAGGGCCCAATCAGGGAGGCGAGGGGAGGGAGCAGCAGTAGCAGGAGAAGCTCTTTGTAACCTTCACCCCCCTGATTAGAGTACTCACCTGGCAGGTGGGGATCCAGCCGTTCAAGTGCCCCCACTATCCGGTCAGAAGAGATTTGAATAGGGATCTGCCGCCCCTCAGGGGAGTGCTGGAACCAGCTTGACTGGAGAGTGAGTCTCACTCTCTCAGGCCCCATTCATATTTAAATTAAAGTGGAACAACTTCAACAGCAGAGATTGAGGGAGACCCACACCAGAATGCCCCAGAGCCCAATGGTTTGAGCACTCGACTGAGAGGTGGTAGATCCCAGTTCATCAGACAGAGGGGATATTGATCCCAGCTCTCTCCTGACCTGGCTGAGTGCTCTAACCACAAGGCTAACGGTTACCAGGGAGCTCCTTCTCCCCTGGCCACTTGGTGTAGAATTAGGTGGCCCCTAAGCATGCCTGCCTGATCAGGCCCCGCATGAGAGTTAAGCTGAGGGGCACCTGTCAATCCCCAGTTTGTGGATCACAAGCAGAAGTAGGCAACTCCCTGCAGCCTTTCTCTGAGAGAGGGGTAGGGCTTAGGACACAACTGTCCCATCAGCATGGCCCAATGGTTAGCTTAGGCAGCGCCCCGCCAAGTGTACTGGTTTTTGAGGATCGCATTCTAAGTCACCTATCTATTTAGCTTGACAAAGAGAAATTTGAGGGGTGACTGGATTAAGTATGGGCTCTTGAGTCTAACAGAGTGGGGCATAACACGATCCAGTGTCTGGAAGTTGAAGTTAGATAAATTCAGAGTTGTTGTTTTTTTAATGGTGAAAGCCATTAAGCCCCCTGGCAGATCTGGGCCCTAGTTTCTTTGTGCCTCAGTTCCCCATCTCTAAAATGGCAATAATAGCACTTCCCTACAGTACAGGGATGTTGTGAGGATGGAAAGATGTTGCGAGGGATGTTGTGAGGTGCTCTGGTACTATGGAGGTGGGCGGCATATGAATACTGTGATAAAGTTCCTTCTCTACCTTGGTGGGTCCTGTGCTTATTGGCAGATTTTGCTCGCCTCAGAGATCTTCCTGTGTTGGATCAGGATTTGGGAGGTTTTGGGGGGAACCCGGGCCCGCCCTCTACCCCAGGTTCCAGCCCAGGGCCCTGTGGACTGCAGCTGTCTAGAGTGCCTCCTGGAACAGCTACACGACAGCTACAATTCCCTGGGCTACTTCCCTATGGGTTCCTCCAACACTTCCTTTGTCCTCACCACAGGACCTTCCTCCTGATGTCTGTTAATGCTTGTACTCCTCAGTCCTCCAGCAGCATGTCCTCTCCCTCCCAGCTCCTTACACACACACCACTAACTGGAGTGAGAGCCTTTTTATACCAGGTGTCCTGATTAGCCTTAATTAATTCTAGTAACTTCCCAATTGGCTACAGGTGTCCTAATTAGCCTGCCTGCCTGAATTAATTCTAGAAAGTTCCTGAGTGTTCTGGAATAATCCCTGTTATTTTACCCAGGGAAAAGGGACCTGCTTAACCTGGAGCTAATGTATCTACCTTCAACCACTCTCTTGTAGCCATCTGGCCTGACCCTGTCATAATACATAAGATCAATATAGCCCTAGGCCCAAGTAAAAGCAACCCAGGCTAGTGTCCAATAGCCAAAGAGGACAGGAGAATTGCCCTAAGAGGAGGATGTGGCCAGTTAAGTATACCTTTGGTGAAACTACGAATAAGGAGGGTTGTGATCAATGTCTAAAACTATCTGAAGGATGCAAGCGCTAATGGGAGGAATTGTTTCATTAAGTACAAAGGGGCAAAAACTACGACATGGGATGAATTTAAAAAGGAAAATTCTGGCTAAATATGAGGAAAGTGTTTCTGACAGAGAGCTCCAGTAAACTGTCAAATAGTCTCCCCAGGGAAGTAGCCTAGATTCATTGGGCTAGATGATGAGTTGTGTTATATAACTGTCTATGACCACAACTGGACAAAGCAATATATTGTAGGGCACAATTCTACGTTGGCAGATAGGTGGCCAAGCAGGGCTTTTCCATCTCTAGCATTTATGACTGTGTGTTGATGTGCTCACCCTAGACTTGGATTGAAGAACCTTTCATACAGTTATGAAAAAGCAACCATTAGAACACAGCAGAACTAAGTGCAATTCACCCAACATATTATCCATCAATAATCCCAACAAAATTATCATACAGACAGCCAATAGTTTATCTGATGAAAGCTAAGCGTATAAAGTGCGTTAAGGTATTTGTGGGAAGTTTGGATCCCAGGATATTTTGATACAGTATATGTGCCCTCCAATTCCTTCATTACTCATTCTCCCAGCATGTTTATTCATTGCCAGAGGCCATTGTCTTATATTTGTGACATCACAGTCCATTGCCATAGTAACAGGATTGATGTCACAAAAGGAGAATTAGCACTATTAATCCGAATAAACCCAAGAAGAGATGAATAACGAGAGTGAGGCCTGATTTAGACACGAATTACTAGGAAATTTTTTGGACAAGAAAAATACTTGAAAGGTAAATGGAGTTTATATTTAAATATTATGTTTTCATTACACTTGGTTTGTGAAAAGTTCCTATTTGAGTAATAAAACTATAAGTGCTGGAGTGAGAACATCTGCAGGCTCATGAAAGCTTTTTTCCATGCAAATGAGCCAAAAATTATGGTTTTATTTTTAATGCTGATGGATAGGAGCGTATGAGTGAGGACACTTTAATACAGCGGGGTGCATTAATGTCCCAACAACTGAGGTTCAGCATGAGATACACTGCTATCCTAAAGGGGTCCTTCAGAGCATTCTGTATTTCACATTCAGACATCCCTCCACCCACAACCATTTGCTTTAGAGGGAACGTTGTTATGTTCTGCTTTTTCAGAACTCAGATGAAGTGGACGGGGATAATCCTGTGACTAATTGCTTGCCAATGGGTGTTGTTGAAACCAGTAGCAATAACTCACCTTGACTTCAGCAGGCAGAAGAGTGCCCCTTTTTTTCTCTTTAGTTCATAGGCTGCTCTCAGTTACCCAGTGTAAATCCATAGGAACCATCAGCTCCCGTGGGGTTACTCTGGATTTATATCCACGTAGCAGAGAACAAGAATTTAGCCCTTTGCCTCTTTCTTAATCCTCTGAGTTTCTGATTTGAAAGCCTGAAAGCCTGTGGACCACTCTAACGGAGGCTTATTTCTATAGGGTATATACGCTAATTCACTGGCTATGGTCCCCTGTTTCATTATGGACTGAGCGCTCCTTCCACTGGAAGGAAGTGGTCATTGTTCTTAACAGGCTTCTACAGGAAGGGAAAAAAATCACCTGCTGGTCTAGAGGTTGTGATTCTCCCTTGCTAAAGCCTAGTCTAAACGCAGCTTTTGTACTGGTACAGCTGTGGTGATTAGAGGTCTGATTTTTTAAAATAGTCATATTGGTTCAACACCAAGTGTGGATGCAGATATACTGTTATAAAGATGCCTTTAATATACTGCTATAGTTTATCCCTTTCCTGTAGGGTATACCACTATATGCACTTTCATACCAGTCTAACTACATCCACTCTAGAGGGCTTATATCATAGAATCATAGAATATCAGGGTTGGAAGGGACATCAGGAGGTATCTAGTCCAACCCCCTGCTCAAAGCAGGACCAATCCCCAACTAAATCATCCCAGCCAGGGCTTTGTCAAGCTGGGCCTTAAAAACCTCTATGGATGGAGATTCCACCACCTCCTTAGGCAACCCATTGGCTTTAATTATAGGGTTAAAATGACAACACTTGTTTGCAGACTAATTCTAATTGTCAAAACCCCAGAAAATCTGAGGCAGAGGATTTTGGTTTAGTTCAAAACTCACACACACAGGTTCTCTTCACTTGTCATTGTTTCCTTTCTTTCCCTTTCTTCTGATTTCCCACCCTCCAGTTATTGTTTTTTCTCTCTCCAGTTTTATCTAGAGCTAATGGAAGTTTTTTTCAATGGATTTTTGGAGGGTCAAAAAATGGAATTTTGTCAAATTCAGTTTCCAGGAAAATGATGTTTTCACTGAAAATATTTGTGATTTTGCTCCAAACCAAAAAGCTCTTGGGTTTTATGTTTTGGGGTTTTTTTTTATGAAAACTAGAAAAAAAAATTGTGGGGAAAAAACTAATTTCCCAACCAACTTTAAGCTGCAGCTTTCATGGCAGCTTATGCTTTTAGCTACAAGGACTTTTCAGACCAGTTTTGCACAGTACCCAGTCAGCCACCTGCTGTGCTATCAGAACCTTTAGGGATGCTACAGTGAAGTTGCCTGATCATTCTATTTCCCTTCCCACAGAAAGACAACACTTACAACATCTCTGGCACGGCTCAGTTTCCAGCTATCCTGAGAGCCCCTTCTGAGTGCTCTCGCTGGAGGAGTGCCCGCTCTGTAGCAGGAAGGCTTTCCACTCCTGTGCTGTGCTGGCAACATGCAGTGTCAAATGTTACATGCAGGGATTGGAAGCCGTGTTTCCAGGATCACGTATAGGTACAGGGTTCTCAGGCAACCACACCCTGCACCAGCTCTTCGGATCTTTGGCAGGTGGCAAATGACACATTTTAGCTCTATGCTTCGAATTCTAACAGTAGGATCTCATGTGAGGGTACAATCCCTCTTCCTCTTCCGGGCCTTGATCTAAAGCCCAGAGGAGGAAATAATAGAGTCTTACTAACATCAGTGGGCTTTGATCCCTGCAGGAAGCAGCACTTACCCTGTGAAGTCTGACTTTGTGAGCCTCCTTCTAAATTCCCACACTTAGGAACTGTTTGTCTATTGAACAGAGTGTCTGTGAATCATGGTTCCTGTATTTGATTCCCCACTGTGGGACTTTGAACAGCATTTTTCCATGCCTCAGTGTCCCCATCTGAAAAATGGCTACAATGTGAGTACTGACCTCACACACATATGGGAAGGCTTACTAGACACCATGGAGACTGGCATGCTACAAGGGAATCAATTAGAAAGCTAGTGAGCTAAACCAAATCATAATTAGTCATAGCACAGGGGCACCCAGAGGCCCCATTTGGTGAGCTGCTGACCATATTAAAGAGACAGTCGTTGCCTTGAAGAGCGTACAATCTAAAAAGACAAGACTAAAAGGAAGCAGGTGGGGAGAACTGAGGCTCAGAGAAATTAAGGGCAAGATTTCAAGGTATTTAGGGACCTAAAGATGCAGTTAAGTGCGTAACTTCCACTGATCTAAGCAGGTTAAGCACCTAATTCCCATTGGTTTCAATGGGAGTTAGGGACTTAACTTTTTTAGGTGCTTTTAAAAACCCCACTAGACACCTAACTGCATCTTTAAGCACCTATATACCTTTAAAATTCTGGCCCTAAGTGACTTGTCTACTTACATGCAGTCACGACCATCCAGCCACTATTCCACACACACACTCATGGGCAAAAAGCATCAAAGAAACCAGGAGGAACCTAAAGAACTCATGCAATCCTTGCCAGATTCCACTGCAACTTGTGTTTTATGAAGGGCATCCTGCCTCTAATTCTGGGGGTGCCATGGTCTTCCATAGCGGGTGACTCACTACAGGCATGCACCTCCATGGTCTCCACCTATCACCTTCTCGTTCATCACAGTCCATCCCTTGTTCCTCATTGCCTTTGCATCTGCATCATATCTGCAGCTCAAACTATGAAACAGTGATTGCTGTTTGAAATCCAGGATTGGTGACGCGGACAAATTCTTAGTTAAAATACTGTGATTCTCATTCAGATCTTGTAATGAACGTAGGGCTAGATGGTCATAAAAGTACCATCAGGCCTTAAAAACCATGAATTTCAGTCCACAGCATGGAAACATTTTTTTTCCTTTTCCTGTACACATAACCCCTCACAGACATGTCTATACATTTGTAACATCTCCAGTTCATGCAGTCCCTAATATTAAACTACAATGCAAATAATTATCTCCAGAATACTTTACAAATATTACCAAATCATCATAATACCCCTGTGCAGTAAGTAAATGTGGGGAAACTGAGGCACCAGGTGGCTATTTGAATCTCCCACTATTGAGCAGGAAGTCTGTGGCAGAACCAATATTGAACTGAGGGCAGGTCTACACTATGGGGGAAAATCGATATAAGATACACAACTTCAGCTACGTGAATAACGTAGCTGAAGTTGAAGTATCTGATATCGAATTACTTACTGTCCTCACGGCGCGGGATCGACGTCCGCGGCTCCCCATGTCGACTCCGCTACTGCCGTTCACGTGGGTGGAGTTTCGGAGTCGACATGAGCGCGTTCGGGGATTGATATATTGCGTCTAGATGAGACGCGATATATCGATCCCCGAGAAATCGATTGCTACCCGCCGATACGGCGGGTAATGAAGACGTACCCTGATATAGGCTGACTCCTATTACAAGGCCTTAATCACAAAGCCATCCTTTTTCTCATAAGTCTGGACCTATAGCTTCATCTCTTCTCCATCAGTGTTTTCCTTTCCACTTGGGTAAATATTCTCCTCCAGTTAAGTAACCTTTCTTTGGCTGACACTGGAAATTTAAATAAGGAAAAGTTATTTACTTGTTCCCATAATATAAGAACTAGGGGCCACCAAATGAAATTAATGGGCAGCAGGTTTAAAACAAATAAAAGGAAGTTCTTCTTCACACAGCGCACAGTCAACCTGTGGAACTCCTTGCCTGAGGAGGTTGTGAAGGCTGGACTGTAACAGGGTTTAAAAGAGAACTGGATAAATTCATGGTGGTTAAGTCCATTAATGGCTATTAGCCAGGATGGGTAAGGAATGGTGTCCCTAGCCTCTGTTTGTCAGAGGGTGGAGATGGATGGCAGGAGAGAGATCACTTGATCATTACCTGTTAGGTTCATTCCCTCTGGGACACCTGGCATTGGTCACTGTCGGTAGACAGGATACTGGGCAGGATGGACCTTTGGTCTGACCCAGTGTGGCCATTCTTATGTTTTTATTTTTTCTGCCCTTTTATTCCTCCTGGTCTCAGGGGGTATGTCTACACTCAAGTGTAAGTCCGGGGTTCAAACTCAGGCTCGAGGATAACTCCCCCTTCTGTGTACACATTGCACTAACCCTGGGCTCAGACTCTGGATCCCAGGACCCTGTGGGGTGGAGGGTCCAAGCTGGGACCCAGGATTCGAGCCCTGTTGCTTTGCAGTGTAGATATAGCCCAACTGTATCCCTGCATGGCTGACTGTCTTCTGGACAGTCTGGTGGACAGCCAAGTTTTCCCACACTGCACCGCAGTCAAAAGGCTAAAGCAGCCACATTTTGGGAGGGCACTAGGAAGTCTTGGATGTGGGCAGATGGACTCAGGACTGCATAATGCAATGTGGATGCTGGAGCCACAAGTTGGGACTCAACAATTCCTAACCTGGGGTTACAAATGAGTGTAGATGCTCAAGTCCTAGGTTAGCAAACCCAGGGTTTGCTAACTTGAGTTCTATTAACCCTGGGCTTTCATTACAGTGTAGACAGACCCTGAGAGTCAAAAAATATCCCATTGGAGGGGGAGCTTTTACATGCTAATAAATGAGGGGCATTTTAGGCTCTAGGGGATTGACCTAGCTCCGAATGAATTCAATGGGAGTCATTCCATGCACTTTAGCAGAGCTGGATCAGGCGCTAAGGTGGTGGGCACAGTGATGGAAATAACAGAAACACTTTCTACGCCTATCTGGCTGGAGCTGAAGTATACCCGTGGAAAGTGCATGGCTAAGAGGCATTCACGTGCCTCGCTTAACATTCCAGTCATTCAGCCTGGATCCGTTAATGACTGTCCTTGTCGAGAAAAGTAGGACAAATTGGCAAGGGTGGCTGCCAGCTCAGACTATTAATTTTACAAAGGACAAAGCGCACACACCTGGAATACAGAGCAGACCCAGATGAATAAAAGAGAGCCACAAAAATGCTCAGTTACCAAGAGATGGAAGCTAAGAAATGAAGTTATCAGATGTTCCCTCTCCATGTGTTACAGATACTCATCCCAAGAGCTGCTGGCTAAGGGTACTGTACCTTTGGCTTTCTCATCAACTCCTCCCAGCTTCCAGGCAGCTGGAAGGTGATTCATACCAAATGAAATTGGAGCAAAGGTCATACTATTGTTATGGCGGGCGCCACCAGGTGGTGATGTACCACATAGTCTTCTAAGTTCTTTTTCTTAGTGCACAAGTAAATGTTCAGTTTAGGGAGGACATGCTGCTAATTGTTAGTTTTTGTTATGCAAGATTCTCCCTAGAGGCAGTGGTCCTTGAAGAAAGAAATGTGTGAACAAGTGGAGTTTGCTCTGTGCCTTGGGTGGAGCCCATTCTTGAGCAGAGTTGCATCTTGGGAACTAGGCATTGTTGTTGGGCTGAGATTCCAGAAAGAAGAGATTGCCCTGCATGCTGTTGGCAACCACCTCTGTTCTAGGACTGGTGTATATATAAATAAAACACGTTACTGCCCATTACTGATTTCTCCTCCGCTCGGAAGCTGACCTGCAAAGCCCTGGAATTCTGTTACTGCTCAGTAGACAAGTTGCGCTGGTGATGGAAGAAGGGTCAGCATTACCAAAACTACATATCTAGTCATTTTGGGCCCAATTCAAATCCCACTGAAGTCAATAGGAATGTTTCCATTAACTTCAATGGGCTTTGGATCACAGCCTTTATACTGTACTTATCAACATTGTATCTGAGCATCTTACGACCTCATGTAGCGCTTATACAGTTATAATAAATGCTTAGACATGCTTCACTTTTATATCATAGAATCATAGAATCATAGAATCTCAGGGTTGGAAGGGACCTCAGGAGGTCATCTAGTCCAACCCCCTGCTCAAAGCAGGACCAAACCCAACTAACTAAATCAAATCAGCCAGGGGCTTTGTCCCTGACAAAAAAAACCTCTAAGGAAGGAGATTCACCACCCCTCTCTCATAACCCATTTCCACCCACCTCTACACCCTACTAGTGAAAAAGTTTTCCTAATATCCAGCCTCCCTCTCCTCTCTGCAACTGCAACTTGAGTTGTTCTGTCATCTTCACTTCTACCACTGAGTCTAGATCCATCTCTCCATCCCCCCCTTTCAGGGTTGAAAAAGCAGCTATCAAATCCCCCTCATTCTTCTCTTCTTCTGACTACAATCCCCCCTCAGCCTCTCCCTCTCAAGTCAATCTCATCCCCCCTCCAGCCTTTTCATTTTTGTTGCCCTCCGCTGTCACTCTCTCATCCATCCCCATCCTTCTTGTGGTGTGAAACACAACACAGTACTCCAAATGAGGCCTCACTCGTGCTGAGAGTGAGTGGAATGGATCCATCATCTCGATCTGCTGGAAATGCCCCTACCTTACACAACCCAAATGCCATTAGCCTCTTGCACACAAGGGCACACTGTTGACTCATATTCAGCTTTTCATCAGCACCATACCTCTAGGTCCTTTTTCTGCCTGCTGCTGCCCCAGCCATCGTCCCTAGTCCAGTAGTGCAGCATAGCATCTCCATCCTAAGTGCAGGACTCTCTGCACTTGTCCTTGACTTGTCTCATCATATTTTACTTGTCTAGGTCCCTCTTTGTCTAGGTCCCTCTGTCCCTCTCCCTACCCTCCCTCCCAGTCAAGTGTCCTCCCAGTTTAGTGTCATCTGCAAACTTAAACTTGCCTGCAGTGCAGTCCACCAGACCACATCAGAAGATAATAATGAAGATATTAAATAAACCCAGCACCCCCCGCCCCACCACAATACCGGCTGCAACAACTGATACTTGATGCCGGCTGCCAACCATTGATCACTACCCGTTGAGTTCCTTTCATTTTCAAAGTGACTAAGAAGTAATAACCAATTTATCTTCACAATGCTGTGTGAAATAGAGAGGTAAGTATTACTTACTCCTTTTTACCAATGGGGAAACCGAGGCAGAAAATTGTGTCTTGTCCAATTTAGCATGTAAATCCCCCCTGAAACCCACCTCTACTATCCACCAGGCACACAATTCTTGCTTAAAATCATTGCATGCACATAGATAGACGCAGATATACATAGAGATACAATTTTTTTCTGTATTTGCCTAATAAATGAATGTCTGCAATTGTTGTATGCAGTGTTGAGGTAGCCATGTCCGTCCCAGGTTATTAGAGAGACAAGATAGGTGAGGTCATAGCTCTCATTGGACCAGCTTCTGTTGGTGAGAGAGACCAGCTTTTGAGCTTACCCAGTGCTCTTCCTCAGGAGCTTGAAAGTTCATCTCTCTCACCAACAGAAGTTGGACCAATCAGAGATATTACCTCACCCAACTTGTCTTTCTCCTGTCTGCAAGGCACTTTGGGACCGGCAGGTGAAAAGTGCCATATACATGCCAAGTGTTATTATTGATATTAATAATAACAGTAGAAATCCAAAAGCAAAGACATTCACGGGCTGTAGGACACTAAAGACCTTCGCATCAAGCTTTCTTGACTAGCAGCCCTGAAGTGATGTAGTTACAGGCTATGAAAAATGTGGGCCCTCCAGTATTTCCCTTCCTCAGCCAGGGAATTCCATTGCAATTAGGTCTTGCTAGGTTAGTGCTAAAACTGAGGTCATCAGTGTGATTCAACGACTATGAATTTTGAAGCACGAGACAGGGCTCTCAAAGGTTAAACCTGTCTCAGGCAGAGGCTTATGGCAGCTCAAAAAAACCCACCCTCGGCTTAGCCTTGCGTGCCATCCCAGTGGCCAGCACTCAGTGTAGTAGAACCAGGGCTGAGCAAAGGAACGCAGCAATGAGCGAGCAGGCAGTCGTAGGTAAGCGCATGTGTTTCAGACAGAGCGTGACGTTCATCTTTGGGTCAGTGCAGCTCTCAGCTGCTTCCAAGGCCTGATCTGAAACCGACTGACCTCAGCAGAAAGACTCCCACTGACTTTGGTCAGCTTTGGATCAGTCCCCTAATGCTGAAGGTTTGAAATTAATATTTAGAGCTGGGTGAAACTCAGAGTTTCAGTTTGCAGAGCTTCCCCACTCAGTCTGTCTTTGGGTCAGGAACTGTCTCTTACTATATAGCTTAGCACAATGGGGCTCTGACCTGAGCTGAGGTAAATAATAAATAATAATACCCCCTGCAAATATTTTCTTTGGTTTCAGGTTTTGTCTCTTCACCTCCCTGCCCCTGAATTTATTTTCTTTTGAGTTTCAGATTTGAATGAGCCAAAAGCTGCAACATGAAACTCATGAGCAGGGCCAGTAGGAGAACCCTGGCCCTCCCTCTCCACTTGGCGCCAGCCCAGGGACCTTGTAGTAAGCAGGCAAGAACTGTCTATTAGACCCATCCCCTGCTTCTTCCTGCCTCAGACTGTCTGCAGGCCTTTCCTACCACCCCATCCTAGGCCCAGTGTGTACCCGATTCATAGCAAGCTCCACGGCCTCTCAGTGTTCACTCTTCTTTCAGGGCAGGGCCTTGCAAGGCGCCCCCCTGGATTCCCCTAGCAAAACTCACATGAAGATACAAACTCAAACCACTTCTGCCCAACTTGTCCCTCTTGCCTTCATAGAATCATAGAATATCAGGGTTGGAAGGGACTTCAGGAGGTCATCTAGTCCAACACCCTGCTCAAAGCAGGACCAGACCCCAAGATATTTTGTCCTTGCTTTTTGTCCCTCTAAAGTTTCCCCTCTGCTTTGGTTCTCAGTTGAATGTTCCTATTTTGAGGCTCACTCCCCCTCCACCCGAGCTTTCCTCAATTCTGCTTTCACTGAGTCTGAGCAGGTCTTTTCCCAAGAGAGGGAACTCCCAATCTCCTGGGTCTCTCTCTTCCCAACTGACCCCCGTCTCGCCATAGGCCTTCCTGACCCTTTCCCAGTTGTGTCCAATAATTGCAATTAAACCACTCAGTTAGGATCAGCTGGGGGATAGTTGCTACATCCCATGTGAAACTGAGCCCAATTCCTCTTAATGGGCCAGACCAACTATGACAAGTTCCCTTCTAAAAAGAACTGACCCAAAATAGGTCCTTTTCAAATAAGTTCAGCCTGACATAGGTCTCTTCAAAATAGGTGTCACCCAAAACCCCATATAGGGAGCTAAGGAGGTAGAATTCTGAGGCACAAATACATTCTCCCCACCCTCCCTAAACCTGGGCTCCAATTTTGTTCTGAGTTATACCAGTGCAAATTTGGAGTATTTCTAGTGATGAGCTCTGCTAGGTTACTCCATACCTAGGGCATTGTAACTTGACTACAGAATTTGGTTCTTCTCAGTGGTAGCAGATGACCGAACAGGGCACAATGGTCTCAAGTTTCAGTGGGGGAGGTTTAGGTTGGATATTAGCTAACACTATTTCACTAGGAGGGTGGGGAAGCACTGGAATGGGTTACCTAGGGAGGTGGTGGAATCTCCATCCTTAGAGGTTATTAAGGCCTGGCTTGGCAAAGCCCTGGCTGGGATGATTTAGTTGGTGTTGGTCCTGCTTTGAGCAGGGGGTTGGACTAGATGACCTCCTGAGGTCCCTTCCAACTCTGAAATTCTATGATTCTATGACTTGCTTATGCCACTGTAAATCAGGAGGAACTCACAGACCAAAGAAACTGCCTTGGGAGGGTAGAACTGTGGCCCATCTGGTCCATTCTCCGTAGTGTTATAATGGATTTACACTAGTGAAAATGGAATCAGCATCTGGCCTCTTCTCGCTGTCAGTTAATGTGTATGCCGTCGTCAAATCTAGCCCCATCCAGAGGGCACCAGCTAAACCCTCCGTCAAAAGGTCAAAGTTCCGGGGCTACATTTCTTTTTTAGAAGAGATCATATCCCTGCCTTAAATTGGATGGAGCCAGTGACAGTCCCACACAACGGTTCATTAGTCTACCTGCTTTTGAGTCCTGACATCTACTGTGTTACACGTAGTGTCATACCTGATATATGCCTGGGACACGCACCTGCACACACACATGCGGGCAATGGGCTTGCAAGTGATGAAAACAAAGCACAAGCCTGACTCAGAACCTTACGCCTGCTGAGTTTCCATGCAGTGTAATGCTAATATTTACAAGACGTACACATTCCAGAGGCTGGGCTGCCTCGCTCCGTTAGCCCCCACGCTGACGTACATTTCACATGGTTGGAGCGTGACATTACCAAATGGTTCAACTCCCTGATGGATGGTGTCTGAGAACTTCTCCTTCATGCTGAAATTGAAATCTCGGTGATGTTTGGACATGGAAGGAACATTGAGTTTGCCTTGACCTGTAACGTGCTGGCAATCAATCACTTGACATCCTTTCTGGCGTGAGCTGCCCCCCGCCTGCAACCACCTTCAGAGTTTATCCATGTGAATTATGCCAAAGACTGAGTTATTCCAACACTGCAGATGAATTTAGTGCTCCCAAGGGCTGTTGCACTGACAGACAGACAGCTGTCTTGCACAGGTGAAATTCACCCCAGTGCTGACAGACTACACAAGGCCTCATGCACAGCTCATGCTCTGTGTAATGCCAGCAGACCCTGGTCATCAGTGGCTGGGATCAAACCTGGGATCTCTGGAGGTTAATGCATGAGACTCTACTGCCTGAGCTAAAAGGTGTATCTCTCTTAGCCAAGGCTATAGCAGGATCCTCAACCTTGGCTGATATAGCTGTCACTGGAGGGGGGACACCAAGCAGGCCTGGGTTACAGCTGCATTAGAGTTTTAAGTGTTATTAAAATTGTGCATAGATTCCAGGCCAGAATCACACCCACCCACATATCCTGAAATGCAGCCTTTTCTGGGGTGGAGCACAGTGGCTGTTTAACAGCGCAAAGCAGTTGTCTCCAATTAGCTTTTTTATTTTAGTTCAGTACGTAAAGAAGAAGAGATTCTTTAGCAAATCAATAGGATAGTCCTGTACTTGATCTCAGATTGGCACAGATGGTCCTAACTCTTTCTGTCTTAAAATATTGAGTAGAATTGCTTTGTGCTGATGAACAGCTTCTCCATTACCTGTATAAAACGGGCCAGAGAACTTCCCCCAAAATAATTCCTAGAGCAGATCTTTTAGAAAAAACATCCACTCATGATTTAAACATTGTCAGTAATGCAGACTCCACCATGAGTCTTGGTAAATTGTTCAAGTGGGTCATTATTTTCGCCATTAAAAATATACACCTTATTTCTAGGCTGTATTTGGGCAGGGCGGGACAGCTCAGTGGTTTGAACATTGGCCTGCTAAGCCCAGGGTTGTGAGTTTAATCCTTGAGGGGGCCTTTTAGGGATCTGGGGCAAAAATCTGTTTGGGGATTGGTCCTGCTTTGAGCAGCAGGTTGGACTAGATGACCTCCTGAGGTCCCTTCCAACCCTGATATTCTATGATCTTCAACTTCCAGACATTGGATAGTGTTATACCTTTCGCGTCTAGATTAAAGAGCCCAGTATTAAATGTTTGTTCCCCATGTAGGTACTTATCAACGGTAATGAAATCACAGCTTAACCTTCTCTTTGTTAAGCTAAATAGATTGAGCTCCTTGAGTCTGTCATTATAAAACATATTTTTCAGTCCTTTCATCATTCATGTGGCTGTTCTTTGAACCCTCTTGAATTTACTAACATTCTTCTTGAATTGCGGGCATGCACCAGAACTGGATACAGTATTCCAGTGGCAAATACAGTGGCGCATTACTCTTACTCGAGATTCTCCTCTGCAAAGTGAGTGTGAAACCCCTTCAGGTCTAAATATCTGTGCACATTTGTGCACAAATACCTGTACCCATTGTGCACATTTGTCCCTGTCACATGGGGCACTCGCCACTAGTTGCTCATCCTCCTGGCCATCCTGGGGCTTAGCTCTGCTGGCAACATCCCTATCCGATGTCATTCTCACCCCACAGGCCCTCTCACTCCAGGAACTGCTGCCTCCTCTTTGTTCCTTGGCTCTCCGGATGGGTCACTATGTGGTTTCCCCTTCTGGGAGTTACCCAAAGTCCTTCCACACAGACACAGTCTCAGGCAGTCCTCTCTGGCACTGTCCTGATGGTACCACTTCCTCAGTGCTCTGTAGGGGACCCTGAGCCACCCGCTACTCCATGTTCCTGCTCAGGGGCCCTCCAGTCAGCAACCAAGGTCTGAACTCCTATTCCCCTGAGCTTTTCCTACCTTCCTGGCTTCCCTCCTCTTTGGGTTTGCCAGCCTCCCAACTCCCTCCTCTCAGGGAGTGCTTGTGGACTACCCTCTATTGTCCCAACACACCTCCCTTCGCCCAGCGAGTGACTGCAGCCCTCTTCTTCTCTCTGCTCTCTGGCTTTATAGAAGTCCTGCTTGTTCCTGCCCAGCTAAGCCTGCTCCCAATCAATCCCCTGCTCCCTGGCTCCTCCTCTAGGTGCAGCCTGTGGAGTTAATTGGTCCTCCTGGCCATCATAACCCCTTCCAGTCCTGTGTGGGGTAGACACCCAATCACAGTCTTCCTTCAAATCCCTTCTTAAAATTCTCCGTTGCTGGGTTGCCAATTAATACGTGCAGTTGGTGTCAAGAGGCCACTGCCCATCGTGACCAATATTGACTCATTGTTCCCTTGTATTCCCGCATCTGTCTGTATCCACCTGTTGTTTTTTGTCTCATACTTAGATTATCATCTGTGTCAGGGACCATCTTTTTGTTCTGGGTTTGTACAGGTCCTGCACAAGGAAGTCCTGCTCTAGGTGCTTCTTCTTCTTAGCATGTGCGCCACATGCCTCAGGTGGCACATGATCAGGATTCATCAATGAATTTGGTCTGCTGATTGTATCATTAGCTTCCCGGGTACTGACGGGGAGCGCAACGTGAACGCTGATCCATGCCCCCTCCAAGGAGCTACTGAAATACAAATAATAAAGAATAATACGGACGTTGCAAGGCAGTGGGGAATCAGGCCCGGGGTCTGTCTTCAGCTGTTCTAAAACAGCTTGGCCTTCTAAGGTGAGGTTAGATATGAAGTTGCTCTACTATGTTGTCATACCAAGGAACTATATAGGAGGTAACATATCAACTGTCATTTTAACCATTTGTGGATGTGCCCTCAACCTAGAGCTGGGCGAAGTTTTTCAGGGGAATAGTTTATTTGCAGTTTTTGTCAACCCGAAACCATGTGTGAATTTGACACAAATTTGCTGAATACTTTTCGTTGTCGTCTTCTTGTTCTATTATTTATTTTTCAGGCCTTAGATGGCATTCACAAACCAGCCAGAGGAGGAAGTCGAGCCTCCTTATAAATTTTAGCCTAGTGGCTAGCGTACACACTTGAGAAACCCAGGTTCAATTTCCCTCTCTGTCTGATGTGGAGCATTCTCATTGTCTTTCCCTGGCCCAATGACTATCCACTGTCATTCATAGTGGCAAGTCATAGTCATTCATAAGGACAATAAATAGTCATTGGGCTGGAAGGTAATGTGCAGAGTGGCTCTATAGCCAGGTGGTTAGAGATGTCTCCTAGCATGTGAGAAGCCCAAGTTCAAGCCTCTCCTCCAATGACTATGGATAGAAATTCTATACTTGAATAATAAGAGTAAAGCAGTAGGAATATACTCCTGCCTGACCTGCAGGAGGTTAGTCATTCATCGCTCCCTCGGAGGTGTGTTTCGGTGCTAGAGAGACAAATAACCCCTGGTTGCTCCCTGAGAGGAGGGGGTAGAGAGGCCAGCAAACCCCACCGAGGGGAGGGTGTTGGAGTAGAAAGCAGCTAGGGTGACCAGATATCCTGATCTCTAGGACTTTTTCTTATATAGGCACCTATTACCCCCCACCCTGTCCTGATTTTTCACACTTGCTGTCTGGTCACCCTAGAAGCAGCCTAGGGAGTAAGCAGCAAGGTTGGGGACAGAACAGACACTGGCTGCTTGTGGTAGTGTCCTTTGTCTGGAACGCAGGGTAGAATGCGGGCCCGAGTTCCCCTACCCACCACTGAGGAAGTGGCACCGGCAGGGCTGTGAACTGGAAGACTGCCTAGGTCACTGTGGAAGTGACAGAGACTTTGAAGGACTATACCTCGGAAGGTGTGGAGGGACGCTGAGTGACCTGGCCGGTGGGCTGAATCACAAAGAGGACACTGCAGTTCCTGGAGTGAGAGAGGGGCCACAGACCAGGGAGAGAGACGGAGTGACAGTGTGCGACTGCGGGAAAGGGCATTGACCTCATGAGCTAATCCTCAGAGTGGCCAGGAGGGGGCACCACATGCGGTGAGTAGAGCGCAAATGACTGAAGGATAACTAATGTAACACTGATTTTTAAAAAAAGGCTCCAGAGCCAATCCTGACAATTACAGGTCAATAAGCCTCACTTCACTGCAGTGCAAATTGGTTGAAACTGTAATAAAGAATCAGAGGGGTAGCCGAGTTAGTCTGGATCTGTAAAAAGCAGCAAAGAGTCCTGTGGCACCTTATAGACTAACAGACGTATTGGAGCATGAGCTTTCGTGGGTGAATACCCACTTCATCGGATGCATAAAGAAGAGAATTATCAGACACATAGATTAACATGATTTGCTGGGGAAGAGTCAACATGGCTTTTGTAAAGGGAAATCATGCCTCACCAATCTATTAGAATTCTATGGGGGTGTCAGCAAGCATATGAACAAGGGTGATACAGTTGATATTTTCTTGGACTTTCAGAAAGCCTTTGACAAGTTCCCTCACCAAAGGCTCTTAAGCAAAGTAAGCAATCATGGGATAAGGTCCTCTCATGTTGAGTAACTGGTATAAAGACAGGAACCAAAGGGTAAGAATAAATGGTCAGTTTTCACAGTGGAGAGAGATAAATAGCAGGGTCCCCCAAGGATCTGGGATCAGTGCTGGGATCTGTACTGGGATCAGTGCTGTTTAACATATTCATAAATAATTTGAAAAAGGGGGATAAGCAGTGAGGTAGCAGTTTCCAAATGATTCAAAATTACTTAGAATAGTGAAGTCCAAAGCTGTTTGCAAAGAGTTACAAAGGTATCTCACAGAACTGGGAGACTGGGCAACGAAATGGCAGATGAAATTCAATGTTGATAAATGCAAATTAATGCACATAATACCAGCTATACAGACAGAACTATGTGGTCTAAATTACCTGTTGCCACTCAAGAAAGAGATCTTGGGGTGATTATGGGTAGTTCTCTGAAAACAACTGTTCAATGTGCAGCAGCAGTCAAGAAAGCTAGCAGAATGCTAGGAATTATTAGGGGAGGGATAGAAAATATCATCGTGCCACTATATAATTCATGGTACACCCACACTTTGAATACTGCCTGCAGTTCTGGCTGCCCCATCTCAAAAAATGATACATTAGAACTGGAAAAAGCACAGAGACGGGCAATTAAAATCATGAATGCTATAGTGAAAGTGAATAGTGTTCTTATGTCCTTAGCATAACACAAGAACCAGGGGTCACCCAGTGAAATTTAAACAAAAGGAAGTATTTCTTCACACAACATAGAATCAACCTGTGGAACTCTTTGCCAGAGGATGTTGTGATGGCCAAAGGTGTAACTGGGTTCAAAAAAGAACTAGATAAGTTCATGGAGGATCTATCAATAGCTATCAACATATAGGTCTATCAATAGCTATTAGCCAAGATGGTCAAGAATGCAACCCCATGCTCTGGGTGTCCCTAAGCCTCTGATTGCCAGAAGCTGGGACTGGATGACAGAGGATGGATCACTCAATAATCGCCCTGTTCTGTTCATTCCCTCTGATGCATCTGGTACTAGCCACTGTCAGAAGACAAGACACTGGGCTAAGTGGTCTGACCCAGTACGACCATTCTTGTATTCTTGTGACTATTTACTTGTTTATAAAAGGTGGAACAGATTGAACAGGAGAAATTGAAAAGGGCCCCCACAAAAATATCCTCCATCCCTGTAGACTCTCCTGAGAGGTAGAAGACCCAGTTTCAAATATCTTCCCCATATGAGGCAAAGGGGAGGAGAAAACAAGGTCAAAGAAATGCACCTTGCCCTTGGGTCAGAAAGTGGTGAGGTTTGTGATGGTTCTTACTGCTTGGGGGAGTTCATTTGAGTCTCAGAGCAGCCCCAGAGAAAGTTCTGTCTCTCACACCGATGAGCTTTTCCCTTATTGTTGAAAGTTCCACTGAAACTTGCCCAGGGTCACACAACAGGCACAGACTTAGAAACAGAACGAAAGTTCCTGACTCATAGTTCAGCTTCCCATCCACTAAACACCACTGCTGGCCATTTACGTAACATACCCCAAAACTACATTAAAAGAACATTAAGGTTGTAATGTTAAGCCCCTCCAGCCCTGGGCTGGAGCATGCTCAGTCACTCTGTGAGGATGGCATATGCATGATCTGGTCACATGTAGGAGCTGTGAGGGGATGGCGCATGCTCAGTGTGGACAGACTCTCCTGAGAGTTTAGCTCCAAAGCTTTAACAAGTCCCCACTGAGCATGTGCAAACTACAGTTTTTCAAAGGCTCGGCACTTGGCCACATTTGGGTGGATTTTCACAAGCACAGCAAAAAGTTCATCCCCGACACAGGCCAGCTCTACACTACAAATTTTTACCAGCAGAGTTGTGTAGGTCACGGGTGTGATGAGGTGGTATCCCAGATGGACGTAGCTATGCTGGCAAAAGCCCCTCATGTAGATGCAGTTACACCAGCAAAAAAGCGCTTTTACGGGTATAGCTTGTTTCACTCAGAGAGGCTGGAATAAGTTACCCCAGGAAAAGTGTAGTTTTCCTGGAATAATTTGAGTCCTCACGAGAAGCGCTTTGCCCACACAGTACACCGGTAAGAGCATATCAGCAAAGCACTGCAAGGATGGTCCTGCCCACAAAGTCTACCCCTCTGCCAAATTCCAAGTCTCTGCTCCAAAACACGGGGGCACTACAGCGTCTCAATCAAACTGTTGTAAAAGCATTTTTAACCTGGAAAAATAACTTTTTACCCCCTCCCCCTTAACCTCTTTCTCAGAAGCAGATGCATTGTTTTATCTGAAACTTTCCAAAAGATTCAGACTGAGGCAAACACCGAGCATGGGAAATTTCATCCCAAATAATTAAAGTTTGATAAAGTGATAAGCAACTGAAAACAGGGGCTTATAATGGGAACTGACTGGCAACCTTAATAATAGGCTGTGCTAATAATAATATAATACCAGGAGATATACCTATCTCCTAGAACTGGAAGGGACCTTGAAGGTCATTGAGTCCAGCCCCCTGCCTTCACTAGCAGGACCAAGTACTGATTTTACCCCAGATCCCTAAGTGGTCCCCTCAAGGATTGAATTTACAACTCTGGCTTTAGCAGGCCAATGCTCAAACCACTGAGCTAGCCCTCCCCCACGTGCTACTAGTCCCATCTATAATATTCCTCACTCACAGGGATGTTGTGAGGCAAATTCATCAGGATTCATAAAGCCTAGTGTGAACCTCTGATGGCGTGTGGTTTTGGGTGCTGTTGCTATTTTTATCTCAGTGGAAAATCTAGCATATATGCCGTAGCGATTGATTACTTGTGGTAACCTCAGGTTAAACAAATATCTGTAAAACATAAACAAGGGTCCCTCCAATGGTGGCATAAAAAGAGAAGTCGGGGTTTTAGTTTTTTTCCCTCCGCTTGAAGCTGCAGAAATGGGTAAGATCCTCAGCTAGCATAAATCGGTGTCCATCCAGTGAAGTCAATGGGCCAGATCCCCAGCTGGTGCGGATCAGAATAGTTCTCTTGAAGTCAGCTGATGTAAACCAGACTAGTTCTACTGAAGCGACTAGCACCTTGCCAATTTATGCCATCTGAGGCTTTGGCCCAGAGAGGTTTTTTCCAGAGATGTGGCCAGATGTCTGCTGTGTGTTTGGGCTGCATTGCCGGATCCTGTCAGGGGCAGCCTCACAGGTGCAGCTCTGATATTGTACAGGGGCCATTTCTGGCCCCATGAGGATTTTTTTTCCTTTCCTTGCATGTTTCTAAAGTAATTAAAAAAAAAAACTGGAGCCAGATCCTCAGCTGTAAATTGCCATCTCTCTGTGGTCTGCAATAGAGCTCCGGCACATTACACCAATGAGGGATCTGGCCATGGTCCTCTCTGGGGAATTTGCCAGCAGGAGGCTTAAGAGAAGTCTTGTATCTAATTGTATTTATTCCCAAGCATAAACCAGACATGGCTGCATGCGCACTGCAGGTACTTTTTTTGCAAAGATTAAATATATTGTTTTAATATACATGTTAAACCTGCTGGTAATTAAAAAAAAATGATGGTAAGTGGAAATCCATTTTGCTATGACAGAGTAATACCCTGGCTATGTATATTTTTACTGTACTGCTGTTCCATGGGGGGAGTAAGCGCCAATAAAAGGGATTATAAAGCAACATGCATTTCCAATTAGGGCCCACAATATGGCTCGACAGGAGCTTGCCAAAGGTCTAGCTGATGCTACATAACTAAGGGCAAGTTCGAGGCACACACATAGGGCAGGTGGGGAAGTAAGGGGCCATTTTAGTACCCTGCATGAGCTCCCTGGGCTGCAGGTCACATAACAGGAGGCAGCGCGAGCGCAGATAGTGGGCAGGGAATGGACAGGGCCTTGGCTCCACCCACACTGCTCACCGTGGAGTGAGTCCCGCAGGGGATGTAATCTGTGTAAGGTCTGAATTGGATCATTGCGCCTCTGAAGCTAGTGGGGAGCCCAGGATGGCAGTATGACCATCTGAGGGTTTGTCTACACTGCAGTATAAGCCTAGGATTCCGACTCAGCCTCAAGTCTAAACTCCCTTCCGTCTGCACACAAATCTCGCTCACCCAGGGCTCCAATCCAGGGTCGCAGGGTGCTGGCGGGAGGATTCCAACCCGGTTGCTTTGCAGTGTAGGCACAGCACTCATGCTCTGGGTGTCCACCAGAAAGTATCCCATAATCCCATGGGCTGACTTTCTTTGTCCTCTGGACAGTCAAGTTTGGTGGACAATTAAGTTTTCCCACACTGCACCATGAACAAACATCGTGGGAGGGCACTAGGACTTCTGGGTTATGGGTGGTTGGACTCAGGCCCACATCATGCAGCAGAGGGATCCCAGGTTGGGATCCAGGATTGAGCAATTCCTAACCACGCCCTAGATTGACAAACACAGGGACTGCTACCTCGAGTTCCAATCGTGCTGGGCTTACATTGCAGCGTAGACAGACCCTGCGTCTCAATCCATTCCCTGCTCTGTTTCTGGGTCAGTGCACCTCTTGCTCAGGGCAGATTGGATGCATCCCTAAATAAACCAATATATAGTGTATATCAGGGGTCGGTAACCTTTCAGAAGTGGTGTGCCGAGTCTTCATGTATTCACTCTAATTTAAGGTTTCGCGTGCCAGTCATACATTTTAACGTTTTTAGAAGGTCTCTTTCTATAAGTCTATAATATATAACTAAACTATTGTTGTATGTAAAGTAAATGAAGTTTTTAAAATGTTTAAGAATCTTCATTTAAAATTAAATTAAAATGCAGAGCCCCCCGGACCGGTGGCCAGGACCTGGGCAGTGTGAGTGCCACTGAAAATCAGCTCGCGTGCCGCCTTTGGCATGCATGCCATAGGTTGCCTACCCCTGGGGTATATGTAGAGAGAGACCGACACATATATATTTACAGTGCTTTGCAGGAACATCCAGCATGCAGTCTCTGGCACAAACTCCCCGACACACACTCAACCATCACCGACAAGCGTCAGCCTCAGCCTTTCTCTTTTCCTGCTCTCTTCCATCTGGGAGTGGCGAGCTGTCTTCGGTCGCTATCTGGGACAGGATTTGACAGCTTGCATCAGGAATGGGCCTGAAGTTACCCAGATGTGTCTAGTGAAGTAACTATTTTCCCGGCGACGACAGAAGTCTGGCAAGATGCCTGAGGAAAATACTGAGGTGGGGTTTTTGGTTTGTTTCTTTTAAAAGAAGGGGAAACCCACACAGCAGCAGCTCGGACGAGAAATCTCTGGCTTCTTTCTTGATGGAAGGAGCATTGCGGTCTGCAGAAGAGAGGATGAGATGTCTTAATGGAATGACAGCTGTTCCCCTACACATGCCATCCTTTGGGTGCTGTTTCTTCAGACCAACCACTTTCTCTTGAGATACCGTATTATTTTAGCATGAACAGGAACCCCCAGCCATGTTTAATGTGTTTGTCTTTTACGCAGGCAACATATAGGTCAGTGCGCAAGTCAGGCTACATAATGAGATCAGTCCCCAGTGACTCTCCGTGCAGCAAAATAATCCCAGTTTAATTGTACTTTTATTCTTCCTCTTTCCCCTGGCTCCATATTGCCTGAGCCGACACATTTTAAGCACTCGTCTGCACAAATCTACTCTTATGAAAAGTAAAGGCCATTTTCTGAGTGAGGCAAAGGGGGCTGAGCGATAGGTAGCTAGTATTTCTCCCCCCGCTCCAGGGATATTGCATTGTTGCTCTCGGGTCTGCGTGAACCTAGGGAGACGGAATTTTCAAAAGCCCCTAGATGACTTTGGTGCCTAAGTGTCATTTTCAAAAGTGACTCCAGTGCTTAGAGCCAGATTTTTAAAGGTATCTGGTTGCCTAAAGATGCAGCTAGGGCAGACATGGGCAAACTATGGCCTGCGGGACTGTCCTGCCCGGCCTCTGAGCTCCCGGCCGGGGGAGTCTAGTCCCCGGCCCCTCCCCCACAGCCACACCGCCGTGGGGGCCATGCTCTGGCCTGCTGATCCCACTGGGGCAGCATGAGGAGCACAGCTGGCTCTGGCCAGGTGTCACGGCTGCAAGCTCCTGCTGCTGGTAAGGGGACGGGGAGTGAGGGTGTTGGTTAAGGGAGCGGGGGGTCCTGAGGGGCAGTCAAGGAGGAGGGGGCAGTTGGATGGGGCAGAGGTTCTGGGGGCCGGTCAGGGGATGGGGAACAGGGAGGGTTGGGAGTGGGAGTCCTGGGGGGGGCCTGTCAGGAGGTGGGGATGTGGATAGGGGTCGGGAGGGCAGGCAGGGAACAGGGAGCAGGTGGGGGTGGATAAGGGGGTGGGAGCCCAGAGGGGCTGTCAGGGGGCGGGTGTGTGGATAGGGGTCAGGGCAGTCAGGGGACAGGAAGCAGGGGGGTTGGTTGGGGGTGGGGTCCCGGGAGGGGTCAGTTAGGGGACAAGGAGCGAGGGGGTGGTTGGGTCGGAGGTTCTGAGGGGGGCAGTCAGGGGGTGAGAAGTGGGAGGAGGCGGATAGGGGGCGAGGGCCAGGCTGTTTGGGGGGCACAGCCTTCCCTACCCAGACCTCCATACAGTTTCACAACCCCGATGTGGCCCTCGGGCCAAAAAGTTTGCCCACCCCTGAGCTAGGGGCATAATAAGATTTTCCAAAGCACCTAGGCATCTAACTGCCATTGATTTCAGGGTAACATGGCAAACATTTCTTTTGCGCTTAGGCTTTTCTTAGCACAGTATGTGGCCTTTGCAAGAGGAAGGGTGGTCCAGTGGTTAGAGTGCTAGTCTGGACTGTAGGAAACAAGCCCTGTGAGCTTGGGCAAATCACTGGTTTTCTGTGCCTTAGTTGTCCATCTGTGAAATGGGGGTATCACACAGCCCTACCTTTCACCAGTTTTCATGAGGCAAAGGTGCAGTAAAGATTGTGAGGTGCTCACATACTAGGTGATGTGGGCAGCCCAAGTGCTTAGGATAGAGAGAAGTCAAGAAATGACTTGGTTTCTTGAGTATGATGTTTCCATGGAGAGAGGAACAGACATCACCTCAGAACAGCCTGTTCTGTTTGAGACACTTTATAAATTTTGAAATTTCAATTTGAGCAATTTTTAAACAAAATGTTCTCAAATCCTCGCCCCCGACCCCTTCCCACCTCCACCCCTCCCACACACACTATTTTTCAACTACCGGCTGAAATTTCAATTTTCAAAATTTGGTAGTGGGTGGAGGACTGGGGGGCAGGAGATTTATTTTTTTTTACTTTCTGAACAATTTCCCCCCCTTTTTTGGCCCCCAACTCGCTCTAGTTTCTATTCACATTACGCACGTGCAGGAGTTACTGTTAGTCCTTTAAACAAGGATGGAGAACAGCAGTAAGAGCAGCGGCAACATTCCCTTTATGAAGACCATAACCAGCTTTCAAACTGCCAGCAAAACCGTCGTACGCTTTCACCTCTAGCCATCGGCTTCTCCCATACAAAACTGACCCTGACTGGTATGCAATACCTCCCAGGGCTCAGCTGTTCGTGGAAAGCACATATGAAGGCCCAGGTTCAGCAAGATACTTAAGCACATGCCTTGTTCAAAGCATGTGAATAGTCCCATTGACGTCACCTATACCATCTGACCCTAAAACCTGTTGACGCCGTACACATGCTTAAAGTTAGGCTCATGCTTAAGTATCTTGTTCAGCTGGGATCACAAACTTGGTCAAATCAATCTGATTACTCATGAATAGCTTATTTTTTTCTGCTACTCACCCAATTCTATCCATTCCCTTTCATTATCCTTAGGTGAAATTACTCATTGACAGAAGCTCCGATAAAGCAACTGTTCTGGTTAAGAGTTGGATCCTGCACTAATTGAAGGCTAGATTATAAAGCCGGAAGGGACCATTCTCATCATCTAGTTTGATGTCCTGTCAGAGACAGGCCATAGAATTTCATCTTGCATTAAAGCCCTTATCTTGTGGTTGAGCTGGACTATAGATTTTGGAAAGGCATCCAAAGTCAACAGAAGTTTTGCTATTGACTTCAGCGCGAACAGAATCATGTTACAGGTATATACCAGGGAACTGGAAGGGTAGGTCAAAGGTAGGTTGACCTGGCCTACTTGGTCACGTGTGGGACAAGGAGGCAGGCATGCTGGCTTAGAATCATCTCTTGCATCCGACGAAGTGGGCATTCACCCACGAAAGCTCATGCTGCAAAACGTCTGTTAGTCTATAAGGTGCCACAGGATTCTTTGCTGCTTTTACAGAACCAGACTAACATGGCTACCTCTCTGATACTTAGAATCATAGAATCATAGAATCTCAGGGTTGGAAGGGACTTCAAGAAGTCATTTAGTCCAACCCCCTGCTCAAAGCAGGACCAATCCCAACTAAATCATCCCAGCCAGGGCTTTGTCAAGCCTGACCTTAAAAACCTCTAAGAAAGGAGATTCTACCACCTCCCTGGGTAACCCATTCCAGTGCTTCACCACCCGTTCCAGTGTTTCTACTCATGCTTCTAATTTGCTAATAACCTTGGGCAAATTGGTTGCAGCTCCATCTCTCAGTTTCCTCACCATTAAAATTAGCACCATTAAAATAAGTGATGCCAGAGCAACGTACATGTAATGCTGAGAGCAGCGTACTTAACGGTGGTCTTTGAACTGACTTCAGTTGGCTTTTGATCTGACCACATAAGGCCTAAGTGCTATTAGCAGATAGAACATACATAACAAAAATAACTCCATTTGAATAGCTTCATCTTGAATGAAACCCAACTGAGAAGGTACGAGAGCTGCTGAGAAGTAAAAATCTCGTTGGACAGAGTCTGCTTACTTCAGCTCTGAGCCGTATAAGGTTGGAGTTAGTCCACCGCTCCCTGCTTTGAAACACGCTGCTTTATCCTATGTAGCGGGGAACCATTTGTTGACTAGCTATAAATCGGCTGTTATTGAACACCGAGAGGCCCCATCAGCAGCCCATTACTGAAATGCTGTAATTGGACCGGAGAATATGGAGGAAGATTAGGCACTCTACGAGGGGAGCATAAAACAATATGAAACACATAGGAGGGCAATGAAAATTTAAACTAAAAAAAACATTTCAGACCAGGCACACGATAATTCAAAGCAAATGGGAGGCCATTTCCCCAGGATAGACAACCGCAGCGGATCACACGAGCACTTGTTTCTTAACTGTGCGGCATTAGCCAGCAATCCTGGACACGACCTGTCAAAAACATTATGTGCTTTTTTAAAAAAATTATTATTTTAAATATGCTTTTGGTGTTTTCCCCATATAGAAAAACAATGCATAGATCCCCCAGGCATTTCTCAAAGGATCTATCCAATGTGTATGGTGGAAGATAAGGTCACGACAAACGACTGGACAGGATCAGAGAATCATAGAATCTTAGGGTTGGACGGGACCTCAGGAGTTATCTAGTCCAACCCCCTGCTCAAAGCAGGACCAACACCCACTAAATCATCCCAGCCAGGGCTTTGTCAAGCCTGGCCTTAAAAACCTCTGAGGAAGATGATTCCACCACCTCCCTAGGTAACCCATTCCAGTGCTTCACCATCCTCTTAGTGAAATAGTGTTTCCTAGTATCCAACCTAGACCTCCCCCACTGCAACTTGAGACCATTGCTCCTTGTTCTGTCATCTGCCACCACTGAGAACAGTCTAGAACCATCCTCTTTGGAACCCCCTTTCAGATAGTTGAAAGCTTTTAATGACATTAGGGGGCACATTTTAAACGCAGGAACGTAGGACTCAGTGGTGATTTTGCTACAAGCCTTGCATGTGGGGAGTCTGCAGCTGGGCTGCCATGGGGCAGGGGGGTAGGGGCAAGGAATCATTCCTCAGAGAGGTACAATTCCTTCACCGCTCCCTGTTTACCCCAGTGTTGCCTAGTGGATAAAGGACTGGACTAGCATTTGGGAAGCCTGTTTTGTATTCCCAGCTCTGTCACTGGCTTGCTAGGTGACCCTGGGCAAGTCATGTCACCATTTGATGCCTCAGTTTCTCCATCTGTAAAAATAGGGATTAAGATACCAACCTCCTATGTAAAACTCTTTGAGATCCACTGGTGAAAGGTGCTATATGAATATAAGAACATAAGAATGGCCATGTTGGGTCAGACCAAAGGTCCATCTAGCCCAGTATCCAGTCTTCCGACAGTGGCCATTGCCAGCTGCTCCAGAGGGAATGAACAGAACAGGTCATCATCAAGTGATCCATCTTCTGTTGCTCATTTCCAGCTTCTGACAAACTGAGGCTAGAGACACCATTCCTGCCCATCCTGGCTAATAGCCATTGGTGGACCTATCCTCCATGAATTTATCTAGTTCTTTTTTGAACCTTGTTATGGTCTTGGCCTTCACAACATCCTCTGGCAAGGAGTTCCACAGGTTGAGAGCTAGGTATTATTATCCATTGACTTTCACCACCTGCCAATTAATAATCACATGTCCACTCTTCCCAACCCCGGCTTTGCTCAGATTCATTTGCTGGTGTGTCGGGCATTCCTCACTGGCACACTCCAAGGATGGGGGAGGAGCAGATTCATCGGGTTTGCTGGGTGAACCAGGATCCATGACCTGAGGTCTCACCAAGCCACAACTTTACCCACAGTAAATTTAGACGAGATGTTCTGGAATGTGTTTCCATCGTATGGAGTTAATTTGCACTGAAATTTATAATGGCCTCCAAAGACCCCTGCTGACCAAGTCATGGGAACATTGCTGGTGTGTTCAAATCCCGGCTCTTACTTCTTCTGCAGCCCTGAATGTCGTGCAGAGGGGAATTCACCAGGGGGCGAGGTGGATGCTCTGTGAGGGGGGAAGAGCACTTTCTGTTGACCGTCTCGAATATGATACATGTTTTTAGAGGGCAGGTGGGACACACAAGCGGCTTTGTAAAGTTACCCCTTTCTTGCCCACTCTTGCAGGTTACTGGATTTTCAGCAAGTGCACAATTAGCTGGAAAGTGACACTACACAGGGGGATGAACAAGGGATGCTACTTTCAGTTAGGTTAAGGCCTCATTACATCACTCTGGCAATGTAAAAAGGCCTTAAAATGGGGAGAAAGGCTCCCTGAGAATGTCACACATGCAGGGGTTCTCCCCAGCAGGGGTATTGTTGCAGTCATGGATCTACATCCATGATATAGCGACCATATTGGGAGAGAGATCACAGTGCACTGTGCTTTGGCTATTCTCTGCTTTCCAGGACCCACAGGGAGCCACGGGAAACCGAACATATTTGAGCAGCTCTGAGGCTGCTCTAACTTACACCAGTCACCAGGCAGGGCCTCACACAGCCCTAGAATACAGGAGGAGGTTTACAGCTAATTTAACTCCCCCTGTCCCATTCCTGTCCCATATACAAGAATGGAGTAACTGAGAAAACTGGCCCCAGCATTCAGATTGTCATGTGGCTATATATGATAGCTATGGCTTCGAGGGGGGTGTTGGATGCTAAGGAAGATGCCCTTGTGAGCCATGTAGAAGGCATGAGGAGTGTGATTGGCCCTGCCACTGAGCAGTCACTAGCCTGGAGATGCCATTCGCTCTAAATCATGAACAAATTATCAATGGCACAGACTATGCTACAGTGGAAATCCTGCTTTTCTATCACACACTGCTGTACCCAAGGAAGTGAGTCCCAGCCTGGTTTCATTTATTTGGGTAAGTCTAGGCTCGGATCATGGGCATACACAGCATTGCCAGCTCTCACAATATTTGTTGTATTTCTTAAATGCTTAACTCCTGGAGTCATGTGAATATGTGAGACTCTTAGCTTTCATTAAAAAGAAAAAAAAAGAGGACACTTTTAGCCCTCATTGCTATGGAGAAAATCTTAAAAATGCCACTTAAATGCTGCAAAACCAGAAGGTAAATATAAAGAATCTATTTTAAAATATTGTGATTTTTAAGTCACATCTGGTGGGTTTTGAGGGCCCAGCTCCTGACTGTTGAACACTTGGGGTTTGGAATACGCAAGTGACCAGATGAGATACTAGATACTAGTCACCTCCATGCTTGAAAGCCATCGTTCCACATAGCCACTGAGCCTGCTGCCGAAAATCCAGCAAAGGAGATTGTGCTAGGAGCTTCTCCTAAACACGAAGCACGAGTCTGACGTAAATAAGTGGTGGCAGAAAGAAAATGCCAGCTGGCTGGTGATCCCACAGAATTCTCCAGGAAGCAGGGAGTTTCGGATTTCAGTGAAATGCTTTTATTCATCAATTACAGCAACAGTGTAATGCAGACTAACGCAGAGAATTCCAATATTGTGGTGTGTGTCCTTGCCCCTTGCTAGCCTACTTCCTGCTAGCTACCTGCAGGGTCCGCAAGAAGACACAATAATGCCTATGATTTTCGGAACCATTGGGAGAATGTAAATCAGGGCAGGAGTTGCATCCCTGTTTGATTCTACTTGTGGAGGCGACTTTTGACCCGCCGAGTCAGTGCAGGCCCCAAGAGGTCACATCAGGGCTCGCTTGTACTTAAGGCCAACTCAGGATTGGAGGGAAGTAAACATAATTCCCAGGAAATTCTCTTCTGGGGTCTCTCTATCTATCGGCATGAGGTTAGATAGAAACCACATGAAGTCAGCCCCTGATTTAAATTGTGCGCGTGTATGTTAGTCACTTACTGGACACTTGGGGGTCTCCCATGTTTCCCATACCGAGTTCAGCCCACATTTAAGCTTATGGTTATTATTTATTTATTTTGCCTTGCATCTGTTTGCTTTGGGAGGCTTAGGCCAGAAGCTTTAGAATCTGTGCAAATACTGGAGTAAAATACATGTGGGCTCTGGTAACAGGCATAACATAAAGGAGAAAACAGAAGCAGAAAGAGAAACAGGACAACCCAAGTGAATCCAAACATAACTTGATCTTTCTTTTTTCTTTGCATATCTGTGTGTTTCCCTGCTGGATATTTCCACTGACTTTCAGCCTAATTTGTGAGTGTTTCTTGGGACCCGCTTCAAAGCGAACAGAGTATTCAAACGAACAAAAAAATGACATTCAAATACGATGCCTGGAGGCACAGCCCAAGTCAACAGTCTCAGATCAGATGCTGTGCCAGTTCCGAACTCTGTTCCGCTGTCCTCCCTTCCCTTTGTTCTGTTTAGATATGACACACGTTCACTCCAGCATGGGGCTGGATCATATGTATCTGCACCCCCACCCCACCCTGTCTGGTGCCATCCCATCCCCCTGGATTGCGCCAGTCTCCGTTACATTATTGTGAGGAAACCAATGAAAACACCCAGTGCTTTGATTCTTGCTCAGCCCTGACCGTGACATTTCCAAAGCAAAAGGAAACAGGAGGGAAAGGGGATGATACGGGAGGGAAGTGGCATTTTGCGTGTTCTTTTATTGGCAAGGGGAGGAGGTGGGACTGAGCTGGAGGCCAATAAAGTTGGTAAAAAGATAGTGGCAATAAATGACCAAATATTCACAACAGGTCAACCACAACCAAGGTTTCCTGGCAGACATGCATGCACACACACTTAAAGGCTGCACTAGCAAAACCTAATGGAAACCTCCATTCACAGCTTGTACGTCTTCCTAAGGGAGGGGCGGTTACTTTTTTTGCCCCAAGAGTTTGTATCTGTTCCTTTGCTTGTATTTTTACACCTGGCAACATGCACCCCCGTGCATTTGACCTCTGGAAAGGAGGTAGGAACCCACCAAACAGCACCACTCCAAGCTCACGGAAAAGTGTTCAGCTAAACACATGGGACAACCAGAAAGAGAGGAGAGATGGGAAATGGCGGGGGAGGGGGGATAACAAGAGCATGAAAGTCCCCAGCTTGAGAACTCTGAGGACTGAACTCCATTTTTCCAAGGCAGAGGTCTAGTGTGACCCACTGATGAATATATCATGACCACATATGGAGCTGGTATAGCCCCAGCTACAAAGTTTGGCTCTTCAGTTCAAGCTGTAGAGGTCACAGGTTCAATCCTTGATGTGTTGAATAAGATGGTGGCCATCACAGAAGCACAGGGAAGTTTGTGTAAATATTTCCCACTCCACCCATATGTTTTTTCTCACCCTGAAGTAAAGGGCACAGCCTTGGGTCTGAGACAGTAGATCAGTTTCCTTGCAAATCCAATCCTTGGCTTCTTCGCTGAGATTACCAACAGCCATTTACTTCAACTGGCCAGACTGGGTTTACAAGAGATCAGAATCTGGTCCCCATGGGGTTTAATGAGTGCCAGTTTTGATGGTTGTTCTTGCCATATGGATACCTGTCTCTGGACAAAGACCACCCACTTAGTTCGTGCAGCCCAGTGAGTAGCAATCAGATAGGAATGGCCTTCAGTCGCTACCAGCCTGGATTTGATTCCACCTGCTTTCCTGAGCCGCTACTAGAATCTCTGGACAATCCTTCAACTGGACTCCATTTGTGTTGAGAGTCTCCTTTGGTTTCTGATGGAGGGCCAAGAGTCTCAGGTACCGGTAGATGAAAAGACCAGTTGCTATGGTCAAAAAACGACACTTTGAACACTTTGTTTCTGTTAGAGAGCCCTTCCACTGGCTCTAGTCAGAGTGACTTATCCAGGGAGGTTTCACACACTGGGATGGGCCTTTGCACAGGCTGCTTCTCATTTTTAAAGAGAAGTGGTCTCACCTAAGAAAGGGAAGGACCCGGAGCACACAGAAAGGTAGATGCAGGAGATGGGAAGGGAAAGGCAGGAGGGGCCAGTCAGCTCCCTACCTCCCTTTCCAGTCCTATGGCTAGCATACTGAGTGGCAATTGATTTAACAACCTCTTAGTATTGATTCATGATTTGTATTGCAAGTAGCACCTGGAGACCCCAACCAAGATCAAGGCCCCATCATGCTAGCCACTGTATCTACACATAGTAACAGTGAGGCTATGCCCTAAAGCCCTTACATAACCCTCCTGGGTATGATGTTCTGTCCCGTCTAGTGGCACTGAGACCGCTTAGAGAGAGCGATAAAATAAGTCTGCTCTACAGCCTTAGCTAATAAGGAGCTGGCTTTTTGCTCATGCAGTACAGGCTCATGTGCTAAGCTCCAGAGGCCCTAGGTTCAATCCTGCCTGCTGACAACCAGGGTTTGTCAGCGTTACAAGTGGGGGCTTGTCTGGGATTTCAACTGGGAAGTCTCTGAAGCTTGGGATGTGCTTCCTCAGCTAGGAGAAGTATGCAACCCACACACCTCCTGGGTGGGGTGTTCGCTCCCCTCTAGTGGCACCAAGACCACTTGAGAGAGATAAAATGAGTCTGCTTAACAGCCGCTTGGCTTTTGGCTAATGCACTAAGCTCCAGTGGGCCCAGGTTCAATCCTGCCTGCTGGCGACCGGGGTCTGTCGGTTTACACTTACAATCTGAATAATCCAGACAGCTAGGAAGGGAAACACACACAGCGAGGTAGATGTGCTTGCTTGAGGTCCTGGGCATACCCAAGAATAGAATCTATGTCTCCTGGCACTGAGGCCAGCGGCCAATCCTCCGCCTTTTACACTGCAATGCTACAAATGGGTAAGTTTCCAAGGGTTTGGAGCTGAGCTAGTTAAAATTTTCTGATTTTTTAATGAAATATTTCATTTCTCTAATGGGCTAAGCTAAGGTCCAGGCTCAAACACCCTTAGAGAATCAATGCTTGAAAAAAATATCCATGACATTTAGGGCATTTTTTTCCCTACTGCTTCCAACCAAGATTACTATAAAACTCTGCAAGAGCCAAAACCCCAGACAGAGAAGAAATTACAGTTTATACACAACTTTTCCTGTTTTCTACTATGGATCTAACCCTCTGCAGATGGGCTGAATGGTTTTGGCCTAATTTTTGATGGTTCCATCGGCAAGGATAACCCTCTGCTGTCTGCAGGAATTGCAGGCAGTTTCCGCTTGGACTTTCTAGTCGCTCATAGAAAACCAATCTGGTTATTGAAACTCGCCAAGTCAAATGTTTGGAAGGGTTTTCTTTAACCACGCTTTTCGGAAAACCTCCTTCTTGGAAAAACAACAGCACAACTTCCTGGTTGATGGTCGATTCACTGTCTTGGAATGAGCCACTTCACCCACTGCTGGGATAGGGTAGGGGATCACATTCAATGTTTGACATCATCCCAAGGGAAGAGTTGTGCAACGCGGTGGTAATTTTAGGTTCGCTCGACATCATGTGCTGTATGTTAGAGCTTCAGCAGTCAGCAGCGTTGAAGTGTGTCACGGTTTGTTTTTAGGAACCACCATGTATTTTTCTCACTGTCACATGCCACTGGTAAGTGGCAGGCTGGAATCTGCCATTTAGACCTTCTCTCCTCAACATAGGCAGCTCCTAACTAGTGGATACATCTCCTAGGTTAGAAACAAAAAAGTGAATATATTCTGTATAGCCCTGTGTACTGCCCAAAACAATATGATTGTGACCATGGAGCCTCAAAGGTTCAGAGATGCGGTCTGGTTTAGCTCAGCAACTGAAAGCCTGGATCCTTAGCTGAACATACATGGATTTCTTTGGGTCTGGAAAATTGCACTGGGAAATTTCCCAAGACCAGACTTTCATGGCATGTTTTGTTTCCAGCCAAGACAGAGACACTGATGGAACAGCTTTCTTTCCACTTCAGCCCTTCTTCTGAATCCAATCTCAGTCCAAACTGAAGGTGGTCAGGACATCTCCACTGAAACATTTTGTTCTTCAAAAAATGGTATGTGGGGGGGAGAGTGACTTGCAAACATTTTCCCAAGTTTTTGATCGGCTGTAGTCAAAAGCAAGACATAAAGAAGGACATGGCAATGAATTAAATATCTAATTAATTAGCAGGCCAGATCCTCAGCATAGTTCGACTGAAGTCCTCTCTTCCTTCTAATCCCTCCTTAAAACTTACTTCTGACACAGTTGTGATAAGAAATTAACCAACTAACAAGTATCAGGAAGAGGAGCAGCTGACAATAAATAATATTTAAAGCAGATCAAACTTTTTTGCAATGCAATTTTCCCTATCAGAAATGTCATTTTGTCAAAATCATTATTTTCCTCAGGAAAATGTTGATTTTAAGTATCCTTTTCGATTTCCCAACCAGAAGAACTGAAACAAAAGGAAAACATTGCTTCAGGAGGCCTTTTTGTAACAAAAAATGTCATTTCAACCCATTGAATCATCATTAAAAATGTTCAAAATGTTTGTTTTGGCTTTTCTCATTTGAATCTTTTCAGATTTTTCCAGTTTGCAAAAAATGTTTCGATAGTTGGACTTTTTATTAGGATTCTGACTGGAAAAGTCATTTTGCAATGTTGAAATTTCTCACAAAGGAAAAAATCCATTTTCTGAACAGCTCTACCAACAATTATAGGTGTGTCTGGTAGTGCCTTCTTTTATTATGGTTGCCTGTCACTTCCCGTTAAGAGACCAGTTATCAGTCGCTTATAACTTTGACGATTTTTAACAGTTTGGGCTGAAATTTTCCATACTGGGTTTTTGCCTCAGGCTGATTTTTTTTGGGTTCATTTTATGTTAAATTTCAATCAAAACCAATTCAGTTGTTTCCAAGAATAAGGTTAGGGAGACGTATATAGTTTTGCCCCAGTTAAAAATATTTCTTACTACTGTTTCATTGAGAAGTTCTAGTGCCCCTTTGCTTTGGAACAAGGCCTGGACATTTGTCTGGGGTTAGGCCTTTGTGCGAGGGATGTGCCTTTGACTACCTTGAGAAAATCTGCCCAAATTTGGCCAAGTTAGAAGCCTTTGATAAAATCACAGTTCACACATGCTCAGTAGAGACTTCTTCGATTTTAGCAGCTAAAATGTATGACAGTTCCATCCATGCTCCACCCCCACGCAACGCCTAGCGCTGACCACACGGCACCTGCTCCATTGCTACAGAGTGACTGAGCATGCTCCAGCCCAGGGCTACAGGGGCAGCTTGACTTTCCCAACAATAGCGGCTCTTATCTTCCTGGCTCGGCAACTGAGATCCTGTGCTCTCAGCGTTGCAGCACAGAGGAGGAAGCCACCTGATTTGAATGCAAAGGGGACAAACGTTGGACCACCAGGGAGGGAAAGGAGTAGATTGGGACAAGAAATCTGGGGAGACGGGGACTGGAGGGGAGCGGGAAGTGACTGGGACTGACTAGGCAAGGAGACTGGGATGGGGAGATGGATGCAAAGAGGGGAGGAGCTTCTCTGCTTCAGTGACCCCTATGGGATTTGCAGCAGGGCAGAATCCCTGGGTGCTGGGCCAGCTCTGTCCCAGAACGGTCCTTGTGTAAAGGGGCGAACAATGAACTGAGTCCATAGCTGACAAGCTTGCGCTCTGACCACCAGAAGCAGTGCATCTGATTGGCCGGACGAGACTACGCCCAGTATCGATTACATTCCAATACATTCCAAAGCTGCATGTGACAAGGGAGAGGATGAAAAGGAGGCCAGGGGGGGAAAAAGAAGAATCAGGGCTTGTGTTTATGTAATTGGAAATACACCAATCTCCTAGAACTGGAAGGGACTTTGAAAGGTCATTGAGTCCAGCCCCCTGCCTTCACTAGCAGGACCAATTTTTGCCCCAGATCCCTAAGTGGCCCCCTCAAGGATTGAGCTCACAAGACAGGGTTTAGGAGGCCAATGCTCAAACCACTGAGCTATCCCTCCCCTCTTGAGCTAGCCCTCCCATATGTCGGATGGTGAATCTGCTGTGGACTGTTTCCCTGATCCGTAATGTGTGGGATATAAATAACATGACCCGGTACCACATTAACAATTGCACTTGAGGGAGAGTGGAAAGAATGGATAAAAATCAACTTGGTAACTTGAGATTAGCGGAGCTGTGACGCTTTCCCTTGGCTAACTCCTAGCTCTGCGCTTTTCAGCAGACCTGATGGGTTTTAAATATATGTTATGGTTCCCACGACCTTCAGATAACCCAGAAGGAGGCGTCAGCGCGTCAAGGCATGGACAGATAGGAAAGCATGTGATTTTACAAGAAAATACACCAGGCCGCTCGAAGAGCCGCTCGGTAGTGCCCCCGAGAGCTATTCCGTCATCCTTGTTCCTAAAACTCTCTGGAAAGCAGTGAGGGCATTAACAGCTAGACAGCACTGACGGGCGCGCTGGGAGGAGAAAGGAAGGCTATAAAAATTGGCTTGAAAATAATATATATTGCTCATGAATCAGTGTGTTCCTACTGATATACACGGGCGAACTTGAGATCAGAACCGTGCCCAATTTACACACCACTGCTCTAAGGCAGCAAAGCCCTTAAGCACTTGCTTAAATCCACATCCCTGTTTCACAAAGCACTTAAGTTTGAGCTTAATTTGAAACACATGTGTAAGTACCCTTAAAGTCACTGGGACTTAAGCAGCTGCTGTGGTCAAGTGCTGTCCTGACCAGGGCTGGTTGGATGTACTAAAGAAGGGAAGGGGTAGTTGATGGTTAGGGCAGTCGCATGTCACTTAAGAAGCCTCAAGTCCTTAATCTATCACATACCTTCTCTGGGGGGTAATGTGACTTCCTTGGGCAAGTCATTCTGCTTCAGCTGCCCGTCTGTAGGAATAACCTCCATTCCGTGCCTCACTGGGGTGTTGTGAGGATGGCTCTATTAAAGCTGAGGTTCTCAGAACCTGTACCAATGGCGACTAGATAAGTGCCTAATATTCAGACCGCAAGATGCAGGTGGCCCTTGACTTTGATCAGAGTTCTGCCCCTCTCCGGGCTGAAAAAATATGACAAAGGCACTTTTAGTGCATCTCCCAAGCACATTGCTGCATTTGGCTATGTTCAAATCACGTTATTCCTTTGGCATAGGAATCCCCTTCACCTGTGTTTGCTTTACTCCTTCCTGTCTTATTACCAGCTTCATAAAATTAATAATGATATTAATGTCCTAATTTCATACTGTAGGGTTTGAGATTATTACACTGGCAATCAATCAAATTTACTGCTGTTCCTTATAATGCAGAAGTTCTGTGCACATGCTCTTTTACTACTAGGGTCCTGGGAGAAGGGGAGTATTAATGGGTATGAGAGGGAAATAATAATTTGTTCTTTAAAATAAAAGAGGGGAGATGTAGTGCTACTGAGTAAGGATGAGAAAGCTGGGGGGGTGGGAATCCCAAAATGCGGCTCTTCTGAGGAAGCTGTTTTTTTCTGGATAAGAATCAGAAAATCATAGAACTGGAAGGGACCTCGAGAGGCCCTTCATACTGGAGCATGCATGCCAGGAGGCCAACAGTTGTGGCAAATCTCATGATATTATTGCAAGTCTCACAACATTTGATATTTTTCTTGTAGCCGCAGCTCCTGGAGTCATGTAACTGTGTGAGAATCTCAGCTTTCTTTGGGGAAAAATGGTATATTTCTAGCCCTTGTGGTTGTAGGAAAAGGATTGAATACATGATTCCCTAAAGGTTTGAAAACCAAAAGACAAAAAGGAACTCAATATTTTTTTTAAACCTCATGATTTTTCAGCCAATCTCGTGATTTTGGTGGGACCCGATTCATGATTTTTGAATGTATGGGGTTTGCCAATCAGGGTCAATAATACTAGGCACTTACTGTTTTCAAAGCACAGAAAAATCACTAGCTAATTAATCCTCAGGACGGTCTATTCTAATTATCTTGGTTTAACAAAATAAGAAATAGAGGCACAGATTGATTAAGTGAGTTGCCTGTGAGGTCATGCAGGGAGTGAGTCTCAAAGGTAGAATTCAAACTCATTTGTTCCAGGCAGGGCCGGCTTTATGACCCGCAGGGCCAATTAGAATACTTGACGGCGGGGCATCCACTCCGGGTTTTCCGTGGCACCGAAGGACCCCCCGCCGCCGAAATGCCACCAAAGACCCCTGGAGCAGACCCCCTGCTGCTGAAATGCTGCTGAAGACCCCCGGAGTGGGGCCCCCTTAGGCGCGGGAGTGGGGCCCTCTTCGGCATGGGGCCCGATTCCGGGGAATCAGGTGAATTGGCTTAAAGCCAGCCCTGTTTCCAAGTATTTAGAGCCACTGGACCGATAGCATCCCGACTTTTCCAGCCTGAGGCCCTAGCCAAAGAAAAAAAATTTAAGGGGGCACAATGATTGTTATTTATTATTTGTATTATGATAGTGCCAACGGCCCTCAGTCATAGATCAAGATGCAATGTGCTAGGGGCTGTACAAACACAAAACAGATGGTCCCTGCCCCCAAGTCCTAAGCATCAGAACGTTGGAACCGATTCCTTCTCCTCTTCTGCACCCGTTGCATCACTGCGACAGACAGATGAGTCCATTACCCCTAAGTCCCCTGCCTGGGATTCTGGGCGAGTCTCCGGGGGGCATAGCCAGTTTCTGTGCTGCCACCCCTGCCAGCCCATTGAACGAATTTCACTGAATTTCCTCCCCGGCCCTTATGTTTGTTTGTTTATTTGTTTGGTGCCAACGTTGAATATTTTGACTAAAAATGTATTGAAATTTGAAAACGGGATGAAAGATTCCACTGAAATTGTGAAAGCTGGAAAATGTGCCGTGGGTGGTATGTTCTCAAGGCAGGGAGTGTGGTCTGGTGGTTAGACCAGACGCCTGGGACTCAGGCAAGCAGGCTTTCATTCCTCTCTCTTCTACGGCCCTTGTGTCATACATGTTAACTTCTCGGTGCCACTTTCAGATGCATCTCTGATTAAAGACGATGGCGATTCAGTAGGGTTTCATTTGGCTCTATCATCCTTGCCCTCCGAACGAAGGCATCTGAGTCTACTTTTATTAATATCTGCAATGAGCTTGGAGACGCTCAGCTAAAAGGAGGATAAAGAACGCTCCTCTGGTTTACTGCTTTTATGAGCAACTTGTTTCTAAGATGTTATAGGTGGGGCTGGTAGCACTGCCTATTATTAAGGGTGCGTGACGCTTCCCATTATAAGACCCTTTTTTCAGTTCCCTCTAACTTCATCAAGCTATAACAGTTGCAGTTGAAATGATCTATGCCGCCTGCCTGCCTCAGTCTGAATATTTTTTGGAAAGCCAAAAGGGTCCTGCTTTTTCCAAGAACAAGGCTAGGGGAAAATACATGATGTTGCCTCTGTTAAACGCACCATCCCTTGCCTGGCAGGGGTGGTGTGGAGAGCAATGAATGTTTGTGAAGCATTCAGAGGCTGTAGTGAGGAGCATCATAGAAAAATCCAGGAGGGAATTAATCAGTCTGTCTTCAGAGCAGGGTTTCAGTAGTGTGCAGTAAAGGCGGCCTATGGCCTCCCACTAAACAGCAAAGAGGAAACAAAATATTGAATAGCTGCTCTGTCGGTGAGCACTGTCCGTCCTGTGCATTCCAGGGCCGTCCAGAGGATTCAGGGGTCTGGGGTCTTCGGCGGCGGGGGGCCCCACTTCGGCAGTAATTCAGCGGCGGGGCATCCTTCCGCTCTGGGACCTGCCGCCGAAGTGCCCCGAAGACCCGCGGCGGGGGCCCCCTGCTGCTGAATTACTGCCGAAGCAGGACCCGCCGCCGAAGTCCCAGGTCTTCGGCAGTAATTCGGTGGCGGGGCCCCCGCCGCCGAAGACCCGGAGCAGAAGAAGCTCTGGGGGCCCGGGCCCCGTGAGAGTTTTCCGTGGCCCCCGGAGTGAGTGAAAGACCCCACTCCAGGGGCCCTGAAAAACTCTAGCGGGGGCCCCTGTGGGGCCTGGGGCAAATTGCCCCACTTGCCCTCCCCCCGCCCCAGGGCGGCCCTGGTGCATTCTGTGAGGCAGGAGTCCTATGGGGAAAATATTACAGAATTAAAGACCTATCATAATGCATATGCACACGGCAGTGGAATGAAAGGCGGCCTTAATTCTGGTGGCCTGTCTTAATCCCTGTCTTTTTGCATGCTTGATAATGATCTTAGCATGTAGTTTTTGTGTGTGTGTGTGTCCTCGAGCACTGTAACTGGGGAGGAGCCCAAGGCTTTAGCTAGCTAGCTACAGTTCGCTTGGTTTCCTGTCTTTACACGCTCCAAAAGAGCCAAGCGCTTAGTCCCAGGAAGCCCGCCGCGCACATGCTGACTCGAGCTTGGGCGCAGAGTGGGAGCAGAATGCCATTGGGGGTGCTCAGCGGGGCTCAGACTGCCAGGATTATTGAGCGATGAACTGTCCTTTCCGTGCACAACCCTGCCTCCCAAGCTGGGCACGTTCTTGCCCATATAGCTGACAAAACAGGAGTGAGTGGGACCCGTTAAACTCATTCATACTAGCTACTGGAAGAGCCCAATGCTTAATGGCCAGTAAGGGCTGCAGCTAAATTCACGTATCTGAAAAGAATTCAGCACTATGGAGTGTTATTGGACACCAAGAATTAGACCCTATTAAGAGGCAGTGTGGTCTAGTGGCTAGGGCGCTGGATCACAGTGGTTAATTTGTGCCGTTCATAGCCCAAGCACTTCTGGGTTTGCTGCATCAGTTATGAAAGTAAAAAAAAAGTGCCTGAGCCCCAGCACCTCTCTCATTACAAATGAATGCTAGTTCAGTGGCTTGAGTATTGGCCTGTTAAACCCAGTTGTGAGTTCAGTCCTGGAGGGGGCCACTTAGGGATGTGGGGCAAAATCAGTACTTGGCCCTGCTAGTGAAGGCAGGGGCCTGGACTCAATGACATTTCAGGGTCCCTTCTAGCTCTATGAGATAAGTGTATCTCCATATTAAAAAAAGAAGACTCTGCCGTGTGGCCTTGGGCAAGCCATTTTAACCATTCTGTGCCTCAGTTTCCCCTTGCTACCTTTTGTCTCGCTTGTCTTTTAGATTGCAAGCACTTTAGGGCAGGGTCTGTATCTATTTGTATAACAACTACCAATCTCAGTTGGTGCCTATAGGTGCTACTGTAATACAAATAATAATAAGAGAAATAATTATAATTAATGGAATAAAAGAGCAAGGGGAACATTGTAAGATTTCCCAAGACAGATGCTTTCATTGATATTTTTCAATCACACTAATTCAAAGTAGACAGCCCTCCGGAGTCAGACCTACGGCCTTCTTTATAGTGACATGCCTGTTGCTTCTTAGGAATATTCAGACCTCTTGGGTTCTGACACTCATCTCCATTTTCCAGAGGAGGTAGAAGAAGGGGAAGTGAGCCAGTAGCAGAGCTTGGACTTGAACAGAGGCTCTTCGGAGGCAGAATGCACTACCCTAGTCACTAGGCCACACTGCTTCCACTGCTTAAGGACCAGAGTAAGCAAAAGCATTTCTGAGGCTATTATCTGCAACAAACTGCGTACCAGAAAGGCCAGGCTAACTGCCGTTGGAGGACTTTGCATGATCTTTTGGAACAAGCAGCCTTGAGCCATCAGAACTCACGAGGTCTGGTATAACTTAGGTTTGTTTGGGTTATTTGACTTTTTTTTTAAATTTCTTCAGAAGTTCCTCCTTCATTACAAACCCTTCATTCTCTTGCCCTGCCAAGACCAGTCAGTGGTTTGTCTGCGAATCCAATCCGACCACACGCTGTGATCTCAAGGCCCAATCCTGCAAGCACTTAAGCCCGGCAGTGACGTTACATGTGCGCAGTCCCATTGAACTCCTACGCTTCAGTGCTCCCAGTATCAGGCCCTACGGCTTTAATCAACTGAGATCAAATCTTTCCAGGAAGAAGAAGGAAAATTACTCAAATAAAAGATCTGTTTGAGTTCCAGGGCAAACAGTTGGGCTGGATTCAGGTATTGCTGGGTGAGATTCAATGGTCTGTAGTGTGCCGGAGTTCAGACTATCTGATCCCATCTGGCCTTCAGGTCTGTGACAATAAACAAATAATAATTGAGGAAGTCAGATTAAAAAGAAAAGGGAATTAAAATCAAAGGATTCCCCCTCCTCCCTCCCCAAAAAATTGGTAATTAAAGAGCAGCAGCCCAGGGACTCCCACTTTTTCTCATTGGAAGCAAAAGTTCAGAGAAGCACTAATCAAAATCCTGAAAGGAACTCCACCACTACAGAGAGCCACGGTCTGGGAATCAGAGGGGCAGCTCTGTTTTGCATTCATTGAGTGGGGGCTTTGACACTTTTTTGAGATAAATGGAGATATTCTATCTCCTAGGACTGGAAGGGGCCTTGAAAGGCCATCAAGTCCAGCCCCCTGCTTTCACTAGCAGGCCCAAGTACTGATTTTGCCCCAGATCCCTAGAGTGGCCTCCTCAAGGATTGAGCTCACAACACTGGATTTAGCAAGCCAAGGTGCAAACGACCAAGCTATTCCAGGTGCTTTGCATTCTGGCTTTGATAGTGACTTTGATCGTCATTCTAGTTTTTCGGTGGGGGTGGGGGGCACATTGCACTCCGCTATGGAGAATTGCCCTTTAATGCCCCAGTCCTGCTCCCACTGAAATCCATACTAAAATCCCCCAGTTTCATTTCCTATCACGTTGCATTTGGAACCACAGGGTCAGTCCTCACCACTGTGGGCCAAGCAGGCTCTCTGCATCTTGCAGATTTAAAACCACCCATTGAACAAGCCCTAATTCCATAGACGAGTTGGGAACCTGATCCTGGATCAGTGAAGTGTAGGGTGGGAGGGAATAGATTTGTCTAAAAGTGTGTTAGACCAAAAGCTAAACACCAGAACTGGAACTACTCCCAGCCAGCCTGAGCCAAACCTCAATTAAATTACTCAGAAGAGTCACTTTGACTTCAACGGGCTCTGGATCATGCCCAGAGTAGTGTCGCTACTCCACTTGGAGGGTGGTGGAGTCCAGCCCTTAATAACTACAGCCTCACCCGAGATAATAAAGTTCTGCAGAGTTTAATAGGCTGCGATAACTTTTCTGTAGCGTTTTCAAACCATTCTCTGGGATTTATTAGAAAATTAGTCCCAATGCCATCAAATTTGATAGGATGGTCCCAAAAATCCAGGCAGAGGATCTCATTTGCTCTTTAATTCGGAAGCTTTTAGAGCAATTTCTAGCAGCCCCTGTTAAACTGCTGTAGGACCCAACTGACTTCCAGACATTAGGAGCCGGATGATCATACCAACTGTTGCATGGGTGCACTGGAAAGCACAAGGAACCTCACACCCCCTGTAGCATCCCACACATGGGCCAGGTTCTCTAACAGTAACTACTGGACTCAAACTGATACAGAGCCCTGTCACGTGACAGTTATTTGGTTTCAAAGCTCTGATCCAGGTCACGTGTCTGGGGCCAGATAGTTAAGTTCCATTTCTTGCCAGCTCTCCTGTATGCTGGGCCCTTATCACAGGAACAATTGCTGCCCCAAGGGGGACTCCTTAAGTGAGAGAGGGTGAGGAAGGGCAGAAAGGAATTAGAGAGATGGCTCCGCCTCCTTTCATACCAACCTGATTGCCCCACCCCCTTTTCACACCAGCCCGCAGAGCAGATCATATAGACCTGTGCTTACAAATGTCACTGCCCTAGCTCTTAGAATGACAAAAAGGATATTTTCCCCTCTAGTGGATTATTTAGGGTATATACGGAAAATCAAGATTCCTGGGTTTTGTTCCACGTCCTGCCACTGATTCTCTGTGTGACCTTGGGCAAGCTACTATACCATCTCATATCTCAATTTTCCTGCCTGGAAATGGTAATACTTTTCTCCCGTACCAGGGTTTTGGGAGGCTTAATTCCTGTCTGCTTTGAAAATGCAAAGCGGGACGTAAATGCTCAGTCTAGTTAATTCAGCCATCACTAATAAAGCAATTTACTCGTTAGAACTGTGTATGCTCACTGGCGCATTTAAAAGGGCTAGGGTCAGATACCATGTTGGTCTAAATCATTGTAGCTCCGCTGTCTGCAGGGGAACAATGCTGGGTTTCATCAGCTGAGTCTATGTATCGGCCATTCCTCGGCTACTTTTGGGGGGCTGCTCAAGGAAAAAAGCTGAGGAAGGATATTTGGGGCTATAATGTCTAGTGTAGGGTTAGGCTGCATTTCTGATTAACATGTAACCCTAACAGAAAATCATAACATAATTTAATAGGGATGAAACCAATAGTTTTATAGACTACACAAGGCTAATCTATCTATCTATCTATTTCCAACCTACCCATGGGAGGAAGTGTGTATTGGATAGAGCACTCAGCTAGGATCACATCCCAGCTCTGCCATTGGCCACTTGGTGCCTCAGTTTTCCCATCTGTAAAATGGGGCTAATGATACTGAACCTCCTTTTTGAAGTGCTTTAAGCTCCACTGATGAAAAGTGCTAAATAAGAGCTAGGTATTATTATCTCTCCCCAACATATCCACCTCTATAGCCGTCATCTGCTTGAATCACACTTGCAGAAATCTCCTTTAAAATAAGGTAAGGAAGTGCATGTCCTGAGCTCTACTATACTAAATAATGTCAGTATTTTTCTGGAGTGCTCCGGGGCTGTTTATATGAAAAAGCATGAAGCATAAATAGATGCACCATATTGCACATGACAATTAGCATATGTACCATGTAGCCTTCTAAAAAGATGGTCCTTTTATGGCCGGGTCAGGGGGGTTGTGGGCTGCTGCTGGTAGTGGTGTCTGCTTGATATATATGCTTAATGAAAGAGATTTTCTTTGAGTCACCCAGAAAGTCAGGATGCCAAGGAATAATACGGGTTCACTGAGGCAACAGTTTTTTCCAGCTGAAAGCTAGTCATCCCAAAGAATGGATGCCATGCCCGAGTGCAGGTCTGTCAACACATGCATGGTTAGGCTTTCGGGTGGGGGGGCACAAGGGAGAGAAGGGCCTCTGCCATGATCGCTAGAGGCAACAAAGAGGTTAAATAAACGCCTGGACATGCGCTACAGGAGGCAATTTCACTGGTCCAGGGAGACGGCGAAACAGCTGTGTGAGATCAACGAGAAGGCAATGGCCCTGAAACCGCGACACCAGGGCAGCGTTCGAGCCGGATGGAGAAGCGTTTGTGGTTTGTCACTTTGGACTTGCCTGATACCAGAGTGTAAATAATGACCTTTTTTTTCTCTGCTGGTAAGATGGCTGCCTGCAGGAATGACCAGTGCAGCGAGCCAGATGCTCAGCTGATGTGATTCAGAGCAGCCCCCTTGACTTACACCAGGTGGGGATCTGGCCCCATTGACTGCCTTTGAGCTGTTCTGATTTACACCAGTGGAGAATCTGGCTTGATTGGCTTAATTTGAGCTAATGCTGATCTACATTAGCTGAGGATCTGGCCCCATTGATACCAATGGAGCTACGCTGATTTACACCAGCTGAGGATCTGGTCTCATTGACTCCAATGGAGCTATGCTGATTTACACCAGCTGAGGATTTTGTCTCATTCACTCCAATGGAGCTATGCTGATTTACACCAGCTGAGGATCTGACCCCAGTACTCCAATGGAGCTACACTGATTTACACCAGCTGAGGATCTGGCCCCATTGACTCCAGTGGAGCTACGCTGACTTACACCAGCTGAGGATCTGGCCCCATTGACTCCAATGGAGCTACGCTGACTTACACCAGCTGAGGATCTGGCCCCATTGACTCCAATGGAGCTATGCTGATTTACACCAGCTGAGGATCTAGCCCCATTGACTCCAATGGAGCTACACTGATTTACACCAGCTGAGGATCTGGCCCCATTGACTCCAGTGGAGCTACGCTGACTTACACCAGCTGAGGATCTGGCCCCATTGACTCCAATGGAGCTATGCTGATTTACACCAGCTGAGGATCTAGCCCATTGGTCCCCTCCCATGGTTCATCGTGGGTTCTGCCCTTTGGAGCACGGCAGTCCCTGCTAATTCACCTTCCACTGGCGTGAACCAGGGTCCCCCAGGAGCAGCAAGTCCATGGGAGCTGGAAGAGGCTGAGGCTGGAAGCAGCTGCCACAGACCCTCCCAGGCAGTTGAGGCCCAGCCCAAAGCAAGTGGCGCTGGGGGAGAAGGTGGCATGTCTCGGGCATCCAATTGACACAACCCTTAGTGCACCTTCGCTGCAGCCTGCGCTGGTTTACAGAGGGAAAGGTTGGCCAAAGGTACTGAACAGGGGCTCCAGCCAGCTGAACTCGGGTCTTGGCTCTGCCACAAACTCCCTCTCGGCCCTTGGGCAAGTCACTTGGGCCTATACCCTCAAAGGAATTTAGGCTCCTAACTCCCATTGAAAGCTATGGAATTTAGGAGCCTAAATCCCTTTGGGGATCTGGGCCCTAGTGGCTTTGCCAGGGGCGGCTCCAGGCCCCAGCACGCCAAGCGCGTGCTTGGGGCGGCATGCCGCGGGGGGCGCTCTGCCGGTCGCCGGGAGGGCGGCAGACGGCTCCGGTGGACCTCCCGCAGGTGTGCCTGTGGAGGGTCCGCTGGTCCCGTGGCTCTAGTGGACCTCCTGCAGGCATGCCAAAGCCGCGGGACCAGCGGACCCTCCATAGGCACACCTGCGGGAGGTCCACCAGAGCCGCCTGCCGCCCTCCTGGCGACCGGCAGAGCGCCCCCCGCGGCATGCCGCCCTGCTTGGGGCAGCGAAATGTCTGGAGCCACCCCTGGGCTTTGCATCTCTGGTCCCCATCTGTAAAGCAGGGATAACTACTGCCTTACATCCCCAAAAATTCATTCACATTTGGGGTTGTTTGGATGTTCTGCTAAGGTGGCGAGCACGCTAGAAACCCCTGCTAATAAACATACAGCTGATTTTTGCACGGGTGAACGCCACATGCCCCAGTGGCACTCCTTGCTCCTGGGGCTGAATCCCCTACTAACCCAAAGGTAGCATTTCGGACTGGAGAACCCACTCCGCCTGCCAAGTCCTTCAGTGCATTCCCCCTGTGGCATCATTGACATCTAATGCAGAGCAGGGAGGGGCGCAGCCCGGCTTTAGGTGTTAGCGAGGTCATCAGCTGTTGCAGGGGAAAACGCAAAGCCCTGAAATCAGACCTTCGAAGGTGGGATTCGTTTGGAGCAATTTACTTCCAACCTGTGATCCACATTTTGGGCTGGGCGGGGGCCCATTTGGGAATTGCAAACACTTTTGTTCGTTAATTTAATTTTTTTTTAAAAATCCATTCCCCTTTGGCCAAGCCCCAGATTCTTTTTTTTTAACTGATGATGATGATGATTAATTTTTTAATTTGTGCTTGCAAATCTCTCCTGGCTTCTTTGACCACACCTGCAGAACAAAAGCCTCATAAAAAGGGGTGGGTCGGTTTTGTGTGTGTGTGTTTTGCTTCTGAAGCCAAGGCGAAAGCTTTGCTGCCTGGGGTTTTCCCTTACCCCAGCGGGGAGCCTCTGAGAAAAGGCAGGAAGATAGGAGCTCTTGTGAAGGGAAGCAGCCCTGCTGATACACCCAAAACCACAGAGTGGAAAACATTGCTGTGTGAACTGTCAGCGCCAGATGCTGATAATGAAGATGCAGACGGGAGTTTGGAGGTGGTGGAAGGCGGGGGGAAGCACCGTATACGCAGTGGACAGTGCTGGCCTGATATTTAACTCTTACAGTGCTCACTGAGGATAGTCGCCCTCCAGAAGCCAATCGGTGTTACGCACAGGCCTGATTCTCAGCCAGGCCATTCTGACAGCATAACACTGTGGGCAAAGATGGCCCCTGGGACTTGTGCCTGGGGCTCCCTAGCCAGTATAGAACTGTAAAGCCCATCTCCTAGCCCCCAAGGTAGAAAGCAGATTGGGAGCTTGGCTGGAGCACACTCTACTCTGGTTATTCTCTGCTTCCCAATGGCCCATAGGGAGGATGTGGGGAAGCACAAGGCAAATCAGAGCAGCCCCAAGGCTGCTGTAATTTAGAACAGGAGTTGGGCCCAGGATAGGGGCGTGCAAAGGTAGCTTAAACCTACCATAACTCTCCATCCTTGAGCCAAGCACAGGAATGGTGTAACTGAGAATCAGACTCCTTTGTGGGGGTTTTGGCTGGATACTTAAGCATAGCCTAAAGTGTGAAACCCTGAGGTGCTTCTGTCACCCACTGGTGAGGGAGTCTTACAGGTCCTGCTCGGTGCTGAGCCATAGAGGACAGGAGGCTGTTACAGCCCCACCTAAGGAGACGTGGTGGTTTAGCTTGTGCTGTAGCTGCTTGTCCTTCTGAAGCTCTGGAGGTCCCCGTTTCAGGCCCCAGTTTGTTGGCCAAGATGGCGACCATCACGATGCCTCAGGGGTCCATTGCCCCTTCCTGTGGAAGAAGCAGATGTGTGTGTGTGTGTGGAGAGGGGGAAATCTTTGTAACCCTCACAGCCTTTTCCCCAGACCATCCCAAGAGGGGGAGAAAGGTTTGCCTCCCATTGGCAAAGCCCCCACAAACTCTGGGTGGATTGTGGGGCCTCCTAGACCCCCGTCTAGCTGCTAGATGGAGCATCAGTACCCCAGTCCGCTGTGTATCTGGGACAGACCTTGAAGGGGTTTTGAGTGGGGACTTAACGCAGAGAAGATGAGACTCCAAAGTTTGTTTGGCTTTACTGCCGGTGATTGGGGAATGATATTTATCTCCTTACCCCGTGGTACCCTCTCCTCACACAGATCCTGGGAGGGTTCTCTCTGGAAAAGGAGGGAGCGGGCAGCCGTGTGGAGATAGTCGACAAAGCCATCCACACCTAACGGGCGGCTCCTGCACATGGACACTCTCCTCCTTGCGTGTATCTCAGGGGGACAACGGAGACATTCAGGCAGAATTGTCACGGAAACGAGCGAGAGATTTGTTGGAGGAAAGATCTTGGGTTTGAGCCCAGGGGTCAGCCCAGGCTTGCCGGCTTCCCTTCCAGTTCTCTCCAAGAACAGCGTCTCCATCGCATCCCGGTCTCCCCAGAATGGTTTCCAGCTCCAGCAGCGGTAACACCCTCTCCTCCTCCCATCCTGTTCCCTCTGCCTTCTCAAATAACAAGGGCCTGATCCTCATCTCGCACACCCTGAGTTGACTCTGCTGGCTTCAGCTGAGTAACCCTTGATTTACCCCTCTGTGAGACGGAGGAGAATCAGGCTCCAAAGAATCACATCTGTGCAAAGCAGGGTCCTCTCTCCACGTCCCCATAGGCAGGAAGGCAGGTCACACGGCTGAAACCTGTTCTAATGTGTAGCTGGAACTTTAGCATCTATTTAATCCGTAATTATAGGCCAGAGGAGATGCTGGTGGCATGATGTCGTTTGGCTGGGGGTTCTCCATCCATGAATCAATTTGTGAAGGGTTGATAGAAGGGATGATACCCACCCAAATTAGGATTACTACATTTAATGGCTGGGGGAGGGAGAACATTGGATTCATGTCTTGGAATAGCCACAAAAAATACAAAACAACTAAAACTAATCTGCCATGGATTCCCCTTCCCCAAGCCTTCACTTGGCAGCACACAACACAAACCAAAACCAAAACATGGCCTATAAGCAATGACTCTTGGGCAAGGGCCCAGATTCAGAGCTCAGGGAACTAGAAATAATTCCACCAATGTCAGTGGAGTGACTCTTGAGTGACTCCGGTGTAAGCGAGGTCAGGATCTGGCTCGAAGGCATTTTGCACATCTGCATTTAATATTATTTGATTAAGAAGGCTGTGCCATGGTGCAGTATATAAGGAGTTTATATTTCCTAATAAAGTGGCTCGGTAGGAGATCTGATGGGGTGGTGGAAGGGAAGGAATTGGGCTGATCTGGGATGGTTGGTGGAGCATTCACTTTTTGCTGGTGAGCCTCTCGGATATTTCTGGGTGATATTTTTAGCATAAAATCAGATTTAAACTCACCTCTGCTGTGAGTTCACCTACATAAATCTAAATGATAAACAGCTGTTTTTCTGTGACCGGTGCTGTGCGAATAACAGACTTGGTGGTTCACTGAGAGTTCCAAAACATTGGAAAACAAGAATTTTGTGTCGAGTTCAAAACAAGATTTTTTCAAAATTTTCAGCAAATCAAAAAGTAAAAGCGCATCATCATAGCAATTAGTTTCAGGTCACACAACCATTTCATTTGACCACAAATGAAATGTTCTGTTGTGAATTTGAGCGGGGTGCGGGGGGTTGATGCTTTTCCTTTAAAAAAAATAAAATGGAGGGAAATTTCAAGACAAAAAATGTTGCTTCCACCTGAAAAATCACAACTTTGCTTTCAGAAATGAAGCCTTTCAGCTTTTTCACATTCCACCCTCCCCCCCACCCTAAAAATGAACAATTCCTTTAAACTGACCTGAATTTATGAAATGTTTTGGTGTTGCTGATTCTGAATTTTTTTGCTGAAAAAGGTTCCAGCCAAGAAATTTTATCCAACTCTAACTGTGACCACTCCCTTTTGTGCTGCTCAATAGTGTCTTGTGCTGCCCCATCTGTCTGTTGCATCCACCAGTTTGTCTTTCATCTTATACTGGTAAGTTCTTTGCAGCAGAGGCTCTTTGTTCTCTGTGCACACAGCATCTAGCACAATGGGACCCTGATCCATGGTTCTGGGCCAGGTAGACTGTTTACAAATAATAAAACACCATCAGTTTGCTGGGATGGATTAATTGCCTTTGCACCAGTGTCATAATGATACCTAGTTCCTATGTAGCACTCAGATCTCAAAGTGCTTTGCAGTCTTTAATGCATTGATTCTCACAACACCCCTATGAAGGAGAGCAGGGTGCCTATCCCCCTTTTGCAGATGGGGAACTGTCACAGAGAGAGGCTAAGTGACTTGCCAAAGGTCACACAGGAAATCTGGCAGAGCTTTAAACTAAACCCAGATTTCACCCAGTGGCTTACCACAAGATCACTCTTTAGCCCTTGAGCTTGCACACACTGAAGCACCTGAATATCTTTATGTACGAGTCATTTCATTGATACCAATGTGACTAGTCTCACGTATAAAATCGCTCACATGCTTAAGTATTTGCAGGATCAGGGCCTTATGTTGTTCAAATCTCTCCGTAGGCACAGAAAGCAAAGCCATTTTGTTCTCAGCATTGCTGCAGCATGTTACAGAAGACAGAGAGACACACACTGTGCTCTCTCCTGGAGGCTCACAGGATTGAGACCTCTAGCCCGCAGCCTGTACCCTGACTGCTTTATTCGAGGGTAGGATTTAAGGAGCTCTCGATTGCACGACCAATTTAATCTGTCTGGGTGCAGAGAAGTTAATGAGCACACAAACATTCACATGCCTTTTTTCTCTCTCACACACACCCACATGCCATTTCTAGAGCCCTACCAAATTCATGGCCTAGAAAAACACGTCACGAACTGTGAAATCTGGTCTCCCTTCCGTGAAATCTGGTCTTGTATGTGCTTTTACCCTGTACTATACAGATTTCACGGGGGAGACCAGTGTTTCTCAAATTGAGTATCCTAACCCAAAAGGAGTTGCGGGGTTGGGGGGGTCGAAAGGTTACGATAGTGGGACCCCTATAATTACAACACGGTGACATTTCAGATTTAAAAAGCTGAAATCATTAAATTTACAATTTTTAAAATCCTATGACTGTGAAATTGACCAGAATGGACTGTGAATTTGGTAGGGTCCTAACCATTACACACACTCTCTATAGTGCTCACACACATAGAGATACGGCACATCATGTAGATCCTATGACTTCCCATCTCCTCTCAACCCATAACTAGCTGTAGCAGGGTGCTTACCCTGCTCCTGCCCTGAAGGGCTTAAAACAGCCCTGGGGGAAGGTTGTGGCTGGGAGCTACTAAGCTGGGCTGATTGGGAAGTGGCTGTAGCTGGGCCATGCCCCAATCAGGCCACAGCTGGCCTGTATAAAGAGGCTGGGAGCCAGGGGCTCAGGAGTCTCTCTCTGTTTGTAGAGGGAGAAGGGCCTGGCTGCAGGGAGCTAGAGACAAGGTACCTGAGTGGAGCAGGGCTGGGGAAAGGCTGAGGAGCTGGGGAGCTGCAGCCTGGAAAGCCCCAGGCTGCGGCCTAGCATTGGGCTAAAAGGTACTGGGGGTTGCAGGGGGCAGCCCAGGGGTTGGCCAAGGCAGCAGGTCCAAACCCTCCTTGCCAGTGATGAGTAGGCTGACACTGCAGTCTGCCCCAGGGCGTGGGGCTATACAATGACTGGCAGTAGCCATACACTGAGGCAAGGTGGGGATAGTGGGTGGGGGTTCCCCGGGAGGGGAGACCCTAAGACTGAGGGGTGACTGCCAGGGGGCAGCACCCCATGTAAAAGGGCACCGGGTCCAGGGAGGGACATGGGGGCCAGAAGACAGGTGGATCACCGGCCTGCAGAGGGCGCTCTGGAGCAGGAATTGAGCTAATTCCCAGAAGTCACCAGCAGGAGGCGCCGCAAGGGTGTGTCTACACGTCTACAGTAGCCTTTGATTAAACCCCATTGCCCTCGGGTCATTTTATTTTAAAAATATATTGCTGGTTCTCCCACTGTCATTGTTACAAGAAAAAAACAAAGCAAATGAAAGTTGTTAGGCCAGATGAAATGTAGAGAGATTAGTCCTCTGTTCGCTTGGGACACTTTGCCCTAGCCATTTCATTCACTTCCTTATGATTGACACATTTGCCGGCAATGAAACCAACCACTTGGCTGCCAACTGGAGCTTGAAAGCAATTGGAAATCACCATGGCTGCTGTTATAAACCAGAGGGCCTGCAGAAGGAAATTCTGTTTTGTTGACATGGCAACAGTGACCCAATCAATCTGAAAACAAATTAGGGACGTGGCCAATAATTTGGAAGGGCTGTGCTCTTTTTTGAGAAGCTGTAGAGCAGAAAAGGAAAGCGAAGAAGAAAAATAGTTAGCGTGTGCTGGAATGGCCTATGAAAAAAAAATTCGCATTACACATCCAAACTATATAGGTGGTAAGTTGGTAACTGAAATCTATGCCAAGATCAGGGAACCTCCAGCCAGAACAGATGTGGGTTTATAGAGGCGAAGCGAGACTTTAAAATGGGTTTAGGGAATTTCCAATTCAATAGTATGTTGATATAAATGTGAAGACATGAAAATGGGTATTTAATGGGATCTGAGCTTTTAAACCGAAAGAACTGATGAAGTGGCATTTTTATGTGTCCCAGCCTGAAGTTCACTTTATGCAAAAATCATGGTTCTCTCGAGCGTCAGCCCCGATTTCTTTGCTTTGGGAGCACTGGCAAGTCGCTAGACAAAGCCCCGGAGGGAGCAATTCAGAACGATGACATCATGAACGCCATTATTGTTCCCTCAAGGTATCAGCTTATATTGTATTTAGACCACCCAAATCGTTTGCACTCATCAAAGCTCCACTCTTACGAAGAAAATGTCTCATTTCACATTGAAGAATTGAAAATAATAAAGACATTTGGGGCCAGATCCCTGGTTGGTGTGAATTGGCATTGACTTCAATGGAGCTAAACCAATCTATGACAGCTGGGAATCTGGCCCATAGATGGCAAGCTTGCATGAACACACACACACACACAGGTTGGAAAAATTTGGCCTGTGTCTATCTATCTACAAATACACTCATTATTTATGATTATCATCATCCCTCTTCGTTACGTCATGGAGATTTATGTTTTAAACAAGTAGCCTTCGCAACATACAAGATCTTGAAGCCTACAAAGGGGAAAGCAACTACCTAAAGTTTATCCCCAGGAGTCACCAATAAATCCTGACTGTGAAACAACTCTGTAGGTTTGGGTAGTCGGGAGGTTTGTTAAACCCCTCTGCACCATTCCTGCATGGTAGGTGCTCAAATGCCCCCGTTCTCCTTTGACTTTTTGTAAAATTCTCTCAGTGCCTGAGAGCGCTGTCTCCTGAAGGTCACTGTCATGATGTCTTGCACTCCTAGCAGGTTCTTGAGCTGCTCGTTCATACCCTTAGGGTTTGCTCCAAGTGCCCCAGTAAGTCCCTCGGCCCGCGCCGGTTCCAGCAGCCCCCATTGGCCTGGAGCACCGAAACGCGGCCAGTGGGAGCTGCGATCGGCCGGACCTGCAGACGCAGCAGGTAAACAAACCGGCCCAGCCCGCCAGGGGCTTTCCCTAAACAAGCAGCATCCCAAGTTTGGGAAACACTGCCCTAAGGCAAAAGACAACAGGTGGAGACCGGCAGACAGGGATGTGTATACCCGAGTAAAGCTAGAGAGATAGAGGCCAAACTTTTCCAACCTGGTTTCCTCATTGGCTCCTTAATCTCACTATTTAGGCACATAGAAGTGGTATCCCAGAGTGCTGAGCACCTACAGCTCCCTGGGAAGTCAGTGCAGGTGCCCAGCACCTCTGAAAACCAGGCCGTTTGTTTAGGAGCATAAACGTGGATTTATTAATAGTTGTATGACAGTAGCACATAGAGGCCAGGACCCCATTGTGCTAATTACTATGCAGGTACATCACCCCTCCCCCTTTTTCCAGTCTAAGAAGACAAGACACACAAAGGATTGCGTATTATCCCTGTTTTACAGCTAAGGAACAAAAACACAGAGATACTAAACGTCTTGCCTAGGGTGACACAAGGAGCATGGGATAGAACCAGGACTTGAACGTAAGTGTTTCTGAGGCCTAGCTCCCTGGCTGAACTGCAAGAGCAGCCTTGTGTGGAGTAGGGAAGTTTAACATTGTTTGATAACACCCGTGTTTGATAACGTAGGGCACCTTGCTGCAACTGGTATAATTAACACGACTCAAACACAAATACCGTCTTAAAGGGACTGTGCCCAGCTCCAGAATTTGAGCCACATGTCTATCCAAGAGAAGAAATTGACCCAGAAACTTGGGGTACAATCTTAGCCCTATTGAAGTCAATGGCAAAACTCCACAGACCTCAACTGTGAGTCACTGCAGGCCTTTTTCAAAGCTCACTGACATCCAGAGGGCTTTCTATTTAGGTCAGCAGGCGTTGGATCAGGCCTCATGTGTCACCCGCTTAATACAATTTTACATATTATTTTTAAAAGGCTCTTTCCCCTTTACCTCCCCCTCTTCCCTAAAAACTGAAGAGAATTCAATTAAAAAAAAAATCTTCAATCAAATATTTCCTGGCAGATTATAAATTGTGGACTATTTACCCAGATAACTGGAGTTTCTTGTTCAGGGTCAGCACCTGCCTTCTGCCAATAACACAGATTTAGGACCGACTGTTTACACGTGGGGCATTTTGCAGGTATAGTAATAATCTGGTTAAACATGCAGCATGGTTATGCATACTTGGTGAATGGTATTATTTACCCAATAAACCGCACCACAGCGGTTCTGTCAGAAGCTTTCCAGTCCATTGAGTGCTGTGCATACAGGGGGACTGAACCAGGGACCATGAGAACTAGAAGCAGGAACAGGTACAGCTTGCACAGGAAACCAAAACCTCAACAGAGAGTCGCTGTAGCGCACGCACGCGCGCGCACCCCCCCCCTCTCAAAATAGGGCTTAAATAATACATTGGTGTTGAATTGGCCTGTGTCCCAGGCACTGGACTGAGCCTTGGGAGATCAGTCAGACTGCCTGAGTCATTTGACTGCTCTGTGCCTCACTCCACCACCTGTAAAATGGGGGCTCATGATTCTGTCTTGTCCATGCTAAGCTCTTTGGGTTGTTTCTCATTTTGTGTGTGTGTGTGTGTGTGTGTGTGTGTGTGTGTGTGTGTGTGTGTGTGTGTGTGAGAGTGAGAGTGAGAGTGAGAGTGAGAGTAAAGCCTAGCACAATGGGCCCTGATTCTCGGTAAAAGGCCCAGTCCTGCCTTGTTTGAGTCACTGTGAGTTTTGACTTGGACTTCAGTGGGAGAAAACTCAGATCAAAACTTTCAGCTTTTGGAGGCCAACGTTTGTTGTTCTCTGATCCTGTGACCATCCTGGAGCCGGCCCAGCCCCTAGGATAATTTAGAGCGGCCTCGGGGCTGTTCTAAGTTGTGCCAGCTTATAAGAGCTCCCTTGCAAGGAGCCATTACACCAGCAGGGGATCAGTGGGAGTACAGGAGCACCGTGGCATGGCCTTTCTGCCCACCCTGCTAACTATCCCTTATATGACCCCCTGTAGTGGGGCTGAGAAAGATGGGGTGAGACATCAAGCCTGTGTCCCCTGGAAATTCCACTGTGCTAAGGGAATCCTCAGCTGCTCAGACAGGGCAGTGTTAGGTCCCTTTTGTACCACTGGAACGAGGCAAAGAGGTCCTCCTGGGGGCCAGGATCTGGCCCTACATCTCTACTCATGGAAACACAGGGCCTGATCAAACCCACTGACGTGAATGGGAGTCTCTCCATCAACTCCAGTGGGTTTTGGATCAGGCCCAAAGAGAGAAATTCCTCCTCGACTATCACAGCATGAGCTGCCTTTCTGCACTATCGGCATTCTCCTCCTCCCCCAGTTATAAATAGCAATGACAGTAGCGGCCGGGCCCCCTTTTCACTCCCCTTGCGCTTTCCAAAGGCAGCACAGTGATTATAGGGCCGTCTCTTTGAGTAAACAATGCCTCCTCCGCGTTGTACTGTTTCAGCGGCCTTTGCCCTGTCCCACCATGAACTGCGGCAGGAAGTTCTCCCGAGCTATCAGCAGGCTAATTAAAGGAACAGCCTGGAGACCCCATAACCTCCCAGAGGGCCCGCAGCATTGTTCTGGCCTCCGTCAATGCACATGACAAGGTTACGGCTGCAGAAGGTTGAAGTGGCTTCTTCAGTCAGCAAAGTTTCAAGAGGAGATACCGTATTTTATAGACACTGCCCAAGATTAGCTGCGTATAATAAATGGGCCTTTGTCATGACAAGCTAAAGCCCTCTCGCTTAAGGGCCTGTGTGTTTCCTGGCAGTTCTCTCTTCAGGACTAATGACCATCATCTGCCATCACGTACGTGCCCCGTTGACAACAGCTGTGGGTTGTGTGCAAGTTTAATTAAAGGGCCAGGGCCTTATGCATTTCGCTTACATTAGATACTCCAGATATCGACCCCTTGTATTGTTCTTCCCATTAAAGCCACAAAAGCTTGCTCTGAGCAACTAGATCCTTTTTTTTATTTCAAGATGGCACAACGGTAACACAGTGCTGCCAACTCAGAGCCTTCCAAAATCATAAATGTGGCTTAAAAATCAGAATATCTTTAAAATAATACATTGGGGGTTCTTTTTATTTGCCTCCTGGATTTGGAGGCTTGAGGGTGCAGAGGGGTCATCTTTTTGAGGCTTTTCTCTGCACTCATGAGGCCTAGAAATGTTTTTTTTAAATGCAAACTGAGGATTTTCCCATTATGCACATGAATCCAGTAGCTGGAGCTTTGAGAAACAGCATGAGAAACCCAGTCGAATTCCCACGAGTTGGCCACACGGGGACCACAACTGAAGATTGTTCACTGCAGCCGATTCTGAGCTGTCCTCGGCCCTCCAAGATGGACTTTGCCCTTTTGTCTCTGCAGTTACACCCCACACCTTTGCACACCAGCAACAGTTACCCCACTCCTCCCTCATGGTTCTGCAGCTGCTTCCATGATTGCTGGTGGGGTAGGACCCTGTTTGTTGTGGTAGTACCTACATGGCTGCTCAGCTGTACACAAGTGTCCGTGAGTCCGCTCAGCCTGACTGCCATATAGAGCAATTGACATCAGGAGAAGCAGATCTTCCCAATGTCCCAGAAAATGGGTGAGTTCTTCGTTTCTGGATGACAGCAAAGGAGAGACTCAATGGGTTGTGGCCCATGATGGTACCACTGGCTGATGGATCAGAAATAGAGCTGTTGTAATGAACCTTCAGCAGAGTTTGAAGCCATAACACAGACTGCTGCCACTTGAGTTAAATGAGTAACTTTGCTAGCTGGCAGCAATAGCAGGCTTTTATCCACTTGTGGGCAAGCCAACACACATTTTGTCAATGCTAAGGGGCGATATGATTGAGGTCTATAAAATCACGACTAGTGTAGAGAAAGTAGATAAGAAAGTGTTGTTTACTACTTCTCATAACACAAGAACTACGGGTCACCCAATGACATTAACAGGCAGCAGGTTTAAAACAAATAAAAGGAAGTATTTCTTCACACAACACAGTCAGCCTGTGGAACTCCTTACCCGAGGATGTTGTGAAGGCCAAGACCATAACAGGATTAAAAAAAGAACTAGATAAATTCATGGAGGATAGGTCCATCAATGGCTATTAGCCAGGATGGACAGGGATGGTGTCCCTAGCCTCTGTTTGCCAGAAGCTGGGAATGGGTGACAGGGGATGGATCACTTGATGATTACCTCTTTTGTTCATTCCCTCAGGGGCACCTGGCACTGGCCACTGTCGGTGGACAGGACACTGGGCTAGATGGACCTTTGGTCTGACCCAGTAGGGTCATTCTTATGTTCTTATGTTACATTTGGAGACCTCGGACAGGATGCATCGGGATGAAGAACCCCTCATTCCTGATTACTATGTTGGATGATTTTCTCCTGCTACCTAAACTCATTGTTTCACCCTTGTTTAGATTTTTTTGCTTGTTTGGCTCTGGCCATGCATTTGCCCAGTCATCTAAACAAACCAGATTCCAGTCCCAAATGCCCAATGAGTGCCCTACCCACTGGGCTACTGGCTACCATGGGGTGGGTCTCTCCATTTTTTTTTTTTTTGTGAAAAACATCAAAAGAGCTAAGTTTCATCCCATCCTGATGCAGAATGGGGGAAAAAACGGAGACCTCAAAAATGTTTATGGGATGGAAAATCCATTGTCTGCCCAGCTCTACTTGAGGGCCTTGGAGTTTGTCTCCACTGCAAAGAAAAACCTGCAATACCAAGTCTCAGAGCCCACGTCAATTGATTCAGGCTCATGGGGCTCAGGCTGCAGAGCTAAAAATAGCCATGTACATTTTCAGGCTCGGGCTGGAGCCCGGCCTCTGCAACTCAGTGAGGGGAGAGGGTCTCGGAGCGCAGGCTCCAGCCTGAGCAGGAACATTCACACTGCTGTGTTTAGCCCTGCAGCCCAAGACCCGTGAACCTGAGTCAATTGACCCTGCCTCTGAGACTTGGTGCCACAGGTTTTTCTTTGCAGTGTAGATGTACCCTTGAAAGCTACTCATAGAGTCTAAAGCCGGAAGGGACCACTGTGACCATCTAGTCTGAGTTCCTGCATAACATAGGCCAAAGAACTGCCCTGAATTAATTCCTGTTTGAACTACTGCATACATATTTAGGAAAACATCCCGTCTTGATTTAAAAATTTCCAGTGATGGAGAATCCACCACAACCCTTGGTAAATTGTTCCAATGGTTAATTACTCTCGCTGTTAAAAACAAAAAATTGTGCCTTATTTCTAGCCTGACTTTATCTGGCTTCAATTTCCAGCCATTGGAACTTGTTAGACCTTTGTCTGCTATACTGAAGAGCCATCTGTTATCCAATTTCTGTTTCCCGTATGATAGATTGTGAGCAACACGCTTCTTAACTTCTTTTGTGACGCTAAACAGATTGGAGTCTTTCACTCAGTGTCCCCCTCTGGATCCCTTGTTTGACCCTATGACATGAACCCCCATTTCTGGTTGGGGTTTTTGGGGTTTTTTTGGTATTCTTTGTCCCCCACAATCAGTTGGTATCTGGTCACACTGGCTCCATCCTCTCCTGAGGGTCCTCTCCTAGATATCAAATAGGCTAGCACCTTTCACCACCATTAAAATTCACATTGTTTTCCTTCGTACCTTCATCAGCTCCCCTGTCTAAATATGAAGGTTCTCATATAAGCCAAACTTGGCCTTCTCTGATACTAGACCCTTCTCAGCACTACTCCTACCTACTACATTGGATACAGGACTTCAGCCAGTGCAGGTTACGAAAGCTGCAGCACCATTAAGCGAGTCCATCTCCCCGACTTGACCACCACGCCTGAACCTGCAAGGGGGATGCTTCCTCAGGCAGCATCACTCAGCCGTTGTCTCTTCTGTCGCTTGCCCCAGCATCACTGACTACGAGGTAGTGTCTTCGTGCTTCTGGACCGGTTCAACTTTGCTCAGCATCAGTTTGAGGTCGCGCACTCTAACACACCAGTCCTCGCGTCTGGAAAAATCAGGTTTAATATCCAGGAGCCAACCCCGGTAATAAAAAGTGATAATCACCATTCTAAGAGAGTGACGGGGGGAACCTGTTTGGGACTGGTGAAGGGGGAGGGAGGGAAGTATAGAAGGATATGGTCTAAATTCACAAAAAATATAATGGAGCCACAGTAATAAACTGGAGAATGCTGCCTAGTCTGCATCATAAAACCAAAAAGCAACTGCAGTCCTGCTGTGCAACCGAGCAAGCACTTGCCCCTTGCAAAGGCCTTTCCATCTAGTTCAGGCTGAGAGCAAACCCAGAGGGGTGCTGTTTTCGTTGCGTCCTCTTGCGAGTGTAATATTTTCCAGAATGCAATTTTTTTTTTAAAGTTTAAGTAGGCAAGGACAAACAACACAATTTCCCTTCTATCTAATGAAAGCCATCTGCCTGGGCCACGCGTCCCTATAGGAACTCAATGTCGACGTGGAATTGATCTGGCCTCCCTGAAGTCATGCCAGGCTCTTTGGCTTGAAGGGTTTCTGGAGGAGCTCTTTTCTTTCGGTTTTAATGGATGTGTTTTCCCCCCTTGATTTTCTTTCACAACGGTATTGCTACAAAATAATTCATAGTCTCCTCTAGTGTAAGGTGACCAGATAGCAAATGTGAAAAATTGGGAAATATCAGGACTGTCCCTATCAATCAGGACATCTGGTCACTCTACCCTAGTGAAACTTGGTCTGAGTCATGACAAGCCATGATGTCCCGTCGGTGCATGTTTGTGCCTTTAGACCAAACGCCTTCCACCCAAGGCACACAGAGCACCTTGAGAAGCACAACTCCTGGGGAGAGTGGCAAGTGTTACATCTGTTATATACCTCTCCCCAGCCCCCATCTTGCACCTACCCTGGTCTGTAGCCATTTTTGTTATGGTTCGAGATTTTGAAGCCTGATTCTGATCCCTCTCATCCTGGTGTCAGCAGCAGCTCCATGGAAGGCAACTCAGTTGCAGCATTGTAAACGTGGCATGAGCTCAAGCTTCAAGCCCTTAATTTAGAATTTAAGGGCTAGATCCTCGGTGGGTATAAATCAGCTCTCTTGACGTAGGAGGAGCGGTGCTGTTTTAGGCCAGCTGAAGATCTAACCTACATTCTCTGGGGCAGGGAAAATGTGTTTATTTAATGTTTTAATAGGGGTACAATAATGCATAGCTCTCCTAGAGCACGTTTTATCAGCACACCACAAAGCACTTTACAGGGGAGGTGAGCATCACTACGCCCATTTTACAGATAGGGAAACCAAAGCATGGAGAGGTGACGTGACTTGCCCAAGATCAACCAGTAGCCAAACCAGGCCTAGAACCCAAGTCTTCTGAGACCTAGTCTGGTGCATGCACCGCTACACAGATAGAACTGGGCCATCGGGAAGATAACTTGGTACCTGTGAAGCACCATGCACACCTATCATACTATATAAATAGCAATGATAAAATGAGACATGGGGATTTGAATTGTCTTATTCAGTGTAAATCAATGACCAAGCTAAGACTAGAACCAAAGAATCGGGATTCCCACCTTCCCTACTCTAACCACTAGCCCATACTCTTTACCTTACTGCTGCAAGTGATGACTCAGTTAAATATTTTTCCAGTGGCATCAAATGCTTAATTACAAGCCTCTAGCACAAAATGTAGACAGCATAGTAGCTAGCTGTCTGAAAAGCAGGAGCGCTAAACCAGCACTAATTCCCAGTCTAAGCCCAGAGAGAGTAGCATTTGCAAGTTATCTTGATGAGGGAGCTCACACTTACACATGTTTTATTTATTCCTGGCCTTTTGGATAGAGAGTGAAGGCAGAGTACTGATGAGTGCACCTCAAGAGAGCCAGCAGAACCAGAGAACATTTGGCCTGGTCTACACTGGGCTGGGGGGTCGATGTAAGATACGCAACTTCAGCTACAGGAATAGCATAGCTGAAGTCGACGTATCTTATTTTGACTTACCTCCCATCCTCATGGCGCAGGATCAATGGCCGCGGCTTCCCCCGTCAACTCCACTACCGCCGCTCACTCTGGTGGAGTTCTGGAGTCAACGGGAGCACGTTTGGGGATCGCTATATCACATCTAGACAAGACGCGATATATCGACCCCTGATAAATCGATTGCTACCCGCCGATCCGGCGGGTAGTCTGGACGTACCCTTAGACCTGTGTAGGAAATACATATACATTCATTGTAGTATGTAGAAAGGAAAGATATGGATGAGCTGGAGAAAGTCCAGAGGAAAGCAACGCAAATGATAAAAGGTTAAAAAAACCTGACTTGTGAGGAAAGGTTAAAAAAACTGGCCATGTTTAGTTTTGAGAAAAGAAAAGAAGACTGAGGTGGGACCTGATAACAATCTTCAGATAGGTTCAGGGCTGCTATAAAAAAGATGGGAGTCAATTTCTCTCCATGTCCACTGAAGGTAGGACAAGAAGCAATGGGCTTAATCTTCAGCAAGGAAGATTTCAGTTCGATATTAGGAAAAACTTCCTAACTCTAGCATTGTTAAGATTTGGAACAGGCTTCTGAGGGAGGCTGTAGAATCTCCGTCATTGGAAGTTTTTAAGGAGAAGCTGTACGATTGCCTGTCAGGCATGGTCTAGGTCAGTGGTTTTCAACCTGTGGTCCATAGGCCCCTGGGGATTCGCAGACTATGACTAAGATTTCTGAAAGCGTCCACACCTCCATTTTTTAGGGGTCTACAAATGAAAAAAGATTGAAAACCACTGGTCTAGGTTTACTCAGCCCTGCCTCAGTGCAAGGGACTGGACTTGATAACCTCTCAAGGTCCCTTCCAGCCCTACAATTGTATGAAAAAAATACTCTGTGTTTCCAGTTCCCTCACATTTCACAGTGAATCAGTCCCTAGTTCAGAGCCAGATCTGCACAGTTTATGATGTCCGAGAATTGATTTGCTTTAAGTTCTGCATTTCCCTCATTAAACATTACTAAAAGGTAAGACAAAGCCACAAGACCACACACGTTGGCATTCGTTGGCATTCAGACCTGATGTATGCCGTGCACAGCTGGCATGCCAACATAAATTAATGTTTGCTCCCATCTAGTGGGTGGAAGTAGAAATTGCACGTAGGTGGAACATTATGCAAATTTACTTTTCAGTGAGTTGTGGGTAATGTTTAGTGTAGAGGGGTTAAGCTATATGATTTTGTTTCTATTATTGTTTTTTATCTGTAAAGGCATTTAATGGATCATTGTGTTTTCATGCAACTCTTAATCTGCGTATTTATTACAAGGGAACTTTCTGATCCACCACAGCTGTAATTCTGGAGAGAAACCCAGAGGTGACAAACAAGAATGGGTAAAAGGGCTAGTAGGAGTAGACCATGCATCATAAAAGGCTACTACTACATTGGAAAGGCAGCAATGTCTAATGACGAGACCATTAATCTGGAAGCCTGGAGTCTATTCCCAGCTTTACCATAGACCTGCTCTGTGACCTGGGGCATGTTTCTGTGCTTTTTGTCGATTTAGATTGTAAGCTCTTTAGGGCTGACACTGTCTCTTACTATAAGTTTGTACAGTGCCTAGCACAATGATGCTTTGATCTTGGTCTCAACATCTAGATGTTGGTGTAATGCAGGTAATAATGATTGTGCTGACTTCACATCCTTTTGAGATACAAGTTCTGGTTTAATGGTAGCTGCTAATGATGCAGGTAAACGTCACAAGGACAATCACTCAATGCTATGAAGAAGTGGCATAAATCCTGGTGGGGGTTTTTCCTGTGCTGTTCAGAGAGGAATTTAAAGAAAAATCTTTAGAAGACATCATTCTACTCATTTATTTTTCCAGAGCATAAAATCCTGAACAGCACAATTCGGACCTATTTGAGACCAAAGTGCTCCTCATCATTAAACACGGAATAAAGTAGATGTGATGCAAACAGACTTTTTTTTTAAAAAATTCTCCCTGAAACTGAGCAAACAAGATTCTTGCTGACTGAGCAAAAGTCATTCTTGTGGGCCTTATTTGCGTTACAAGAATTCCTTACGAGGGAAAATTCACATTTGCTTCAATTAAGGGTCCAATTTGCAACCCCACCAGGATAAAGGTGAGATGGCCCAGAGGTTAGACAATTAACTGCAAAGCTGGGAGGCCATAGATTGATTCCTTGGTCTGCCACAGACTTCCTGAGTCAAGTGGGGCTAGTCTCAGCCTTTCGGTGCCTCACTGTAAATTGGGGATAACAATATAGTAGAGGTGGGTTCTGAGGACAAATACATTAGAGAGAGTATGGTGATGGGCCCATATAATACCTTATATGGGTCAAATAGGCTCCTAAATACTCATCTTGGACATCTTCTAAGTGCTTTTTTGGGCACCTAAATCCTTTTATAATAATACATTTGATCATACAGCACTTTTTGTCCACACTGAATCCTTCAGATCCCTTTCCAAAGGACGGTCAGTATCACTGCTGTCATTTACACAAAGGGAAACTTAGAAATAGAACAGCAAAATGATGTGCCCAAGGTCATGCTACAGCTCAGAACTGGGAACAGAAGCCAGGAGCCATCACTCCCAGTCCAGAGCCCTCGTCACTGGAATACACTCAGGTGTGTGAGACACTCTCAGTGGCTTCCATGGAGAACAAATCAGCTAGAAAATATTAGAGATGGGCCTCAGATTTCAGACCTGAGTCTAATTCCTACCTCCTGCCCCTCCCTGCCCCCAAAGTAAGATCCAGCCTTTTAAAGGCTAGTGGCAGTGTCTGGTTCCAGCTCCATACTCCCTTAAGTTGTTGGGATCCAGGGCTTTGTTCAGGCCCATCTCTAGACAGGGTTTCCAACTTTCTAATCACACAGAACTGAACACCCTTGCCCCGCCCCTTCCCCGGGGCTCCGCACCCGCTCACTCCCGCCCCCCCACTCCCTCTGTCGCTCGCTTTCCCCCAGCCTCACTCACTTGCTCGTTTTAACCGGGCTGGGGCAGGGGGTTGGGGTGTGGGAGTGGGTGAGGGCTCCGGCTGGGGATGCAAGCTCCAGGATGGGGCCAGAAATGAGGGGTTCAGGTTGCAGAAGGGGGATCCAGGCTGGGGCCAGGGGTTGGGGTGTGGGAGGGGATACTGGCTCTGGGCTGGGGGTGAAGGCTGTGGGGTGGGACCAGAAATGAGGGGTTCAGAGTGCACGTGGGGTCTCCGGGTTGGGGCAGGGGGTTAAGGCTCGGGGGGGGCTTTTGCTTGGGGTGTGGACTCTGGGCTGGGGCCGGGGATGAGGTATTTGCGGTGCAGGAAGGGGCTACAGGCTGGGGTAGGGAGTTGGGGTGCAGGAGAGGATGAGGGGCACCGGGAGGGAGATTGGGTGCGGGAGGGGCTCAGGGCTGGGGCAGAGGGTTGGGGAGCAGGAGGGTGGGCAGGGTGCATGCCCCAGGTGGCACTTACCTCAGGCGACTCTCCGGAAGTGGCAACATTTCCCTTGGCTATGAGGTGGAGGCGTGGCCAGGCAGCTCTGCTTGGTGCACGCTACCTCCACCTGCAGGCACCGCCCCTGTGACTCCCATTGGTCATGGTATGCAGCCAATGGGAGCTGTGGAGCCAGCACTCAGGGTGGGGGCAATGCACGGAGTCCCCCCCAGCCACGCCTCCACCTTGGAGCCAAGGGACATGTCTCTGCTTTCGGGGAGCTACACAGAGCCAGGTAAGAAGTCTGCCTTAGACCCACTGCGCCGCTGACCAGACTTTTAGTGGCCCGGTCAAAAACCGGACACCTGGCAACCCTATCTCTAGAAGATACAGTATGAAGAACGCTCAGACTTGGGAGGAGGACAGCAGAGATCCTTGTGTAATGAGGGAGTGAAGCTATGGACACATGAGCAGCACAAAGGGGATTGTGAATTGTTTGGTAAAGGCTATCCAGAGGCAACAGGTCTAATATCCTGGGGTCAACATGGCTACAACAACACTGCAAACAAAAGGTATTATGTGGCAGATATTATTGAGTAATGCTGAACATGGATCTAAGAAGCCCCTTGAATTCTCCCTCACCAGATATCACCCTTTTCCCATTGCATTAAACCAAACCAGTCCTAACAGATGGCATCTTGGCTCCATCTGTAGGAAGGGAGGAGGACAAGAATTCTGGGAGTTGCCAGAAACAGAAGTTTATGGACAGCTCCCAACTTGTCCTCTTGCTGGAAGCATGGGGTCTGTGGCCAGAATCATCAGGTACATCAGGGCAGCTCAGTATAACTGAAGTGGGGGAGTAAAAATGGTTTTAAATCATCTTTCTAATACCTGACACCCAGCCCTGGGGCTGACTGTAAATTAGTTAAGACACTGCTGTTCCAGCCACACCTCCTTTTGCACCTCATTCTCCAGCATGTCCCAGATACCCACCTCCCCTCCTCTGAGACCAGAAGGCAAGGCAATGTAGAGCCCACTAGGCTGGTTTTATGAAATTCAGGGATTCCCCTTCACTGAGGTGATTCCAGTGGAGTGGCACAAATTATCATATATATATTGGAGAAGTGTCTATAGACTCTAAAAGCCAAGTCCCAGCCCTGAAGAATTTATAGTCTAAATAGACAAGACAAACAAAGAATCGAAGGAGAAATACAGGCCTAAAGAGGAGAAGCAACTTGCCCAAGGTCACCAAGTAGGCCAATGGCAAAACCAGGAACAGAAGCCAGGTTTCCTGACTCGCAAGCCATTCCCCTATCCATTAGATCACTCCGGCTTGAAGGGACTATATCATAGCTGAGAGTTTGCCCAACTTTCTGACTTCCTCTGTGATCTTAACTTTTCTTCCTCAGCTTTGAAGATGAGAAGGTGCCAGAGATTTCGCTGTTTCTTATTCTCTCATTTTTCTTCATCCTCTGCCCCTTTATTCTCCTCCTTCCCCCTCCAAAAATATTTTTAAAACTGAGTGAAAATTAGAATTTCCCTCCACTGGGAAATTCCATTCCTGCCACAAGTGTTATCGTCCCGACAAAATATATGAAACATAAAAATTTTTTCAGAATGACAAGTTCTGAAAAACTTCAATTCAGAAATACTGAACCTCTTCATTTTGAAATTTTTGACTGAACAGAAACGTTCAGACATTTTTGGAATTGAAACATTTTGTTTTGGTTCAACTCAACATTAATTTGCATCTTTCTGAGCTGACACGGTGCTTCGGTGCGTTGCCGTTCATGCTGCCTCATCACCCTGCTTTCCCCTAGAGCCTGGATTCTCTAGATGGGCTACATTTCCCATGGTGCACTGCAGTCAGGGGACCCCCATAGTGCATTGTGGCAGTTTAGGCACTGGGGTGACTGCAGTGCATCATGGGACATGTAGTCCAGCCAAGGAGTCTGGCCCGCTGGGGAGAATGAGAGCATGAGGCACCAAAACTACAACTCCCACAAGACACTGCAGCAGCTCAATGAACTGACCCAAAACAATTTGCTTCGGTTCAACAAATTAACTGTTTCAATTCAGGATGACTGGACCTGATAGAAAACCGCAACAAAATTTGGCAAAATCATTTTTTTCCCATGGAAAATTTCATTTTTGCAGAAGCCACATTTTCTACATCTTGACTTTAGTAAGACTTTTGATACCGTCTCGCATGACCTTCTCATAAACAAACGAGGGAAATACAACATAGATGGAGCTATTATATGGTGGATGCATAACTGGCTGGAAAACCATTCCCAGATAGTAGTTATCAGTGGTTCACAGTCAGGCTGGAAGGGCATAATGAGTAGGGTCCCACAGGGATCAGTTCTGGGTCTGGTTCTGTTCAATATCTTCATCAATGATTTAGATAATGGAATAGAGAGTACACTTCTAAAGTTTGCAGGTATCAAGTTGGGAGGGGTTCTAAGTGCTTTGGAGGATAGGATTTATAACAGTTTTCAAGCACATAAAAGGTTTTTACATAGAGGAGGGAGAAAAAAATTCTCCTTTACATCTGAGGATAGGACAAGAAGCAACGGGCTTAAATTGCAGCAAGGGAAGTTTAGGTTGGACACTAGGAAAAACTTCCTAAAGGTCATAGTGGTTAAACACTGGAATAAATTGCCCAGGGAAGTTGTGGAATCTCCATCATTGGAGATATTTAAGAGCAGGTTAGACAAACACTTGTCAGGGATGTTCTAGATAATACATAGTCCTGCTATGAGTGCAAAGGACTGGACTAGATGACTTCTCGAGGTTCCTTCCTCGCCTACATTTTTATGGTTCTCTGATTAACATTAAAAATGACCTGGACAAAATGGAGAAATGGTCTGAAGTATATAAGATGAAATTCAATAAGGACAAATACAAAGTACTCCATTTAGGAAGGAACAATCAGTTGCACACATAAAAAATGGAAAATGACTGCCTAGGAAGAAGCACTGCAGAAAGGGATCTGGGGTATCATAGTGGATCACAAGTTCAATATGAGTCAACACTGTAACACTGTTGCAAAAAAAAGCAAATATCATTCTGAGATGTATTAGCAGGCGTGTTCTAAGCAAGACATGAGAAGTAATTCTTCTGGTCTATTCCATGCTGATTAGGCCTCCGCTGGAGTATTGTGTTCAGTTCTAGGTGCCACATTTCAGGAAAGATTTGGACAAATTGACAAAAGTCCAGAGAAGAACAATAAAAATGATGAAAGTTCTAGAAAACATGACATATGAGGAAAGAATGAAAAAAAACTGGGTTTGATTAGTCTAGGGAAGAAAAGACTGAGAGGGGACATGTTAACAGTTTCCAAGTACATAAAAGGTTGCTACAAGGAGGAAGGAGAAAAATTATTCTTCTTAATCTCGGAAGATAACACGAGAAGTAATGGGTTTAAATAGCAACAAGGGCCGTTTAGGTTGGACATTAGGAAAAACTTCCTATCAGGGTGGTTAAGCACTGGAATAAAATGCCTAGGGAGGTTGTAGAATCTCCATCATTGGAGATTTTTAAGAGCAGGTTAGACAGACACCTGTCAGGAATGGTCTAGATAATAATTAGTCCTGCCACGAGTGCAGGGGACTGGACTAGATGACCTCTCGAGGTCCCTCCCAGTTCTATGATTCTATTGGAAAAAACCATTTTGACAGGAAAATTCTTCCTCTCATTATTTTTTTATTTTTTATTATTAATTATTATTATTATTATTCCAGACACTCTATTCTTTCAGCCACTTGCTGAGGGTGGATAAAAGGACGCAGCCTAGCAGCTCCTGTGAACTCCAACTTATTATAGGTGCTTAATATAAAGAGCTCTGCAATATACTAACCTGGCCGGTCCTCATTTCTATAAATTTGGGCACCAATAACTCATATGTTCTGCAGGAAAACAAAGCCAAAAAGTGATTATGCAAAGGAAGTTTACCCCATGAAAAAGAAGAAATAAATGTATAAAATCACCATGCCATTTTTTTTAATGAAAGACATTTGAACCTTTTTCTCCTTTGATAAAATGTTAAACATCTTGAAAGCGTTATTGAGGCTGGTTAGTTGGGATTTTTTTTTCTTGTAAGGAATGCTACTTTAGTACAGAGTCATAGATGTTTTATGTTGTCTGTTCCTGGGTGGTTCAAGTCTGTGGAGAGGTGCGTAATTAATCTAATGTGATAAAAGGGAAAGACATGTCTGATTGCAGACTGCGGGGTCAGTTTTCACCATCAGGCCATGAAGGAGTAAGTTGCGTGGTACAGTAACTCCTCGTTTAACGTTGTAGTTATGTTCCTGAAAAATGCAACTTTAAGTGAAATGATGTTAAGTGAATCCAATCTACCCATAAGAATTAATGTAAATAGTGAGGGGGTTAGGTTCCAGGGAATTTTTTTTTACCAGACAAAAAACTATATATTATATAGATATACACACACTATACATTTTAAACAAACAATTTAATACTGTACACAGCTGTGATGATTGTGCAGCTTGGCTGAGGTGGTGAAGTTAAAGGATGGAAGAGGAAAGGATATTTCCCAGGGAATGCCTTGCTGATAAATGATGAACTAGCACTGGGCTGAACCCTCAAGGGTTAGTTAACACATTGTTGTTAATGTAGCCTCTCACACAGGGCAGCACAAACACAAGGGAGGGGAGACAGCATAGCAGACAGACACACACCTTGTGGGGGGGGAGAGAGAGAGATGCACACTGCCTCTTTAAGTACGCTGACCCAGTCTCAAGTGCATTGTCTTTTCAAGTGGATCAGGAAGTTGAGACAGCAGCTGCTGCCCCAGGCTCTCTCTGTCTCTCTCCGTCAGTCTGTGTCCCCTCCCTGCTCTATATGGATAAGGGGTAAGTGGGGTGCAGGAGCAGGGGGGAGGGGGACACCCTGACATTAGTCCCTCCTCTTCTTCCCCTGCACAGCAAGCAGGAGTCTCTGGGAGCAGCTCCAAGGCAGAGGGCAGGAGCAGCACATGGCAGTGTGAGGAGGGACAGCTGAACTGCCGGCAATTGATAGCCTGCAACTGATAGCCTGCTGGGCAGCTGCAGCACAGGGAACTTAGGGGAGCGAAGCCAATAGGGGGAGCTGATAGGGGGGCTGCTTGTCCACCCTGGTTCCAAGCCCCCACCAGCTAGCTGCAAAGGGCTGCTCTTCCTGCAAGCAGTGGACAAAGCAGGCAGCTGCCAAATGACATTAGAAGGGAGCATTGCACAACTTTAAACAAGCATGTTCCCAATGGATCAGCAACGTAACAACGTTAACCAGGATGACTTTAAGTGAGGAGTTACTGTAGTTGTCTTCCGCTGTCATTATGCAACTAAATCCTTGTCTGAGTGGCATTGCAAACACATCCGTTGGTTTTGTCATCAGCAGCAAAGGAGCAAGATGTTTAGAAGATGGGAAAGGGAAACAGACAGGCTTAAATTTTATAGCTCATCATTTGGGTTTGTGAGGTTCTTGGCAGGCTTTTGACTGGGCATTCAGAGCCAGGAGATCTCAGTTGGAGGACTCCAAGACCACCACATTGGGCCACATTCATTCTTAGCATAATTTGGTCCATTGCAGTAATTAATTAATTAATTAATCAACAAAATTAATCAACTAAGGACCAACTTCTAATCCTTGTTATCATGTTGAATAGTACTTACTCCAGAAATGATCCCTTCTGCTGAAGCCAGTGGGGCAGATCCTTGGCTGCTGTAAACTGTTACAGATCCATTGATTTCATGACATCCCAGGGCTTTGTTTTCTAATAGGGTATTTTCATGTAGGTTTTTACTCATAAGTAGTTTTCTTGGCCCCTTTCCTGCAGTTCTTTACCAAGGTAGTGGCGCTCATTTTGCTCAGACCAGCCACCTAGAAGTTCCCATGGTTAGAAGCATTTCTCCCTACAAGTACAAGATACTATGCTCTTATGGAAATAAAGCTTTTCAACTGGCCTTTCTGCTAGTGGCAGCCATAAGCAACATGCCCAGTGAGATCCCTGTGGTATTGGAGTTTCTTCAGTGCTCTATGTGTATGAAGAGCAAAGAGAATAGCAAGAACAGTCGAAAAATAGAACATGTGCACGAACTGATTTATGTTCCCGCCAAAAATGTCAACAAATATTTAAAACCTAAAATCATTTCCACCAAAATTTTCCTTCAAAACTTTTCAAGTTTTCATCGAAAAGCCAAAAACGTAGTTTTTGGCAACGGAAAGCTGAATAGCGTTTGCCAAAACTCATTCCCCTCCCCCACCCCGCACACACACGGTTTGGCAAATGGTTTCAGTTTTGAGTTACTGAACCATAAAGAGATGCCAAACAGTGGATCCAGTGGGCTCCCAGGTGAGAGGCTGGGGAAAGGATACGCCCAGAAGAGAACAAAGAAGACCCAAAACGTAGCAGTAGACCAATGTCTGGCCTGATCTACGCTTAAAACCAGGACTTCAGGTTAGGAGGGTAAGAACAAAGGAGGGCATGGTTTGTTGTACCCACACAGTGGTCCCAAAAGGGGAGGGCTGGGTTCACAAATGTATTTAGGCACCTAAATCCTGTCTCACCTGTGGTGTCTGGGGCATTGGAGCCACTTTGTGGTACCATAACCCACTGGTGAGCTCATTTTTTAGGTCCCCCTCTGTGCCTGAACCACAGAGGCTATGAGTCTGTTACAACAGCAGCTGGGGATCCCAGCCTCTTTAGCTCCCCAGTTTATACTCTTAGCCCTGGGGTCCCTAGTTCAATCCCCATTTGCCTCAGCCAAAATGGCAGGCAGGATAGTAGCAAAACTCAAGAACACATGGCTAATGGAGCAGTCCAGGACTGCTGTTACTGAGTGGATGGGCCTAAGCCAGTGAGGGAGTGGAGCGAGCCTGCTCTGCCTCTGACAGGAAGATTTCCCGACACACATACTGCAAATGAACGGTGGGTGCAAGGTCACGTCCTTTTTCCTAGAAGAGAGCAGTGTCACTGAATCTCCTGCCTCTTACCAGGCCACCTTCCACCTCGTCCTGGCTAAGCTGTAGAAGAAAGCCCAGCCAATGGAGGGCTCAAAAATCCATAGAGAACAGAAAAGAGAAGTAATATCCTGAGGCGAGAGGCAGGGCCGGCTCTAGGTTTTCTGCTGCTCCAAGTGGCAAAAAAAAAAAGACGGGCAGCGGCACTTTGGCGGCAGCTCAATCGTGCCGCTTCTTCAGCGGCAATTTGGTGGCAGGTTGTCCCTTTCTTCCTCTTTGGCGGCAATTCGGCGGCAGGTTGTCCCTCTCTTCCTCTTCGGCGGCAATTCGACAGCAGCTCAAAGAGGAAGAGAGGAAATGAGGGACCCGCCGCTGAATTCCCTCCGAAGACCCGGCCGTGTCGCCCTGATACCGGACAGAGTGCTGCCCCTTTGGATTGGCTGCCCCAAGCACCAGCTTCCTACGCTGGTGCCTGTAGCCAGCCCTGGCGAGAGGGGATCGTGCTCGGGAGAGAGTCAGAGGCTGACTGGACACAGGGGCAGCTGCCTCTGGGCTGGCTGCGGAGGGAAGGCCAGAGAGCCGGCAGCCTGGGAGCTGGGGCTGAAATCTGAGTCAGCGAGGGCAGGTGCCTGTTGCTGGCAGAGGAGCATACAGGGCAGTGATCTGTAACAAGAAGCCTTGGGGGCAACTGCCAGGAGAAGTGGGGACAGGGGGAGCCACTAAGACCACAGACAAAAGCACTGAGCTCTGTCTGGTACAGTCTGCAGGCCGGTGCTTAATTGCCCTGCAGGAGAAAGCTGGCCCAGAGGAAGTATCCTGGTACTGGCCCTCAGGAGCCCACAGAGGGGCTTTTATACCTGTATCCTCCAGTCCTGGGATGACCTTAGAAGCTGGGTGAGGAACTATTGGGTTGATCTTATTGTAACAGTTGTAAGCAACCGTGGCCAGGAGCATTTGCACTTTTTATTTCCGGCAGCCCTCACAAAGCACCTTCTGTTACTCTGAATACACGAGTGTTGATGGGGAATCACCAAGGGCTAGGAGCCGTATCATAGAACCACAGAATATTAGGGTTGGAAGAGACCTCAGGAGGTCACCTAGTCCAACCCCCTGCTCAAAGCAGGATTAACACCAAGTGGGCCATAGAGCTCAGTGCATGGTATACCTAGAATGTGTGAGTAGAAGCTAGTGATCCACAGAGCACCTACACCTCGCAGGGAGAGGTGTAACAGCGCTCACAGGAACATCCTCTGATGGGGTCAGTTGTAATATCATGACTGCTCATCCCTCTGTGTTTCTGTTCTCCCATCTCCTTCTTCCCTCAAAACTCAGCAGTGGTATCTCGGTCGGAGCCTGATGTATCTTGGGCATCAAAGGAAGGTGAAGGAAGATACACATGTATATATGCCTGACAAAGATAGTAAAAAGAACATTAAAATCTCCAATTTCAAACAAGCCCTTTTGCCCAGCAACCTGCCAGGCCTAAAAAAATAATCACTGGTGTTCAAAGAACAGATGGCAGCCATCATAGATCCGGGGCTCCAGATGCACAGAATTCTATAACATTCTCATTTCCTTTTACAAGGCAACAAAACCCCTCCATAAAATCAACCTTTGTTTTTCCATGCTGAAACCGTACAGTGAATAAATAGTGCGGGGCGGGGAGAGGGGGATGTCTCTTGGGACACAGGGGGCATGGGGTTTCTTTCCCTTTCCTAGACAAAGTTGGCTTATCCCACTATGAACATTTTAATAAGTGCAAGAAGAGAACTTGAGGTAACTACCCGCCCTGCCCCCTGGCTGAATCTGCCTGGTAGGAGCGTACTCCAATGTGGAGCTTGGACGCTTGGAGGTTCGTCGGAGCATTCATCCTAGTGGAAATTCCAGCTGAATTGTGTCCAGTCGGTTCTGATCGGTTCATACTGGCTAACTAGTGGGAAAGACCAACAGTGTCATCTGGGCCTCCTCTAGCGACCAGTGGAGATAAGCAGGAACAAGCAGAGACCAGATGAAAGATTCTATTGAAGCCTTACTGGAATTTCTACCAAAAGAGGCAGAGAGAAGACCAGTGAGCCAAATTCTGCCCTCACTTACACCCATGCAACACCAGGATAATCAATGAGGTTACCTGAGTGTAACCGAGGGCAGGATTTGGTCCACTTATATTAAAGGAGGAAGCTGAGGACTTATTGCTGAGGCATTTTTACAGTCTCGTGCCTACGGTACCTGAGCACTTCAGCAACATTAATTAATGTAACCTCACACACCCTGTGAGGTATTTTTACTCCCACTGAGAACTTAAGTGAAATGCCCTGGGTCATACAGGGGGTCTGTGGCAAAGCCAGGCATATGATCCCAGATCTTCTGAATCACAAGTCATAGCCTTAGGACAATCATTCTTCTTAGCCACCTCAGCCTCTTTTTTCATGCAACATTTTATTGTAAAAATAATTTAAGATGAGATTTGCAGGTCAGAGCTTTACAAGGTTGAATGCATTTTGCAAAGGTATTGGACTTTTAAAGTAGTGCTCCACTTTGAATGGATGGTATACTTTAAGGGGCATGGAGAGGGAAATCTGATCTAATTGTGAAAACTCACTTGCTGGCGGCATTTGGAGGAGAAATCAGAATGGGGGAGTTTTAACTGCACTGCAGAAGCAACAGGGGGAAGTCCAGAAGGGAGCAAAGGGGTCAGGAAAGGAAGAATTTTAACAGAAAAGTCCATCCACTAAGAGTCATACTTTAAATTAAAGAGACTATAAATTCACCCTGGAGTACTTGTAACTCATAACATCTCCAGGAACCTACAATGGAACCAGAGCCCTGTAATTCTGTTACCTGTCGTTTGTTCTGCAGATAGTACCCATTATTGATCTACTCACGGCTACTGGGGAATGGGGAGGGAGTCAAAAGAGGGAATTTTCTCCAGGCCCCCCATTTGAGAAGGACCCCAAAACCTGTGAATTTGAGTGAACGGTGTTGCCGACTGGTGCATGGGACTCACTGTGCTATTCAGGTTTGGCCTGGCCGCACATCTGTCATGATGGAGGGACAGCCGGGACAACTTTGAATAAGTGACGACCCTGTGCACCACATCACAATGCCATTCCCTCAAATGTGGCCCCGCCAGCACTCCATCGACAGAAGAGCGTCTGGGCCAAACCTGAGTGGCATGGCACTGTGACCCCACGTGCCAGCTTGCAATGTCCAGAGCAGGGCCCAGCCCTGACGGACAGGAGCTGCCACTGATTGGTGAGTGCTGGGGTACTCACTCTCCAGTCCCATGTCCCCTGGGGCATCAGTTTCAGATTTTGCCCCTGCCCCCCAAAACCTGTGTCTGGATCTACAGCAGCCATATGAATCACAGGCATTTGCATCCTCATCCTTTATAGTGTGTTATGACAAAGTGCATGCAAGTGCAGTAGCCGATTTCCATGCACCTGAGAGCTCAGTGGCCCCAAACATTTAGCAAGAGTCTCAGTTACTAGACTGCAGTAAAAAGATCCGGAGATACCAGTAATTGTTTTCTCAGGGAGAGGACACAGGCAAACACAAATAGTGCTTGGCTGATAAAATTAATGACTCTTAATTCATTATTTCATGCCTAGATATTATAGCAATTGGCACATTAGAAATCCAATAGCTGGAGAGACAGTGAAAAACAATATTTAAATGACCTCCCTCCCCAAAATGCACTAAGCGAATAAGTGATGCAATTTGATTAACATAGACACTACCATTCAGGATCAGACTTGTGATCCATCTAGCCCAGTATCCTGTCTCTGACAGTGGTCCAGATCAGCTTCTTTAAAGGAAGGTGCAAGCAGAGCGCTCTCTAGGCCACCAAAAACCCAAGCTGCCCTGGCGCGCCAAATCTAGGGGGCGGGGGGCTGGGGGGTGGACGACCTGCCCGCAGTCATGCGAGCTCCACGCTCCCGGGGGCGGGAGACGGACCCGCCACGCAGACATGCAGGGCGCGCGCGTCGTCGGCGGCTCTGCTGGACTCCGCGCAGGCATGATCGCAGCTCAAGCCGCGGGAGCGCCGGACACGCGCGCCCGCGGCGCGCCCGCCCGCGGGAGCTCGCGCGCCGCTCCGGCCCGAGCCTCCCGCAGCGCGCCTCAGGGGCAGGTCCGCCGTCGGTCCGCCGGTGGCGGGCTCTGCCGCGGGAGAGCGAGGGACCGCCGCGCGGGACGGACGGGACGAGAGCGCGGGCGCGCTGCCGGGCTGCCTGGGGCAGCCCAGCCTCAGCCTGGGTGCAAGAACCCTCTTTTAGATTCAAAAAGCTCCAATGATATAAAATTAACATGGGACAAATTAAATGGATTAAAAACTGGCTAACTGATTGGTCTCAGAATGTACATTAAATGGGGAATTGTCATCAAGTGTGTATGTTTCCAGTGGGGTCCTGCTCAGAACAGCTCCTGGCCCTATGCTATTTAACACTTTTATCCATAGTATGGAAGAAAAGAAAATCATCACTAATAAAATTTGCAAGAGACAAAAAAATTTGGGGAATGGTAAATAATGAAGAGGACATGTCACTGATTCAGAGCAATCTGGATCACTTGGTAAACTGGGTCCAGGCAAACAATATATGGTTTTAATACAGTTAAATGTAAATGTATACAGCTAGGAACAAAGAACGTAGGCCACACTTACAGGATGAGGGACTCTATCCTGGGAAGCAGTGACTCTGAAACAGATTTGGGGTCATGATGGATAATCAGCTGAACATGAGGTCCCAATGTGACACTGTTACCAAAAGAGCTAATGTGATCCTAGAATGCATAAACAGGGAAATCTCAGGTAGGAGTAGGTGGGTTATTTTATCTCTGTATATGGCACTGGTGTGACTGCTGCTGGAATGCTGTGTCCAGTTCTGGTGCCCACAATTCAAGAAGGAGGTTGATAAATTGGAGAGGGTTCAGAAGATCCATGGGAATGATTAAAGGCATTGGAAATGCAATTGTAATGCACATGGGAAAATATAATCCCAACTATACATATAAAATGATGGGGTCTAAATTAGCTGTTACCACTCAAGAAAGAGATCTTGGAGTCATTGTGGATAGTTCTCTGAAATCATCCGCTCAATGTGCAGCGGCAGTCAAAAAAACCGAACAGAATGCTGGGAATCATTAAGAAAGGGATAGATAATGAGACAGAAAATATCATGTTGCATGTATATAAATCCATGGTACGCCCACATCTTGAATACTGCATGCAGATGTGGTCACCCCATCTCAAAAAAGATATGTTGGAATTGGAAAAGGTTCAGAAAAGGGCAACAAAAATTATTAGGATATGGAACAGCTGCCGTATGAGGAGAGATTAATAAGACTGGGACTTTTCAGCTTGGAAAAGAGAAGACTAAGGGGGGATATGATAGAGGTCTATAAAATCATGACTGGTGTGGAGAAAGTAAATCAGGAAGTGTTATTTACTCCTCATAACACAAGAACTAGGGGTCACCAAATGAAATTAATAGGCAGCAGATTTAAAACAAAAGGAAGTTTTTTTTTCACACAACGCACAATCAACCTGTGGAACTCCTTGCCAGAGGATGTGAAGTCCAAGACTATAACAGGGTTCAAAAAAGAACTAGATATGTTCACGGATAGAGGCTAGGTCCATCAAGGGCTATTAGCCAGGATGGGCTGGGATGGTCTCCCTAGCATCTGTTTGCCAGAAGCTGGAAATGGGCAAAAGGGGATGGCTCAGTTGATGATTACCTGTTCTGTTCATTCACTCTGGGGCACCTGGCATTGGCCACTGTCAGAAGACAGGATACTGGGCTAGATGGACCTTTGGTCTGACCCAATATGGCCGTTCTTAAGGTTAAGGGGTGGATTGATTACAGTCTATAAGAATCTGCATGAAGAACAAATATTTAATAATGGACTCTTCAATTTAGCACAGAAAGGTATAACATGATCCTATGGCTGGGAATTGAAGGTGGAAATAAGGATGCAAATTTTTAACTGTGAGAGTAATTAACCATTGGAAAAATCATGGTGGATTCTTCATCACTGACATTTTAAATCAAGATTCCATGTTTTTCTAAAAGCACTGCTCTCGGAATTATTCTGGGGCAGTTCTCTGCCCAGTGTTATACAGGACATCAGACTAGATGATCATAATGGTCCCTTCTGGTCTTAGAATCTATGAATCTCAGAGCAATAAGTTCCACAGCAATTGTGTATGGTGTGAAAAAGTATTTCCTTTGACCAGTTTTGAAGTTGTCACCACTCAATGGCATTGAATGTCCCCTGGTTCTTATGTCATGAGCAAAAGTGAAGATAAGTTCTCAATCTGCTTTTTCTGTGCCCTTTACTATTTTGTACATTGTTGTTCCTCTCTTCTCTAAGGGTAAACAAATCAAATTTTTCAGTCATATGAGAGTCTTTCCATACCCCTATTCAAGAGAAGTGGCTCACTCAAAATCTTTTACTTTAGGGCAACCAAATAGTTCAAGGTATTGGTAGTGAAATGTAGCTCTTTCACCTCCGTTCACACCCAGATCACCCATTTCAATCCAGCCTAGGACTGTAGGGAATTAACCGTATTACCATCTGATGGTTCTGCTGAAATGAGCTAGCAATTTCACTCCAGCTCTTTGATGATCGGTGGACCCATCACCACTAGCACTGTTACAGCAAAGAGGCCATGGAAACTGACCTGCCTTCTCACTTCTAGAAGCAATCCTTCCAGGTCAGGGTTGAAATCCATTCTGAAGAAGGACTAAGCTGACGGCGCTAAGTGCATGGTAAAAATATGTGAGTGTTTTCCAAAGTTGCCCAATAGTTTAGGCACATATTTCTTAACCCTAAAACATTATTGTGAAAATAATACAGTTTTATCTATCCCTCATCACCATGGTATCTAGATGCATTATCAAAATTGCATAAAGCCAACAAATAGTCTAAAGTTAATTTTTTGGTTCTTTGTCCCTTTTAGCCAGGATAGGCAGGAATGGTGTCCGTAGCCTCTGTTTGCCAGAAGCTGGGATTGGGTGACAGGGCTTGGATCACTTGATGATTCCCTGTTCTGTTCATTCCCTTTGGGGCACCTGCCATTAGCCACTGTCAGAGGACAGGATACTGGGCTTGATGGGACCTTTGGTCTGACCCAGTATGGCCGTTCTTATGTTCATGAGCACTTACATTCTTTCTTTCTGCAAAGTCCATTGACCTTAGCTATATCTACGCTACAGAGTCCATATTGGCATAGCTACATCTTCAGAACTATGCCGACATAACCCCATAGTATAGACACAGCCTACACCGATGGAAGGAGTTTTTCCATCAGTATAGGAACACCATCAACCTGAGCAACAGGAACTAAAGTGACAGAAGCATTCTTTCATCAACATAACTCTGTCTACACTGAGGAATAGTTTGGCATAGCTACGGTCCTCAGTGGGTGGAGTTTTATACCCCTGACTGATGCAGCTATGTTGACCTAAAATTTAGTTGAGGACCAGGCCTAAGTTACTCTTCTTGGGAGGTTGTTGTTATTGTGGGAAAGCTAACTGAAGAGTTAAAAAGAAACAAAACAAATGAGTGAGACAAGGTGGGTGAGGTAATATTTTTGTCCTGGAACAGACACAGCTACACCTACCCTGCACAAAACAAGCTACTCAGTGGTGATTCAGCTGGAAGGGAGTGGATGTCTTAGGGGATGGGTGTTGTGAAGGGTGAGTCTTTCGCACCTGAGGTAGTGGTTCAATTCCCGTCTAAATCACTAATTCTGAATATGGTTACCAAATGGTGGTTACTAATGCCCGGATGTCCATATCCCAAACGTACCAGCAGTGTGGGCATTTGTTGAGGTTCACATGCCACTAGGTAAGGTTTCTCTTTGATCCCAGAGAACATAGTGGCTCCTGTGTCATGGGAGAAGAAAGAGGGGAATAGGACGAATAAAAGAAGAATTGTAAGGATGGGTATACCTATAAGTGAACTGAGGGACAGATAAAATAACAATCCAATCTTCACTTCATCTTATGGAGTAGAAGGGACTAATGTCAGCATAATAGGACATTCTAGAGGTGATTTTTCCTATACACTATTATTTCTAAACATAATGGACCAGATCCTCGGCTGGTAAAAATTAGTATAACTACTCTTTAGTCAGCTGGGGAGCTGGCCCAGTATCCAAGACTGTCTTTCTATATTAACATTAAGGCTCAGACACAGTAGGCTTTTCATGGCTTGTTTTAAAGCTGGGTGTCACCCACACGAAAGGGAAATGTCTTGCCAATCGGCCACCAGTATGCACCGACAAGAGCCGGGCAATAAAATGTGACAGCAAGGGATGTGATGACAGCTCCCAGTCTATAATTTATACCTCCCAGGCCGCACTTGTGCATCTGTTTTATATTGAGGTTGGTTGTGTGTGTTCTAACTTGACATGTTAGAAATATTGGAGCGTTTTGTCATTTCCCTCCTTGCAGACTGTACCAGGAGAATTACCAAGGAACTAGAAGGTGCTGGCTTAGCTAGGATGGCAGAATGTCCTCCCTGTTAAAGATCCAGGTAAAGTCCCTGGAACTATAGACCCTTGCCTATGGCCCAAGCTCCCAGAGTCACATAGCAGATAGGAACCTCAGATTTCATTTTAAAAAAATGTTTCTCGCTCTCACCAATGCAAAGAAAAACCTGACATCTGACTGAGTCTGCAGAGAGCCTGAAACAATAGCTCCAAGAAATGTGGATCCCACCATTCATCTTAACTCTGAAAGCAACTTACACTTCAAGGAAGGGCAGGAGGGGTAAGGGGCACTATGTAGAGTGCACTAAGGCCTCGGATCGCCTTAATTTGACCTTTCTTTGGTGTACTGTCCATATGTAACAGGTTGTCAGCAGGATTTTGATGTAGGACCTTGATTACTACAGTACAGACCCCCAGTACTTGAGCTAAAGGACTAATGTTGTTAGCTGACAGCAGTAGTAGGCTCTTATCGCTAGTGAGTCATTACAGGCAGATGTGACACACACTTTGCCTGCTGAAGCCTTCTCCCCCCAACTCCACCATCACACAGTCCAGCTCTGCCATACACCTGCAAGCTGATTTCTGACATTAAAGGGGCAGTACACAGAAAATAGGGTCAGAGCTAAGGACACCCCACTTGTCATAGCTAGAAAGTGGTGACTATTAAGATCAGGAGAAAAAAAACAAGTGGATGGGGATTGTCATCAAAGGTCAACAAGTTGGACCTTCTTCCCTCTGTCCCCCCTCACACTCATTCATTCAAGCGGGGTGTTTTTTAATGATTTGCTATGAAGCAGCTGAATATTTATGCTCTCTCTCCTACCCTGTCTATTTGAACTGTAACCTCTCTAGTGGAGGCACTGTCTCCAGCCGTGCGTGTATACAGCCTCTAGTATGATTTGGGCTCCATCTTGGTGAGGGGCCCCTTAACACTACCAGAATGCATATAATAATAAGGGGTTATGCAATCAGTTGGTCAGGTGGCTAATAGTTTCATGGGGTGATTTACTGGACTAAGTCACAGGGTTGCACTTCCTAGAACAACACGTTCAAGTCCCCGTAGGATCAGGTTAGCTCTGCATCCTCCCATGCAGCTTACCGTGTGAAAGTTTTCCATATGAGACCTTTCAACCCAAAGTCGTGCCTGCTCTGCAGGGATATGTGAAAGGTCCCAGGGCGTTTTTTGCACAAGATGTCCCGGGGTGTTTGGAAAAGTTCATCCTTTCTCCAGCTGTCGTTCAATGCACCGTGCACCCTCGCCACCATCCAGAAGCGGCTGCATTTTAATGGCATTGTGTGCATGAAACGCTCAAGCTGCTGTGGGATCCTTTGGGTTGAAAGGCACTCCATCAATATTCCAAGTTACGATGATTGCAACAGTGCCCAAGTAGATCACATACTTTAGTGACAGCTTTTCACTGCCATTAGCAATCCATGGTCTGTGTTGGTTGCAATGAGAAGTCTGTTTCATGTTAACCATTTCCAAATGGATTAAACTAGAAACCTGGAGAAATTTCCACCGTCCTGTACAATCTCCCACACAAGGGAAACGTGTTTTAAAAGAACACTGTCAGGAATAATAGTCTGTCTGTTATGTTTTCCAGACACATTGACCCAAGATTTGAAATGTTGATAACCTTCAAGCTCTCGAGAGCTGAAATTCCTTCACTAGAGCAAAGAGTCTTTCCTTATCAGACAACAGTGAAGTAGAATAAATTGCTTGCTGACACGTATCAATAGCTTCTGCCAAATTATACATGATTTAAGGCAACTAATGCACTATGTGATGATAGCTGAAAGCAGACATATCCCAAAAGATATATTACTTACCACCTGCTTGGACCAGATGCATACAAATTATTCAGTACAATTCGGTACAGCTTTGCACTTCTAAAATTATGACATTAAATTTCAGCTGAGTTTTTCATGGTAGTTTCCATGACACAATGTTCTTGCTTTATGATACAGGTAACAATAAAATCAACAAGAAATACTAAAGGATTCTATAGTGATCATCCAAAATGAGAACTGGTTGAAAAATGAAAAACTAGTTCAGTGAAAAACGTAGAAGTTTTCATTTTGAAATTTGTGGGGGAGGGAGGGGAGGCTTTTTTTTTTCTGGAGAATTTTTTGGAAAATCATTGCATCAAACTGTTTTCTCCAAATCATCATGAAAATGGTTATTCACGTTTTTCATTTAGCAACAACTGGATTTGGTAAAAGAATATGCTTGATAAACATTCTGATTATATTTTCAATGGTGTTTTCACTAAAATTAAAAGTAATGTTTTGATTTAAGAAATGTAGTTTTTTTGGCAAAAATATAGATAGAGGGAGTGTATGGGGATAGATAGATAGATACTGAATTTTTGTGAAAAGTGTTGAAAAGAGGTTATTTTTTATTTTTTAAAAGCTCACTTTTTTGTTTAAAAGATTGCCATCACTTCTATCTCAGACCCTGCAGTATCACTGCAGTAAGGCATCGTGCTTTGAACTAGTATTACTGTACTGTTGTTATAAGGATAGCAATACTAATTCAATAGTACCTGGAGGCCTCCGCTGAGACTTTGGTTCAATTCCCAGCTCTTCAACTAGCCTGCTTGGTGACATTAAGCATGTCACGGCCCCTTTCTGTGCCTCAGTTTCCCTATCTGTAAAATTGAGATAATGAGACTGACGACCTTTGTAAAACACTTTGAGATCTACTGACAAAAAATGTTGTGTAAGAACTGGGCATTATGACAGGTATGTTCAGCACTGGACAAGCACATTGGAAGAGACAGTCCCTGCCTCAAAATGTGTGCAATCTAACCAGACAAGCTTGGCAATAGGATGAGAGAAAATAATATTCCTATCCAATATTGTGTTGGAAACGGCTGCACAGACGAATTCAGTGACTTGCTAAAGGTCTCACAGGAAACATGTAGCAAAGCCAAGAAATGAACCTGGATCTCCAGAGGCCTACTGCTACATCTTAAACACATGATCAGTCTTCCTCTTTGCTGCCACTCATGTTTATACTTAGAATGAAGATACTGCCAATATCTACAATGGAAAGATTGCAATCACCAGTATCGAGATATGTGGCTATTTTATGCTTTTCCTTTCTTACACTAGAGGCAGTGATCACAGAGAATGGAGGACCACGATACTTGGGTTTTATTCCTGATTCTGCTTCTGACCTTGAACAAACAACGTATCCTCTTAACCAAGTAACTGGGGGATGAGTCAGATATGTTCCCATCGTGACCCCTGTTACTTCCCCACTGCAATGAAAGATGGGAGAGACCAAAGCCAATAACATGTATGTAGGCCACAATAGAAGACATCGACAGATGTCAACATAAATGTCCCTTTTTAAGGCTTCAGCCAAAGATGGCACTTAGAATCACCAGTTCCAATGTGTAGGGCGATTCTCCGGCATGAAAGCAGACACCAGATGTTTGCAAGAAGACACACCAGGGGACAAGAGCACCAAGCAACCTGGTATGCATCCTGCTATGAACATATAAAGTAGCCTGATACTTGTGCGTGGCAAAAGCCAGGTGAAAAATGCTGTTGTGAAACATTGCGCTACAATGGAACTTAGCACCGCTAAAAGGGACCAAATTGCAGCTGTAGTTTCAGTTTACAAACCACCAGGTGCAACGTTCGTCGGGACACCATGTGGGGTATCCTAGTGTAACCCACATGCCTCCTTGGTGTGAGGCTCTGTCCCCTCTAGTGGCACTGAGACCACTTAGAGATTAATGAGTCTTCTACAGCCTTAGTTAAGGGGCCTGTGGCTTTTAGCACATGCAGTAGAGGCTCATGCGTTTGGCTCCAGAGGTCCCAGGTTCAATCCTGCCTGCCGACGACTGGGGTCTATCGGTGTTACCCTAACAATGGGGGAGAAGTCAAGCAGCAACAACCAACCTGGCCCTGCTCTAAGATCCTAAGCACAAACGTATCTTCCAAAGTGCATGATGGACCAAGAACAATGTAAACCTAGCCTGGATCACCTCTGAAAATGCAGGCAACTTTAGAAGAGAGGTCACCCCAAGGCTGCAGCATAGACCAGTGCAAGTCACACAGAAGTTGCAGTAAAATCCAGGAAAGCAAAGTACCTGCCAATATTCAATTTCAGGAAGGCTTTATCCCTGAACTGGAGGAATCCATCTGTAATATTACTCCAACACATGAGCACTATGGAGAAATGTGTCTCCCTGGTGTTGAAGACTGTCCAAAGCACGTCCCTAGAGGATGTTGGACATGATATCTACCTGGGCTTTCAGAACAAACAAGCCAGTTATATAAGAGATGTTTAGAACTGTTTGACTCGGATTCCTTCGGTGAAGAAACCCTTTGCCTTGGGGAAATGCTTATGAGAGAGATCAGAAAACAGCAGCCAATCAATGGAATGCTTAGTGCTAGTACCCTGGCTGTTCATAACCTATACACATGCCCAGCCAGATTTCTCCAACATGTGAAGACTCATTTACACAGCTGATCTTTGCATCTTTGCATCACCACTCAGTCAGAAAGATTTGAGGACACAGAGCATTCTAACTGCTCCCTGAGCGTACTTGGAGAATATTATTATATATAGTTCCTGAAAGCCAACCCTCGGAGGACACAAGCATGTACTTTCTGTCAGTCCAAGCAAAAAGTCCAGCTATCCTGGGAGGGTATAATCCTTGAGCACTATGAACATCCAGTGTACCTTGAAGTCGCATTGGACTGAATGATGGCATTCAAGGAGCACATCCAGGAGCTGAGAAGAAGAAGTGAACTCCGGGAACTGTGTACTCCAGAAACTGACCAATACAAATCAGGGAGCTGACCACAAATGACTCCAAGCAACCAGTCTCACCCTGTGTCACTCAGCTGTGGAGTGCTGTGGCCCATTATGATCACACCTGAGCCATGCACACAAAATTGTCACCTAATCTTGTTGCGTGGCTTAGTTAATTCAGGGTGAATCCTTCAGGAAATATGCACCCAAGGGAGTGTTCTGCCTCTTTATGGCAGCCATCCTCACCCCCCCGCCACAGAACCGTCACACTGCTGAGATCACAGCGGCTTCAGAGCCACATGGAGCAATGGCTGGTAATCCTGGCTCTCCCTCAAAGGGGTAGGATACGCCTCCACATCCCCCACATAAAAAGGCACTGAGGCATCAGACCGTTCAACCGGGTCAGGGTTTGCACAGTGCCGCTCACATGCCAGCAGCTCTGCTGCAGTGCAGGGGAGTGATCACCCCGAGCCCAGCGTTTCCAAAGTCCCACCTCTGCTCCCTCCTTGCCCCACCCCTGGCCTGCCCTATGCAGGCGTACAGAGCGAGCACACCCCCTCTACCCCATGCAAGATCCCCAAACCTCAGCACCCCCACTCCTTGGGCAGCAGCACTGCCCTGCGTCTGCTCAATGGAGGTGCATATTCCCTAAGGGCCAGATCCTGTTCCAGGGGAAGCCAAGAGCAAACTTCCTGGGGAGCATGGTTTGGTTCTGACTGAATGGCTCTGCACTGGCTAATTCCCCTAGGGGTATTTTTCAGTACGGCGCGTGGTCACCTTGGGTGTGAAGGCTTCACCGGGTAGGTCTAAACTACACCACACTGGTAATCTGGGTTGACAAGGGCTGGACCCGAGTCTCACAACTGCACTACGCAGAGCTGGTGATTCGAGTGTGAGGCTTGAGCTGCGTCCACACTGCAAAATGACAGGACTTGGACCTGAGTCACAGTAGGACTAGGGCTCCGACCCCGCCGCCACCCCAGCAAGGTCAAGGACCCAATCCTGAGGGCCTGCTGACCTGAGTCAGACTGATTTGTGTGCATGATGGAAGAGGGCTTGGGTTCAAACCTGAGTCAGAGCCTGGCCTTTGCGTGCAGTGTAGACATACTCAGAGAGTGCCCACAGCCCTTCCCTCCCCCTTGTGCCTCTGCACAGGGGTGCAGGAATCCCTTGGGCACAATGTCAGTGTGGCCAGGTGCACGCCCCACACACACCCTGAGGGGCATAACTGAATGGAGCCAAACCACACCTAGCGCCCTGCAGAGCAGCCAGCAGCCAAGGCCAGCCCACCTGAGCCACTCCTGAGTACACAACCACATGCAATCTCAGGGGCATTGCGCTTGCCTCAGCACTCTGTGGGCACCGTACCTCTGGCACGGGTGCTGTGGAGTTTGGTGATCGCTCGTAAAAACAGAGTCCCCAATATCACAATTGCATGATCCCTCTCTGACTCTCTGTAACACGCTCCCACTCTAGAAGCCCAACCACTGCCCACACGTTTGCAACTTGTGACTCCCCCCTTGCAAATCCCCACTGATTTAAAACACGACGAAGCCTCCTCCAGGAACTGGGTCTAGAGTTGATAGGCCCTTGGACTAACAGTCACATGGTCGGAAAAAAATAATCAATCCTGATCTAGTGGGAGGAGTTAGGATAGTCTTAGGGTTAATGTGTAAGTCTGGGACTCAGGAAATCTGAGTTCCAACATCTCTGCTCTGCCACATACTATCCTGTGTGACCTTGGGCAAGTGAAACCTTCCGTTGCCTCACTTCCTCATGCTGCTTCTCTACCGAGGTGCTGCAAAGAACGATTTGTTGGTCTCTGGGAGGTGCACATGAACGCTGATAACAGAAGCTGCATAAGCAGGTAGATATTGCAAAAATCAGAGCTCTAATTCAAGCCTATGTATGTGCATCTGTCTCACCATCTGGTTTCAAAACTCAGCAGGAGACCCAGTTTCTCCATCCACTTTTACATTGTATTTAACCTTTGTAATTACTGGCCAAATCATACTCTCTTGTAGGCAACAATTCCCCCACATCATCACCAGCATGGTTGAAACCCAGCCCCTTTAATACTCCACCCAGGCTGCAATCACTTGAACTAAAGGACTTACTCCATATGCTAGCAGCAGTAGTAGGCTATTTTTCAGCGGCTCAGTCATTAGCAAGGGGCAGTGACACACTCTGCCAGTGTTTTACTCAAGCAAAACTCCAACTGAAACCAATGGAAGCTTGGCTTGAGAAAATTTGGCCCTCTCTCTTTAATTACACAGTGCTTCCAGATTCACTTTGTATGGAAGACAAAACACCACGGGAAGTTTTATTGTCCTGTAGCTGAGTCCTCAGGAAGGCCTGGATTATTCAAATAAGTGAACATGACTTTAAAAATAATAATTAGGAAAGCCTTTAAAATGAAAGTCATACAGAAGGCTGAACAAATTCCAGAGGCCAGCGCCTCAACATGATAAATTGTCATAGCTCCAATGAAGGCAATACAGCCAAACCCTCAGCTGATGTAAAATAACACCGCTCTGTTGAAGTAAGCGGAGTTACACAGGTTGACAGCAGCTGAAGTCCTGGCCTTTAACTTTTCAGAATAAAGCCACTTATGTTTGGGACTAGAGGAACAGCAGTGCCACGGTCTACAGGTAGGATCATGGTGGGCCTTCACCATTGTGTTATTCCAATTTGACACCACTGTAGTGCCATTGAAACCAGTGAAGTTACATTGGTGTCACACTGGAGTACCGTAGTGGTGAATCAAGGCATTTAAGTATCTCTCAAAGGCTTTTGGGAGGGGATAACCCAGGATCTCATATCACTAAACTGGTGGGTGCAAGATCTGGAAAGCAGGGACTGGTACTTAGACAGCTATCTGTGCATTGTGTCTGTCTGAATCAGCTGGTACTAAGCAGGGACAGGCCTGAATCAAAGTCCAAGGTCACAACACCCCCAGACTTTTGATGAATACGGACCTTGATCTGAACTTAGAGTGTGACTCCAAGTTTGGCAGGAAGCTCTGTGGGTCAGGGACCATGTGTGTTTGCGTCTACTCATGATGTTACACAAATAACCTGCCGGTCTGGTTAGAACCCGCCGCCCATCTGACTAAGGGCTCTGGCTTGTCTGATCCAGACAATGTGAGCTCATTATGGCTTCTAATTCCTGATCGGCTGCAAGAGTCAAGCATTGACAGAATCTTATCAAATGACGACTGTAGTTCATATGCCTGCTGATTGGGGTTGCTCTCCCTATGGAATCCAATGAAGGCAAATTCCCTTCATTCCCCATCACCTCCCTCCTCCCTGACATTCAGAGCTATCAACTGGATGCTATGGGCAAAACTGGCCTGAGCTAAGAGCTCTGTGGTCACCAGCAGCAGCTGGAAATGTTCTCTGGAAAGGACAGGAGGCAAGGGAGAGTCACAGCAATACTGCTGGGTCAGATCCTCAGCTGATGTAAATTGGCATCACTTCCTTGACGTCAATGGAGCCGCTCTGATTTATGCCTGCTGGGGATCGGGCACATCATTTTATGTCTACACAGTAGTGTTTTTACATGTAGCAATCATGTCATCCATCCTGAAATGCGGCCATTTCTGGGGTGGGATGGGGAGCCAGTGCACTACAGTGAGGGATGTGGGAGGGATACAGCCATCATGAACAGTGGTCCAAGCTCCTACTCTTCTCCTGCAATGAGCTCAGCAGCCTGCGGTTGAACCGGAGTCTATTTTAGAAAGACATGCAACCCAACACGCTCCTTGATCATCTGATCCAACAGCTCAATCTGAAATGTTTTCCTAAAAGATGGACTCTGGTTCAAACAGGAATTATTTTGAGGACATCTTATGGCCTGGGTTACACAACGGTCCTTTCTGACCTTGGAATCTGTGAACTTTTTGAAGTATCTTTCCTGGTAAAAATGTAGTGTTCCTACAAGCGTCGTGCTGATTCCGGGGGTGCCCCGGGGCTGGAGCACCCAATGGAAAAAAAAATCATGGATGCTCAACACCGACTAGCCACTCACCAATCAGCTGTTTGTTGGGCCCCGCCAATCAGCTCTTCCCCCTCCCACCCTAGCACTTCCCGCCTGCTGCTGATCAGCTGTTCGGCAGCAGGCGGGAGGCTTGGGGTGGGAGGGAGAGGAGCAAGAGCAGGAAGAGGCAGAGAGAGGGTGGGCCCTCGGGGGACAGGGTGGAGTGGGGGCCGGGCCTCAGGGCAGAGTGGACGTGGGGCACCCCCAGGAAAAGCTGAAAGGCAACGCCTGTGCCTACAAGGACAAAATGGAACTGTACAGAATCCTTCTGGAAGGTGTCTTGTTTATACTGCGGGAAGTGGTGATCCATTGAGTGGGCCTTTTATCTGCTCTTAAGAGCTGAGAATCTGTGTTAACTGTGCTGAAATCAACACCTGCCAGAAAGTCAGAGGCTCGGAGCCAGTTCTCCTGGCTGCTGCCAAGAGGAAGCAAAGAGGACTGTGGATAGTGGAGAAATCTAAGAGTCATTTGCTTTAAGTGGTCTGCATAGGAGAAGGGGGTGGGGGGAATATTTGGCTTTAATCAGTTAACCTCATGAACTACCAAGGCTCAATGTGGTCAAGGATAAGCAAAAGGATTATCTTCCACGGATTGTCTCCTGATGACTGGAAAGAAGGTTTTTTATGGTTCAGAAAGAGCTGTCTTACAGGATTAGTTTATCTTCTGCTTAATGTTTATAGGTAATGACAGATCTAGATAATTGCCAAGGGGAGGAAGGTTGATCTATTAAAAGCCCATCGTGACCCCGCAAAAGCTGTGCCACCCAAAATCACTAGTCACTGTTGTACATTTAGGAGAGAGAGCTCTTAGCTCATCTGCCTGCCCAGGTTGATGATGGTCCCACGGTGTTGCCTGTTCTACAGGCACATCTGCGCTGGAGTGAGACAGTGTCATTTCCAGCTCTTGGAAGCATACCTGAGCTAACGCTGATCCGAGCTAGTGCACAAAAACCAGAAGTGTAACTGTGACGGCACAAGTGGCGGGTAGGACTAGCCACCCGAGCACGTGCCTAGGGTCTGACATGGGATCATACTTGAGGAGGCAAGCCCCTCTTGCCACTTTGCACTGCCCCGGCTACACTCAATCAAAGCTAGCATGAGTAGGTTTCCAAGAGCTGTAAATTACATCGTCCACTTCCAGTGCAGACACACCCTAAGTATGGAAAATATCATGGTTATGTCAGCTATCTGGGGCAGCGAACACTGACTTGTTCTCGATACCCTCCGGCTAGCCTGTATACTGCAGAACCTCACTAGTTCACATTCTGCTAGTCCACAGGCTCCACAAGTCCTGTCCAAACAAGTGGTGGTCTCTCCAGCCATGCACGGATTTAACAGGAGGTGCTGTAGTGAGGGCTTGTATGAGATACATGACAGTTGACTGGTCCTCTACAAAGTGTTGTCAGGAAGAATTAAAGGCAAGGTACCATTGTGGGATAAATGTACAAGGTAAGTTGGGTGGTACTTGCTCTTTGCATGGCATGCATTTCCCCTCTTGCTGATTTTCAAATTACACTAATTTGCAATAGGCCTCATAATCATTACTGGGAAATCGCAAGGGTTTGCTGTGTGTGTATATACATACACAGATGCATGTCATGCATAGGGAACACACGGAGAGATAGGTTCAGGAACCAGGCCTGTCTGAGCTGCTGAAGTAGATTAGAGTGAAGCAGACAAAGTACACAGGCCTGTGGATGCCAACATACCTCATTACTAGCTTATTATACCCCAGGGTGCACAGCTGTGCCCTGGGAAAGACCATGATTAAGCAATTTCTGCTAGTGCCAGATTCTGATTCATTTTCATGCCTCCTCTTACCCTAAGGCCAAGTTGGCTTTGGCTTCTTTTCCCGATTCTTCCCAAGAGCAGTACCAAAGGATCGAACCCTTTCCCCCCTTTCACTTCATTGATTTGGGTTCTATGTTACACAATAAGGTGCAGACAAATTTCTGGTATGTATTCAGGTGCCCACATGCCAATTCCCTTCTTAGACTTTGTTTCCCCATTCAGGAGGCAGGTGCAGTGTCATGGGCTCCTGTTTCTCACTAGAATGCTTGATAAAGCACTATAGGATAGTGGTACCTAACAACTGAGAACCGGCTGTCAAAAGACAGACAGACCCACTGTATCAAGCACTGGACTAGAAATAAACAGAAATGTTTTCCTATGTTTTTTTTTTAATTGAATATGCCATTTTTGCCAAAATTGAAAGATTTTGAAGAATGTGGCAATCTCGACAACATTTTATTTTGGGGAAAAAGCCCCAAATGAAATATTTTGATAATGTCCAAATTTCCCTCTTCGGCATTTTCAGTGTGGAACATTTGAATTTTTCATTTCAGACCAACTTTTCAAAACAAAATTCATGATTATCATTAAAAAAAATAAAAAGCTCTAACAGGACAGCATTAGAAAGAAACCTCTCAATATTTAGCGAAACGACATGTTTCGATCAACCCAAAGTGAAGGAGTTTGGGTTGGGGAAGTTGATTTCACAGGAACAGATTTCATCTGAAATCTTTTGTTTTCGTTCCCTTTTGGAAACAGAATTTTTTTTGAAATTGCAGAATTTCCTGGGAAATGGAAAATAGGATTCTCACCCTGGCTTGTGGACTCATAAAATAACACGGAGCCACAGGTCCTCTCCAATTCCTATTGAAGCCGTGGAAATCTCTCCATTTACTTCAGTGGGATTTGAATAAGACCCAAGGTGGATCGGTTGGAGTGTGGTATGGGAAGATGCAATGAAAGACAGTGCTTTGGTGTCTGCCTGGCACACAGTGGATGAAGGGCTGAAAAGACAATTTATTAAATCCCTCTATGGAGCATGCTTATTTTCCAGCTTGAGGTCCATGGCTGGTGAGGCTTAAGGGTCCCTCAATAACTTTGAAAGATGCAAAAAATATGATCCAGAAAGGACTAAAAAAAAAACCCAAGGGCAGTGTGTATGAGGCCTTCCAGAGGGGTTTGCAAACTTGTCCATCTACCTACCCTCCTGGAGCATAAGAATCGCAACTCTTGGCCAGGGTATTTCCTGTCCTATAGAGTGAAGTTCATTGAATCACACTGAGATCCTGTAAATGGAACCCCCTTTCCAAAGCTCCATCCATCCATCCATCCAGTGAGTTCTGGATCAGGCCACCACCTGTCATAGAATCATAGAATATCAGGGTTGGAAGAGACCTCAGGAGGTCATCTAGTCCAACCCCCTGCTCAAAGCAGGACCAACATGCAACCAATACTGTCTTGTTGTTCTCTTGTACTCCCTGTCACTCTGTCTGTATCCATCTGTTGTCATCAGTTTTATACTTAGATTGTCGGCTCGTTGGGAGAGGGATGGTCCTTTTGTTCTGTGTTTGTACAGAACCTAGCACAATTAAGTCCTAGTCCCCGATTGGGACTGCTAGGAACTATGATGATACAAATACTAATCATACCTCTGTCTATCTAGGTTCCAATATCTGGGATGAAGGTACATTTATTTCACGTACATTTAATGTTTTTCATTTGCCCAAGCACAGCTCCAGGTGCCCATTGGCAGAACCTCCCTGACACCGAACCTGTCGCTGCAATCACCGCAAGCATTATTACTGTTTATATCTATTGTGTTAGCACCTCAGGGCTGTGACTGGGGAATCAAAGCTGCCTTGTGCTAGGCGCTGGACACAGCTGGCTATTTAACCATATGACAAGAGACAAGAGGTGGAGCAAAGCAAACAGGCCAGCGTGAGCGTAGCTCATCCCCTGCCTAGCTATTACCCAGCACCCATGTGTCTTGACAGAGACAAGTTTTCATCTTCATTTCCTAGGATCACAGCCCCAAATTGTGCCCAGAAGCTCCTTCGCTTTCCTTGCACCGAAATTCTTCTGCCGAAGGTGTCCGTGAGCCCCACTGCAATTGCAGGGGGATCCACACGGCCTGCTCACCGGGCACCATTTGTACTGACAGTGTGAAACAAGCCCTTGTCAAGGGCACATCTTTAAGCACTGCCTGCCTGCAGGGTGCCCTCATGCCCGTTCTTGATTAATGCGGACGTAAAGAAGTCAGTGGGGTTACTCGCAGGAGTGAAGGAAATAAGGCTTCAAAGGAAGTGGCCAGAGCAGGCCCCTTCATTTATACTTGAGTACATTTAAAAATCAAGACGCACACTGGGCCCAGATCCTCACCAGATATAAATCAGTTTAGAACTGGGATCAATGGAGCTACACCAATTTACACCAGCTGAGGATGTGGTCTATCTATCTATCTAAGTCAGTGAAATAAAGAGGGCCCCTTATTCACAGTGGCTTATCATGAGTTCCTGGTGCTACAATCTGACCCTATGGAAATACGTAACAGCTATGGAGGAACTGGGGGAAAGAGTCTCCAGAGGAATCGAAGGCCTCATTTAACCCCGGGAGTCTCCTGCGATATTCGGTAGCAGTTGGCTGAATATGCCTAAGAACTAATCCAGAGCTCACCGAAGCCAATGGGATGACCCCCTTTGCTGTAAATGGATCAGGCGCCCAGAGAGCTGCTGTTCCATTCATAAATGTAAGCATGAATCAACGTAAATCAGTGTCCCTTTAAATGTGTACCTAGCCTGTGGCAACTGTTCAGAAAAAGCTTGCTAGGTAGGATGGCTAGCTCAGTGGTTTGAGCATAGGCCTCCATAAATCCAGGGTTGTGAGTTCAATCCCTGAGGGGACCACTTAGGGATCTGGAGCAAAAATCAGTACTTAGTCCTGCTAATGAAGGCAGGGGCCTGCAAGCAATGACCTTTCAAGATCTTGTCCAGGCCTGCCCTTAATCTGCCTCTCCCACCTTACTACAGCAGGGGGAATATAAGGCTGCCTCTACCACTGCAAACTCACCAGGGGCTGGTTCCTGACCTTTTTACTCCACCAGCAGAGCATAAAGGGGCCTCAGCAGGAGAAAGAATTGGCCCCCAAGTGCCTAGATAGTATTGGGAGGATAGATAGTCTGGGGGTGTGTTCATTAGAAGGGCAGTAGATAGATAGATAATTATTATGTGCCTAAGACCCCAGCGGAGATTGTGCTGGGCGCTGCACAGACATCTGGTAAAAGGCAGTCCCTGCCCCCAAAGAACCAGCAAGCTTAGGTTAAGTTGACACATGACAGGAGGCTGAAGCAAACCAACAGGAGTGGGTGGAAGGATGGAGTGAGAGGCTGCTTTGTCCTAGAAGAGAAAGACCATTTGATTGCTAGGGTGCAGTTGGGACACAGGAGATGTGGGTTTGAGTTCCCTGCTCTGCTACAGACTCTCTGTGTGACACTGGAAAAAGCACTTCGTCTCTCTGGGTACGTCTACACTGCACTGTAAACCCAGGGCTGTGGGACCCAGGCTTGTGGAGTCGGTGTTTACAAGCCCAGGCCTGAGGGTCCACACTGCACTGTAAACCTGGGTTCACAAGTCCTGGACCTGGGTCTCACAGCTGTGCTAATGCAGCCATACTGCACTATACAGACCTTCCGGCTCGGGTCTGTGGCTCAAGCTGCATCCGCACTGCAAAATGACAGGGCTTGGACCTGAGTGACAGTGGGACTTGGGTTCTGACCTACCCCACTAGCAGGGGCCTAAGACCCATGTCTGAGTGCTTGCTGACCTGAGTCAGACTGATCTGGATGTGAACTCAGCTCAAACCTAAGCCAGAGCCTGGTCTTAGTGTGCAGTGCAGACATACGCTCTGTGCCTCAGTCCCCCATCTGTGCAATGGGGATAACAGCACAGCCCTATCTCACAGGAGGCTAACTAGTAAAGCCCGTGAGGTGCTCGTGTAACCCACACACCTGCTGGGTGGGGTGTTTTGTCCCATCTAGTGGCACCAAGACTGCTTAGACAGATAAATAAGTCTGCCGAACAGCCAGTTGGCTTTTGGCTCATGCACTAAGCTCCAGAGGCCCCAGGTTCGATCCCGCCCACCGACAACCGGGGTTGGTTGGGGTTACACTCAGATACTATAAGAACGGGGCCATATTAGCACCTAAGGGAGACATTGGTAGACTCCAACAGGGGGATGTGAAGGACTCAACTGGCATCACAACTGTGCACTGAAGGAATTGATGGCCTATTTTACAGACATATTATTTCCTCCAGAAGTGCCCCCCCCACCGAACAATAAATACAAATAACAATAATGACTTCCTCTCACATGTATAGGCCCTTCCCTCAGTGGATCTCAAAGCACTGGGCAAGCCATCACTCCCACAGCATCCCAACAGCCACGTGAGACAGGATGCCCGTTTGACAGCTGGGGAAACCAAGGCATGGAGCAGTTAAGGGATTTGCCTGAGGTGACGCAGGGAGGGAGTGGTAGAGCTCTCTTGTGCCTCACAGAGGGAGGAATAGGTGGCTAGTGCTGCTACTTCCTGCCCAAGAAGAAGAGCACATTCTGCGATCAGGGGGCAGCCACAGTGTAAGGAGGGCAGGGGTATAGTAGTGTACAAAGAAATCCGGGGATAGAAGGGATGAATGGGAGGGGAAGACTCAGCATTGTCGGAAGAGAGCCGGGGTGGAGGGGAAAAGGCCAGGTGACGGGCATAAAGAGAGACGATGGGAATGGACCAAGAGGTGGAAGCGAGAAAGAAAACACCCAGAAAGGAAAGAGAAGCAAGACAGGCAGAGGAAAGCAGGCTCTTATGGCTAGTTGACAGGCTTGGGAGTCAAGAGAGCTGGGTTCTCTTCCTGGGTCCGCTACTGGCCTGTTTGGAGACCTTGGGTAAGCACGTCTCCTCAGTTTTCTCATCTGTAAAGTGGGGGTAATAGTACAGGCTGGCTTCCCGTGTGAACAAAAGATCCTGGCTAGAAACAGCAGCATGAATGTACTATGATAGGACGAGGGAAGGAAGGGGACAGGCTGACTCAGAAAGTGCTGCTCATTTCACGTGCTTTCCGCTGCCTTGAGGGGCTTGGCAAAAACAGTGAAGTGTTTTCCCCTTGGCTTCCCACGGAGCTTTATTGGGATCACCAAAGGCTTTTCTGGCTGGGTTGGGGGTGTTCCCGACGCATCCTTCCCCATTTCCCTCCTGGCGATGGATGCCAGCGAGCCCCCCCCAGGCAGCCGCGTCCCCATACGCTGGGACATGTCCTGATCGGTTTCACCCTAACCTGCACCAATATGGGGGCGGAACCATGCTGTGTCCCCAACAAAGTGGAAGCTCCCTCGTGTGCTGAAAATGCAGACCCACCCCTGGCTCCTCCTGCCTCGGTGGTGGTTCCGTTTGTCTGCGCAGACACCTTCGAAAAACGCGAGAGCTGGGGAGGCACCTCAAAGCAGAGGGTTTTACAGCTTCAGCAAAGCCCAACCTCTGACCCGCCCCCCATAGGGGAGCAATAATTGTTGACAGGGCTGGAAAAAATGTTCTCATTGTGAATATAAACAGGCTGGACAGAGCTGCAGCCACTGCCAGATGTTACGGGGAAATGTTTAGGATCGGAGTCAACATATGAAATTTCCATCACATTTTTATTAATTAAAAAAAAGGGGGCGCTGGGTGGTAGGTTCTTTTCCTTTTCATCGACACCGACGTCAGCAACATTCTGCCTCCTTTTATTTTAATGTTACTTTTTACATGCTATTTGAGATTTACAAATAAACCAGTGTTGATCGCCGGAACGCTGGGCTTGACAGAAGCTGTCACATCCGTTTTCTTATTTTCCCCCATCTTCCCTTCTCCCCCCAGCTTGCGAGCCCCTTACGCACACTGCCAAGCCATTACTCACCCATGCTGGGATTACTCAGGGGAGTAACTGCTCAGCAAGATAGGCAATTCCCAGCCGAGCCTGTTACCCCGGGTTCTTTCAACCCAAAACTCTTGGTAATTTTTACTCTGTGCGAGGAGGTGTCAGGAAATAAATCAGGGGAGACACAGCTGTCCGACCGATCGATGGCTGGCACAAACAGGACAACACAAGAGTGCTTTCACTTCAAGCTAAACTTTACTAGTCTCAAGCACTTACACACGTCCGCAACAAGATTAGTAAACATCCCCAACCCTTGATAATTACCAACACAGAGTGTAGCTCTCGAGTGACACAGCGGCAGGCTTCCGGTGGCCAAATCTTCCATCTGCCAGTGGGGACCGCAAGATGTATCCAGAGGGAGAGTCGAAAAAAGTCACCAAAAGAGTCCAACTATCTCAAGCTTTTCCCCCTTATTTATACATTAGTAATAGAATGACATGTCCCTTAAAGAAACCTTGTACAGTAAGCGGTTTTAATGATCCAGCAACAGGTTCCTTCTGATTATTAATTAACCAGGTGTGGGTCTTTCCAGGGTTTGCAGCCTTGAGACCTCAATAGACATTCCTGAGGGTACCTCCTGCTCCTTTAAAATGCAAGTATCAACAACTTCAACATAATTCTTATCACGAAGGATGTGAGGTCAAGCTGCCCTTTCTGTGGCTCCCAAAACCCCTTCCCCTCCTGCCTTGGTCAAGCTGAGATTGCTGAATGGCCAATTTACAGCTTGCTGACTAGGCCTCCTTTAACAATAAGCCATAGTGGTTTTAGGTACTTTACTGGTTTGCCAAAGTCTCCCCGTACAAGCCCTTGCTCTGTAACTTCCCCCAGCAGTTCTGATCAAACAGTCTGATGAACGTGTATGAAAATTGCAAGCACCCTGTTGTTTCTGCAAGTCCAGATCGGATCATATCATGGCTGTGTACTCATGTTGCTTAACACACTGCTGGAAGGCAGTCCGAGGCCATGCTAATCAATGTGGTATAAGAACATAGATAGACTCCAATAGATGCTGATGGTGTGGCTTGCTCAGAATCCACCCTGATTCCATCTCTTGCAAATGCTTTGGATCAGGCCATTAATCCTTTCTCAATTCCCTGCGGTCTATCAAGTCTCCTAAGGCCATCAGGTCTATTTTCAGGGTATGCCCAGTCTCCTCACTTTCCTTCGCCTCTTCGCCTTTTTCCATGCAACAGCGCCATACCATTGACCCGTCCTGGGGTTTTCAAAGGCACCCATCTCCCATTGGGGAGCTTTCCAGCTCCTAGATTTCCATCTTCAGGAACCTCTCTCCTGGACGAGGCATTGAGCTGTCTCCCCCGGGGGAATGAGGGACAAGCTGGCATGCTGCTGCGCTGAGACACACTCGCATTTAACCTCACTCAGTGAGCGCTGGGCGCTGTGGCAGGGTTTGTCTCTGCAGTGGCCCACCAGGGCACGACTCATCTAGCCACAGGCCTCTGCTGCTGTGTCGCCGTCTCTATGAGGTACAAGGTAGCAGTGCCTGGAGCCTTCACACTTCAATCCTACCCTTCTGGGGCATTAGGATCCAAGGGAAATCAGGAGCCAAGAAACCACAACTCGAAACAGGGTCGTCCCATGCGTCTTTGGTGGGATCCTGCCCTTCTATTCAGGGCTTGTTCATGCTCCAGCTGATCCCCAGGGCTCGGACGTTCCTTTTAGCAGGAGGCTTGTCCAGCCGGTAAGCCAACTCAGGGCACATTTACACTTAAAATACTGCATCAGCGCAGCTGCACTTTAATGAAGACACTCTGAGCTGATGGGAGAGAGCTCTCCTGATGGCATAGCTAAGCCGCCTCCCCGAGGCAGTAGCTATGTCAATGAGAGAAGTTCTCCCGTCGGTGCAGCGCTGTCTACACAGCGGGTAGGGCATTCTAACTATGTGGTTCAGAGCAGTGGATTTTTCACACCCTGGAGCGATGTCGTTATAGCGATATAGGTCCATAGCGTAGACCAGACCTTGGTCTCTGAGCTGCAACCCCGAGTCTCTCTCATCAAAATAAGCAGACCTCTGCTCTCCTGATGGGACAGCCCTGAACTGGGCTGTCTCCTCCTTTGAACACCCTTCTCCAGGCCTGACATATACTGCAGGTGTAGCAGGGCCTACTGGGACCACAGACTCTCCTGAACTCTCTCCTGAGGCCTCTCTGTCCTGTCACAGGAGGCTAATCCCCTTAGGCCTGTGTGAAAATTCTAGGCCTCATGAGTAAGGCTACGATTATATCATGGTGGTCATGGAATCTGTGACTTCCAGAGACCTCTGTGGCATTGCGCACTTCAGCCCTGGGGCAGCGGGGCTGGAGCTGTCAGCTGGCGGCCCCCCTGCAGCTCCTCCCTCACAGCTGCCCAGCCCCTGCAGCTGCCCAGAGGGACCCCCAGCAGCTGCTGAGCTGCCACAGGTGGTGGAGGGTCCCTTGAAGCTTCCAGCCACCTCCAGCAGCGAGGGGACCCCAGAGCTCCCAGCTGCTGCCAGCAGTGAGGGGACCCCGGAGCTCCCAGCCGCCGCAGGCAGCAGCAGGGACCAAGAGCCCCAGCAATTGTGTGTGCTGGACCCTCCTCCCTCCCCATTTTGTCAGGGATATTTTTTAGTAAAAGTCAGGGACAGGTCACGGGGGTCAGAGAGAAGAGTAGGTGGGGAAGCTAGTGGGCACTGTGTCCGCTGTGGGGAAGTGGTGCAATTTTTGCAGCTGGGAAGTTTGGGAATTGTCCATGGATTATCTGCGTTGACTCCACCCGGTCTTTCTCCTTCCTGCCAGATCAGAGCTGCCTGTGTATAAAAGTGGGTGTGTTTCATATTTTACACGGGTAGCTTTGCACAACTCCAGTTTATGCAGGGTAGAAGCTCGCCAAGGCCGAATATGTGGCTTGGTCACCTACTGGAAGCCAGTTGCTCTGGAGCTGACACAACAGACCAGAACCTCAGCAGGCATAAACTAGCATAGCTCTATACACTTCAATAGAAATACACTGATTTACACCAGCTGAGGATCTGGCCTATGAATATCTGAAGCCTCCATGTTGTGCTTTCCCCTCAGGAAGAAGAAGGGTTATAGCTTTAGGGAAATGATGGGGCACAAGTTTTTTACCACCTAATGACTCTTTCTGGACCTCACAGGTTCACATCACAAACACACGGGACCAGATCTTCAGATGGGGTAAATCTATCGCAGTCAATGGTCAGCAGATGTAAATCGGCATAGCCCCCTTGGGGATCAGAGTCACGGCACTATTTAGTATTGCTGGTGCAAGTCTCAGTGGAGAAACCAAGGAATGAACCGGCCACAGAGGCTTTGTCTCTAGAGAAGGTCCTGCTAAGTGAAGGCTATTACACAATCGGCTATGGCTACTGCTCATTTTTGCTGTATCTATGCAGTGGATGAGTACAGAGCTTCATTCTCCAAAGCTGATAACACAGCACTTTTAACCAGCACTGGAAACATTTTGTGGGGGCGGGAGCAGGAAGCCGGGCAAGTTTCAAAACTTGGACTGGTTTGAATGAGCACCTAGTAATTTGGATGAGAGCGGGATTCAAGCCACAATAGCCAGAGACAGATATCCATCAGTCAGAAGTTTAGGGTGGTTTGGATCCAGCATCTCGCTTCTGACCCATTTCTAATTCACTTCCTTCTACAAAGGATCCAAAACTTCTGGATCTGCAAAACTGGACTCCGATTCATCCAGAATCTGCAAGAATCTTGACTCTCACAGAGGCAGGAGTTGTGAGGGCTGAGCACCTTATAGGAAGCTCTGACCACCGCCCAAGACTGGAGATGGAAATCTCTTTGTCACAGGATTTGGAGCATCTGTTTCTAGCCTCCATGAAGATGGAAAATCACAGGAGGGAAGGAAAGAATGAGCCAGATTCTATTGACCCTCTGTTGCAGTGTACGCTACTCACTGCTGTTTGGCACCCACTTCTCGTGATTAGCTCCATCCGGTTCAGCCCCACTCTCTGCTCTTCCAGCATTGCAGACCTCCTTTCGCTCCTGGAGTCGCAGTAGGCTGCTTCACAACTTGGCATTCCAGCCAGGATTTCCTCTTTCAGGGTTGGGCGGGGAGTGTCTTTCAAAATCTCTCTGCACAAGCGGCTTCAGACTGTCTTCACGCCCTCTGCCCTGTGTCATGCCAGCAGTGACACAAGCAGTCTTCCCATTCACTGCCCCAAACAGTACTATTCTGCAGGGTAGGGGAATCCAAACCCATCCTCTACGCTGGGTTCCAGTCCAGAGCCCTATAGCGAACGGTTACTTTCTGGGTCTTCACCAACTCTACTGCTGTCTTCCCTGGATTACCTCCTCCCGTGCTTCTTTAACTTTCTCCTTCACCAGCCTTCCTTCTCAGACCCCGGGCTCTTAGGCCTACTAGGTAAACCCTTCCTCGTGGGTTCCTATGCCTTTTCTCAGGGGGTTCCTATCTCCCCCTTCCTTCTCCCTTCCCTTCTGCATCAGCCCCAGCCACCTGGGGCTGGCAGCCAGAGCTCTTCAAAAAAGAAAAAGGACTCAGTTGACGCCTCCCTTGACACATTCCCGTGCCTTCCTTGGGAGGCCACCCCTTGGTCTGAGAACTGCTGGCTCAAATGTTACTCTTCCTTTCCCTCCATGTTATGTCCTTCTGTCCTGGCTTGCAAAGACCTTGGTAGCCCAGTCCTGTCCCCCTCCTCCACAGCTCTGCTAATACACTTTAGCCCTGGCCTGCTGCTTCCCTCCAGACCGAGCTCTGCAAACTCAACTTGACCTTGACCTATGGCATGCCCTGTTACGCGAATGCTGGGCCGCTCCCAGCACAGGCTGCCCAGTGTGCCAAACCAAAGATGGTGCTAGATGGGTACTGGGAGGAGAGTCAATCTCAGCTTTACTCCTTACTTAAATCAGCTGCAAGCTCAAGTCTAGATCGAAGGAGAAAGTGACCCCCGGACCTGCTGACTCACCTTGCACTGGGCTCTGTAATAATAACTGCTAGCTCTTACACAGCACTTTTCAGCATTAGAAATCAAAGTGGGGGGAAGTATCATTATTCCCATTTTACAGATGGGAAAACAGAGGCACTGAGCTCTACCCAAGGTCACACAGCAAACCACGGAGAGAGCCAGGAATAGACTCGAGAACTTCTGAGTCCCAACCGAGTGCTCTAAGCACCTGACCACACTATCTCCGTGAGCAGGCTTCTCTCCAGTTACATTCCCATAGAACTGCATTGTACAAAGTCTAGGGTAAGACTGTGGCTTGCGGCTACAACCTGCAATGGGGGCTGGCATGTACCCAGGAGTATTGTGCCTGCTGTTGGCACAATTCACCCATGAGCATGGGACCTGAATGGTGCCTGGCCCTAGTTTAACAAGGACAGGGAGCTCCTTGGGTTCTTTTTCCCTTTTGTTTAGAAACAGAGGGTACCAGATAGGCCTTAGTCACTAATGATGAAGAAGAAGACATGATTTGCCAGACTGGAGCAGACGCTATGTCCATCCAGCCTTCTACCCTGCTTCTAACTATGTCTCTGTGCCACTCCCCAGTTGTCTTTTCATCTAACTGCCTGTGCAATGCTCTCCATGGACGGCATGGAATACCCTCCTGACCCATACGGGAGATCAGCTGGTGCTCAGAAGCATGAAGCTTGATCCCCTTGTCCTACTGTTAGTTTGAACAGCTACAACCATTGTTAATGACCTTTAAGCAACCCAGGGACAAGATGGGTGAGGTAATATCTGCCCAGACCTGAAGAAGAGCTCTGGGTAAGCTTAAAAGCTTGTGTCTCTCATCAACAGAAGTTGGCCCAATAAAAGGTATTACCTCACCCACCTTGTCTTGCTAATATCCTACGGCCAACACAGCTACAACAACACAGCAAACATGAAACAATCCAGTCCTTTCACAGTGCCAGGCAACAGCATCTCTCTCAATAACCTCCAGTGGCAGTGAATACCTTACCATGACTATACAGGGTTGTTGTAGCCGTGTTGGTTCTAAGCTACTAGAGAGACAAGGTGGGTGAGGTAATATATTTTATTGGACCAGTAAAAGATATTACCTCACCCGCCTTGTCTCCCTAATACCATATCTATATGGAGTGACAGTCTGCTAAAAAAACAAGTGATTCTAAGTGTCTGTCTGAACAAGATTTGAGGGAACTTCCCTCTTGGGTAAATTTGCTTCCTTAAAAAAATGGTGACCAGACTCACAATCCTGCTTAGTAATAACACTATTGTGTACTTTGCAGTGTTGTGTGTATGTTTTCCACTGCCCTCTTCTGGATGCAAATGAACTATTCTACTATGTTTCATAAGCTCTGTGCTACCGTTAACCAGGGAAGATTCTCCTTTAACTCAAGGAACAGATGGCTGAGTTTTTGCAGGATTTGGGGCCCATCAGCAGGAAGTTCAGAACGGCTGAGTGTGCAGCACCATGACAACCTGGACGTCTCCATATGGCCACAGAGTTGTTATTCTTAGCCCTGGTCTACACTGGGTGGATCGATCTAAGTTATGCAACTTCAGCTACGTGAATAATGTAGCTGAAGTCAATATACTTATATCTACTCGCCGCGGTGTCTTCACCGCAGTAAGCCGATGGCTGATGCTCTCCCGTTGACTCCGCCTGTGCCTCTTGCCGAGCTGGAGCACAGGAGTCGACGGGAGAGCGCTCGGGGGTCGATAGACTAGACGCGATAAATCAATCCCCGCTGGATCGATCACTGCCCGCCGATTCGGTGGGTAGTGTAGACATTAGTGCTTTTCATCCCAAAGTGCTATAGAAATGTAGGGCTAAGTTCTTTGCTGGTGTAAACTCTATTGACGTCAATTGAGTAAATGCCAGCAGAGACTCAGGGCCCTTAAATGTATCTACCATTGAAATTAAGCCGCCTCTGGGTAACAAGGAGCAGCTAAGGCTCTGGTTCAGCAAAGCCCTAAAGTACATACTTAACTTTAAGCGTGGGAGCAGTGCCTGTAAAATTCAGTGGTTCTACTCGCGAACTTACTATTAAGTGTGTGCTTAGGAGTTTATCTGAACAGAGATGGGATTGTTCAGATGTTTATTGTTAAACATGTGCTTTTTAAGGGCTGTGTGGAATCAAGCTCTAAGAACAACACTATTCAGTGTTATACGTGCCTTACCCTACACTGTAGACAGTACTCAGAACATCGTATTAACACAGGCTGGAATTCGGCTGGGATCCTGGCACTAAGGTATCCTACTCTTGCATAAAGCCCCATTGGCTCTCGAATGCCAAAAGTCCCATTTACCTTCTGATCTCTTCCAGCATGGGCCCTCCTCCCACTGCGCTGAGACAATGCAGCTCTGACTCAGAGGGCAGGTTGCCACTTTTTGACTCATCATCTCAGCTTTCCACAGCAGATAGGTGTTCCCAGGAGAACTCGCGTGCGAGCGTTCATCCAGCCCGACCCTTCTGAGCTTGGGAAAGGCAGAAGGAGCCCGGCAAAAAGTTCTGACGCGAGCAAGCAAAGCACTTCGCTGCGAGAGGGAAACAAGAGGGCAGCCCAAAAGAATTAGTTTCTTAATAGCTCCCTAGCAGGCCCTTGTGGCCCGAACCCTCGCCAGAGCGGCTGGCTGCATGGTCAGACCTAAGGCAGCTTCGTATACATCCAGCTGGGTCTAACTGACCTGTGAGTCATTTGTTTTATTGGTTGCTTCATTTTTATTTCCCTGTCTTTATTCGCAGGGCTTCAGACAAGTCTTTGTCAAATTGCTCCCCTTTCACGATTTTGCAAACTCAAAACCAGGCACATTTAGACTAAGCAATTAATATTTTAGTAGGTGCGTTATTTTCCTTCAGTTCCAGTCCTGAACTGTTTTGCTAACGTTTCGCCCCAGAAGTGGCTGCATTTCAGGGGTGGATGAAGCGATCCTTGCCTATATCAGTGTGCTATGCTTCCAGAGCAGCTTGCTGTCCTATGGGGCGAAAGGGGCTTTACACATGTAAATGCACCGAAGTGCAAATCACACAGGACTACTGAACTTTCTGGCAGGCATACCTCATGGCTGCGGTATGTTTTCCTAGGGGGGGATTTTAATTGTAACAGTGGTGTGATGCCCAGCATGGGGATACGTGCTTTAGCCAGGCCATACCTTTCCCTCCTGCTTCAGCATCATAAACCTAGACCTAAGGGAACCGAACCCTTGTAAAGACTGGTTTGTAGCTCACTCCAGCACCAAATCCAAATATTTATTCAAAGGATGTTAGAACAGGCTCACAGCTTGCACAGTGCCCAGATTTCTCTTCATTCACTGCCTTTGTGGGAGGGGATCAGCTTTACCTTTGGAAAGTTTTGTGGTCAATTCATGTCCTAGTTCCTCCTTGAGACCTCTTTGCTGAGACCAGCCATGACGGACGCTTCTGTGACAGCCGGCCACTAGGAATTAACTGCGGCGACCCAGCTCATGGCAATAATGTCACTTCTGATCATTAGAACCCTGTCTCTGTAACTGCCAGCCGGCTTGTTCACCACGGAAAGCATGCACACCTCCAGCTCGAGCAAAAGGATTAAATGTCCTAGAGAACAGCTGTAGAGAAGTCATACCCTCTGCAGCTCAGGTACCGAGGGGGAAACATCAGGCACACTGAATAGTGAGTTTTAGATGCATTAAAGAGTTGAACTGGTGGTGCATTAGCCTCAGAGTAAGCACATCACACCCACCATGCTTGGAACCACTACAGTACTTGCCACAAGTGTTGTTCTAAACCATTTCAGTTGCAATGCCTTCTGGGCACAGGCGCCGACTCCATGGGTGCTCCGGGGCTGTAGCACCCACGGAGAAAAAATAGTGGGTGCTGAGCACCCACCGGCAGCTCCCCGTGGCCCTGCCCCCCTGCTCCAGCTCACTTCCGCCTCCTCCGCGAGTGCGCTATCGCATCCTGCTTCTGCCCCCTCCCTCCCAGGGCTTGCGCCACGAAACAGCTGTTTCGCGGGGCAGGGAGGGAAGGGGGAGGAGGGGGAACATGGCGCTCTGGGGGAAGAGGCGGGGCCGGGGCGGGGATTTGGGGAAGGGATCCAATAGGGGCAGGGAGGGGGTGGAGTCGGGGCGGGGATTTTGGGGAAGGGGTTGGAATGGGGCGGAGCCAGGGGCAAGGAAAGGGTGGAGTCGGGGTGGGGCCAGGGGGGCACGAGCACCCACTGGCGCCGGAGAAAGTTGGTGCCTATGCTTCTGGGAGAAACGTTATCTATCCCGCAGCCAGGGGCGGCTTTAGGAAGTGCAGGGCCCGATTCGAATACCTGGTGGCAGTCCGGGTCTTCGGCAGCACTTCAGCAGCGGGTCCTTCACTCGCTCCAGGTCTTCCGTGGCACTGAAGGACCCGCCGCCGAAGTGCCACCGAAGACCCAGACCACTGCTGGGTGAGTAAAAATTAAAAAGTTAGGCACTCTTCTTTAGGGCGCAGGGCCCTCTTAGGCACGGGGCCCGATTCGAGGGAATCAGGGGAATCAGCCTAAAGCCGTCCCTGCCCACAGCTCCCAGTCCACCTCTTGGAAGCAGTGGACCCTGAGATGTTTTGAAAGGCTACCAGTACCCTGTAGACAACAGCAGGAGGACTACCGGAACTGCTTTTATGCTAGCACCCTCTCTCTCCACTGGTACAGACTGAACGGGTGGTCATCTCCTCCCACCTGCACTGGGAGCATGTCTGTGTGTGGATGCCATATGTTTCACAATCATTCTAGAGGCACCACACAGGTCTTGGGGTGGTGAGGTTCCCTAGTGCATGTAGCAACCTGCGTGGAACTCGGAAGGAGGAGCACATGTTGCAGGAGGGAAGAATTTGGAGGAGGCGCCCAGAAGTCAGTCTGTGTGCACATGACTGGAGCTAGCTGTAGTTCCAGCATCTCTATAAAGAGACAATTTAGTTTTAGACACATGGAATCCTCTCATGTTATTACTCAGTGCATAGGATAAGAAACGGTGCAGACAAGGCCCAGCTAGTAACAATTTCTTAGACTGTAAGCTCCTGTGGACAGGGACTCTTTTTGTTCTGTTTGTACAGCTCAAAAGGTTTCTGATCTATGACTAGGGCTTCTAGGGTCTACTGCAATACAAATAATACAGCATAATAACAATCAGCGCGGATCAAACACTGGGGAAATAAATCTGAGGGGAAAAAAATGAAATGTCAAAGTCGGGTTTTTTTTGCAGTGTTCAAAACTGAACCATTTTCCATGTTCTGTGAACTTGGCTGCAATATTATTCATGGGATATTTTAATCAAAATGATGATCAAAATCATTTTTAATTGTTTTTTTCCTCATTTATCAGAGGAAGTTAGGAGCTGAAATCCCTTTGGGGATCTGGCTCTTACTCTCTCTGTGCCTAGGGTGACCAGACAGCAAATGTGAAAAATCGGGATAGGTGATGGGGGAGTAATAGGAGCCTATATAAGAAAGAAAGACCCCAAAATCAGGACTGTCCATATAAAATTGGGACATCTGGTCACCCTGTCTGTTCCTCACCTCCCCCTCTGTAAAGTTGTGAGGATAATACTTCTCTCTCCCACCCTTCATCTGGTCTGTTTCATTTGTAGACGCTGGGGGGCAGCCACCATCCCTCTGTGTCTGTACAGCACCTAGAGCAATCAGAGCCAGCTCTTAATCGGGGCCTCTGGGAACTACTGCAATGCAAATAATAGTAACACGAACCATGGCTCTGCTCTTCTTCTTTCCCAGGGTAACATCGTTTGTTAGAGCTGCTGCGCTTGCCCCTCTGGCATCTCACAGCCCTGAAAATCCTGATATCCTGGAGGCATCCCTGAGCGTCTCCTCTCCCCAGCCTGAGATATTTAGACGCTGAGAAATTAGTGAGAGAAAAGCTCTCCCAGGCCATCTCTCTGCCACTGGAAGAGAGTTCCTCACAATCACAGGCTAGCATTTGAGCTCAGTTCAGGCAGGTAACATCTCACTGATGCTCTGCCACTTTCAGATAACCAGCCCCCTGCCTAGCAGGACATTTTTGTCCAAACACCCAGCGGAACACTCCCCCTCCCCACACACACACACACCTTTTGACTTTGGCATCCCACATAGATATCAAATCCTTTATCGCTTTTGGCAAAAGGAGAAGGGCTCGACTTTATTTTAAGGTGGTTAAGCACTGGAATAAATTGCCTAGGGAATCTCCATCACTAGAGATGTTTAAGAACAGGTTAGACAAACACTTGTCTGGGATGGTCTAGATAACACTTAGTCCTGCCATGAGTGCAGGGGACTGGACTAGATGACTTCCCAAGGTCCCTTCCAGTTCTATGAGTCTACGGCCCTTTATCTTGTGAGTCTTGGACTTCTTTATTCGTGTGGCTCGCTTGTTATCCTGAGAGAACGGGCTGCAAATCCTGTAGTGGGGGGGGCTTGAGCGCCTCCTACTGGTGAAATGCCATCACTTTCAGAGCTTAACCTGCAGTTCAGTATCTAAACATGAAAGACTCATCAGGGGATGTCTACCCTGCAATTAGACACCTGCGGTTCACCCGTGCCAGCTGACTCGAGCTCACAGGGCTCGGGTTAAAGGGATGTTTAATTGCAGTGTAGGCATTCGGGCTCAGGTTGCAGGGTCCCTCCCACCTCGCAGGGTCCTAGCCTGAATGTTTACACTGAAATCTTACAGCCCCATAGCTGGAGCCCCAGCCAGCTGACACAGGCCACCTGTGAGTGTTTAAATGCAGTCCACTTCGGGTCCATTACAATAACCTCCTGAGTCCTTTACTGACTGTTATGCCACAGGATTATGGCAATAATTTTGTGGGGCTGAATTCCAGATTTTAGACCAGTGTTTAGCAGAGGGAGAATAAACACTATATTACCAACAACCTAACCACAATATCAGGTGATTATGCAGCATCGTTTGCCTACCAGAGTGTTTAACAAATTATTAAAGGATTCTCTTCACCCACCACTGAAAGGCAGCCACCTCTGGAATGCAACACAGCAGCTGCTTAGCAGCTCTGCATAACAGTTTGGGAGAGGAATTGCTATCCCACCATGACCGTAGGATTCCAGCATACGGGTCCAGATCGGGAAGGATCCACAGCCAGCTGAGATTAGCTCCTCACAGTTCCAACCTGCTCTCCCAAAGGGGTAGGAATTCCTTCTTGTTCTGGGAAATCTGGGGGTGCCCATCTGAGCCTAAAGTCTGAAATACTTGGCAAGGCGAGGTCAATATGGGTCAGGTCCTCAATGGGTATAAATCGGAGGAACTCGGCTGACTTTAGTAGAGGTGCAGCAATATGCATTGGTTCAGGATCTGCTTCGTGAACTGCATTAGGAATGAGGCCTTTCTAATGGGACTGTCCCCTCATGCTCCCCGAGCAGATGTCTCTATCACTGAAGGTTGTGGCTTCTGTTCGCAATGCTGCTTGCAAGCACCCAGCTGATGGCTGTATGTATGAGGCCAGCATAGATCTGTTGCAGCTCTCTGCCTGATTTATGGAGAACAAAAGCTTTGCAGCGGCCAAAGCTAATCTTGAAAGTGAATCCAGTGGACAGTTTGATTAAAGGCCAGGGAAGCCTCTGATTTCCAGTCAAGGGCTTGCAACCCAGATGAACATTCTTTATTTTTTCAAGATACTTCCCTGTCTGCAGGCTGTTCTATTTCATTGCAAATGAGCAAAGGCAAAATGTAGGCAGAGTATTGAGAGCAAATTCCTAACAGTGCGATCTATTCAATTGTGAATAATCTCACCAGGAGAGTGGTTTCTATTCCTGGCTTTGCTAGTGACCTGCTGTATTGCAGTAGTGCCTAGAGTTTCCAATCAGGGATGAGAATCCCATTCCTCAACTTCCCGTGCCTCAGTTTCCCCTGTGTGTGTGACAGGGAAGCGATCCTTTCCTTTATAAAATCATGGTATTGTAGGACTGGAAGGGACCTCAAGAGGTCATCTAGTTCAGTCCTCTGCATTCATTGCAGGACTAGGTATTATCTAGACCATCCCTGACAGGTGTTTGTCTGACCTGTTCTTAAAAATCTGCAATGCTGGAGATTCCACAACTTCCATTAGCAATTTATTCCAGTGCTTAACCACCCTGACAGTTAGGAAGTTTTTCCCGATGTTCAACCTAAATCACCCTTACTGCAATTTAAGCCCATTGCTTCTTGTCCTATCCTCATAAATTAAAGAGAATAAATTTTCTCCATCCTCCGTGTAACAATCTTTTACGTACTTGAAAACTGTTATCATGTCCCCCTCTCAAGTCTTCTCTTTTCCAGACTAAACAAACCCATTTTTTTCAATCTTCCCTCATCGCTCATGTTTTCTAGACCTTTCATCGTTTTTGTTGCTCTTCTCTGGACTTTCTCCAATTTGTCCACATCTTTCCTGAAATGTGGTGCCCAGAAGCAGACACAATCTTTGTAAAGCACTTGAGATGTATGGATGAAAATTATTAAACTTCACATCATTCATATGTGAAAGCATTCCCATCCCCTGGATCATCATAGACTGATAGACTTTAAGGCCAGAAGGAACCATCATGAGAACTTCCAACTCATTTATTGATAACTTAATTATCCAATACTCCCTACAACCTGAAACAGGGTTATGTTGTCTCCTAATGACAACAATGATTCATTCAAACCTCAATTATTCAGTGTCCCTTCAGGACATTCTCCAGACTGTTCACATCCCAGTCATGACATTGAGATGGTTAATTGATTATTGAAACATCTCCATTTTACAGATGGATAAACCAAGCCATGGGATTCAAGATCACAGAGTTCAGGAGCCAAGAATGGAACACAGATACCCGAGTTCCCATCTCAAACCATTACACCACCCTTCTTCTTCCCTGTGAGGCTACAGCTGGCCAAACCTTTTCCATTAAACTTCTTTCAGTTAAAGAAAAATGACCCTTTTTTCTAAATAAAAATTTGCACAATACATTTTTGTGTAATTCAAAGGTGTTTTTTTTAATGGAAAAAAAAACAAAAAAAATGTGTTTGTTTTTTTAAAAAACTGGAAAATTGTACCCCAAACTGTAAAATTGTCATAGAATCATTTGCAAATTAAAAAAACAAATCATGGAAAATGCCAGCTCGACTTGAGACTTTTAAAACTTGTCTGGTAAAAGCCATAGGGAATATGCTTTTAAGCACAATCCTGGAATGACAGGGGATAGACGTGGTGATCTGATAGATCTTTTTGATCTCTAATTTCCATCCGTCCATTTCTGCCCTTAACAACAATAATACTTTGCACACACGCAGGTATTGTCATCCACAGATCTCGAAGCATCTTGCATTAGTGGGCCAGCATTATATACTATTATTCCTTTGAAGACACAGTAGCACAAAGAAGTTGAAACTTACATTTTCAAGTGATCTAATGCATAGGGGTGCATCCATATTGGGTGCCCTCTGGGAAACACCAAAAGGCCCCTGATTTTAGAGGTGCTGAGCACCCAAAACTGCAATGAAGTCAAGGCAAGTCTTGGGTGCCCCACTTGAGACACATGGAGGCTGACTTCTAGCAGTGCTGCATACCCACAGATGGGGAGCGCACAGTTAATGGAGACTGCTGAAGATGTAGGTCTCAGCGCTTCAGCGACCACCGGTCATTTGTTGTTGTTTTTTTTCTTTTGGTTGAAAAACGGTTTTAGAAGGAAACAAAAATTTTCAGGGAAAACTTATTTTTCCTTTTAAATGTTCTAATTTTTCAGCTCACCGAACATTTTCATTTAACTTCACATTGAAAACAAAGTTTTGTTTTAGTTTTGGAAAGTTTAATTTCCCCCGCACCCCCTTTCTTTTACAGACCGAGGTGGGGAGAAATTAAGCCGCTCACCCTGAGTCACGGCAGAGCTGCGGTTTCAGACTAAGTCTTCTACAGACCAGCCTAGGCCCTTAATCACAAAGCCATCCTCCTTCCATGTCTCAGAAACCCACGGCTAGACCTTCTGTGACACAGCTCCATAAACCCAACTTGTACATGGGGGATTAGCAGGCTTTCCTCATGGCATTGTTCGCAGCTGCACAGCTCCAGAGGGCCTATCTCGCTGTCCCTTAGGGGGAATGAGTCCTTAGCAGCAGCTCTTGGCGTTTTTGCTTTTGTTCCCCTATGACTCCAAGCTTCCTTTTATGATGTCTCTTTTGGAGGAACATCCTTTGGGTGGGTGTTGATCCTCCTGCAGGACTCCTCAAGCTCTGAGCACAGTCTGTTTATTTAAACTTCCATTGCATTGAGTGACCTTCCTGTGTATCTGCAGAGAAGCGGACAATATTATCTCTCGCCTCTGGCCCAGCCCTGCAGCTCCTCTGGAGCGAGATCCTGTCACGCGCTCACAGAATCTGTGTAGCACGACAATTTGTCCTCTTACTGATTAATCACCCTCACCTTTCGACTTCAGTGAAAGCAGATTCTAGGAGGGAGGAGAAGATAAATGTCTTCCCCCTTGGAAGGAACAAGCTGTGATCTTCCCCTGTGGGTTACGTCCAACCACTCATCATCCAGTGATCATTTGTCACCTTTGTTTCTGCTTTGCGTGTTAGACCGTGCTAGGCTGGAGCTGAGCACTGGTTTTCCTATTAATTGTGTTTATTATCTGTGGCGGGAGGAGAGCTGCACGATTTCCAAACTTCAGGCCTCATTCTGCAAATTTATTTATTATTTATATTACAACAGCACCTAGAAGCCCTGACCAAGATCAGGTCCCCATTGGGCGAGGTGCTGTACGTACTCATAGTAAGAGACAGTCCCCTCGCCTGGACGATTTTACAATCCAAATACACAGGACAGACAAAGGAAATGTTACTATCCCCACTTTATAGCTGGGCGGCTGACACGCAGAGAGATCAACGGTCTGATTCAACAACTGTTGGAGACTCCAAGTGACTTCAAAGTATGTTGGATGAGGCCTAATATGATTTGCCCAAGGGCACAGGGGACGTCAGTGGCAAAGCTAGGACGGGCACCAGGCTCTCTTAAGTTCTAGTCTAGTGCAATGGGCCTGATCCACATGCTGGGTATCACTATCTGGATTGGGAGGGGGGTCGATATTTTACTGAAATAGTTACACCAATATACTTATACCCAGTATGGATGCAGTTACACAGGTATAAAGGTGCTTTATACTGGTAGAGCTGATTCCCCTTCCCATAGGAGAAGAGCTATAACATCAAAGCACTTTTATACATTATATTGCTGTGACAAAGTGGGACTGTTCTTAATGTTTCCTCTGAATACTGCGTGGGTGCCTCAGTTTCCCCTATGCATTTCTTAAGTCTCCGGTGTTCATAAATGGTCAACACTCTGTATCCTGACAATTGCTATATATATATTATATCTATGGTATGTATTGCAGCTGTGTCCATCTTCAGGCAAGTTGTGTTGCTTTAACTACACTGGTCTAATTAAAACCGTACGAAGCATATGCGTAGACAAGACCTTCGCCACAAGGCCATCTTTGCTCCCAGCGGGTTCTCTTATTCATCCCAGTAAGCACTACTCTTAGCAAGGAACGCACCCCGGATTGTGTCCATGCCATTGAAAGCCGCTCTGTTTAATAACATGAGCTCTCGCTCTGTGTTTGTATGTATCACGGTGGAAGAGGTGAGAGCTTTGCCTTTATTTTCCTGTTTGAGATTTGTTTATTTTTCCTTCCAAAACTGAAGGGGGCCCTGTGCTTGGTTTTTATTTCACAGGACGGGCTTTTGATCTCAGCCACCCTTCCTTACCTACTTCCACTTTCCCCTGTTCATGACTGAATTCCAGCCAGTTTCCTTCATCCAGCTTCTTGAGCTCTCTGACGACAATGTTGACAGACATTAGTGATACCAGCTTGTATCCTGAAGGACATGGGAGGGATAGCTCAGTGGTTTGAGCATTGGCCTGTTAAACCCAGGGTTGTAAGTTCAATTCTTGAGGGGGCCACTTAGGGATCTAGGACAAAAAAATCAGTACTTGGTTCTGCTAGTGAAGGCAGGGGGCTGGACTCAATGACTGGTCCCCTTCCAGTTCTAGGAGATAGGTAAATCTCCATTATTTTTTTTTAATTAAGGATCCCAAAGCATTTGCAACTACATGTTCTCCAAGCTAGACTGCACAACAATTCACCGCCTGTAAGGATCTGTTTACTTGAGGTACTATTCAACCACTAGATGTCTCTGCATAGCATGCCAGGCAGGATGCAGTTCCTGGTAAATAATGGAGACAAAGTTGGAATCCAAGCTGACTGGAAGCCTGACTGTGATTTACCACGGGATTTCCAATGCCTTTTGTATGTCAGTTTGACTCAACTGCCATAGTAATGACAATGTCTGCTGACAGCCCTTGGTCAAATATTGCCCTTTGGTAGTGCAATAAGATCCAATCCCCCAAATTAAATAGGCTACTTGTTATTCAGGCACTCAATTATTATAGATTATTATTTATATTACAGTACCAGACAAGATCAGGGCTCCATTGTGGTAGGTAATATGTGTGTGTGTCTATATATAGAGACACACACATCAAGAGCGAGTTCCTGCCCTGAAGAGCTTGCTTTCCAAATACCCAAGAAAGACAACAAGTAGAAAAAAGGAAGGTTTATTACAGTGTTTCTCAAACTGGGGTCACTGCTTGTGTAAGGAAAGCCCCTGGTGGGCCGGGCCAGTGTGTTTACCTGCCCTGTCCACAGGTCCGGCCGATCGCAGCTCCCACTGGCCGCGGTTCGCTGCTCCAAGCCAATGGAAGCTGCAGAGGGACTTACTGGCTGCCACTTCCAGCAGCCCCCATTGGCTTGCAGTGATGAACCGTGGCCAGTGGGAGCCACGATCAGCCGGACCTGCAGATGGGGCAGGTAAACAAACCGTCCCGGCCTGCCAGGGGCTTTCCCTACACAAGCGGCGACCCCAGTTTGAGAAACACTGGTTTATTAACCTCACATTACAGATGGACAATTAATCATCTAGTGACCTCCTATACATCATAAGCCATTAAATTTCACCCAGCAACCCTGCACTGAGGCCACAGAGAGATTAAAAGACTTGCCCAAGGTCACAAAGAGTTAACGGTCAGAGCCCCCTGTGCTAGGCACTGCGCCAATATATAAAATGACATTCCCATCTCAGAGAGCTGTTCATTGCCCCCTCAGCATACGCCTTGCTACTGCCCCCCGTCAGGGAGTAACTGATCTTTGCAGCCAAATTTGGGTCCTCTGCCTGAAATTCCAGCTAGACGGCAGGTCTGCTCTCGCTTTAGGATTTAGAGCAGGCCTGCACAACATGCGGACCGCGGATCCTCACTGTGCGGCCCATGGGGGGATTCTAAATCCCCCGCACACGGTGTTCTGCGGGCAGCCCAGAGCCCTTTGAATCCCCGCCGCGGCGGGGAGCCCAGAGCCCTTTAAATCTCAGCCATGGCCAGGAGTCAGAGGGCTCTGTGCTGCCCGCAGCGGAGGGGAGCCCAGAGCCCTTTAAATCCCAGCCACGGCAGGTAGTCAGAGGGCTCTGGGCCGCCCGCAGCGGCGGAGAGCCCAGAGCCCTTTAAATCCCAGCCGCGGCCGGGAGTCAGAGGGCTCTGGGCTGCCAGCAGAGATTCCCAGCCATGGCTGGGATTTAAAGGGCTCAGGGCTCCCCGCAGCGACCGGCAGCCCAGAGCCCTCTGAATCCCAGCACACGGCCGCTGATTGCCCCCTCTCCGGACCCCTGCCCCAACTGCCCCCCAGGACCCCCACTCTCTATCTAAGCACCGCTGGTCCTTGTCCCCTGATTGCCCCCCTCCTGAGACCCCTGCCCCTAACTGCCCCTTGAGACCCCGGCCCCTATCTAAGCTTCCCTTCTCCTTGTCCCAAACTGCCCCCTCCTGAGACCCCCCCCCAACTTCCCCCCAGGACCCCACCCCCCTACCTGTCCCCTGATAAACCCCTGGGACTCCCATGCCTCTCCAGCTGCTGCCTGTCCCCTGACTGCCCCCAAACCTCCACCCCATCCAACCCCTGTTCCCTGTCCCTTGACTGCCCCCTACCCCTACCCCTTCTCCAACCCCCAGCCCCCTTACCGTGCCACTCAGACCAGCGTGTCTGGCTCCGTGCAGCTCCAGACAGTTGCTGCCATGCTCCCCCGCAGAGCCCACAGCCTCTCCTCCCCCAGCACCTGCCTTCCAGATTTGAACACCTCAACATTCAGGAGTGCTCAAGCTCGGTTTGGGCAGCTGTTACTTCATTTCTCCCAAATCAAATATACTGATCCACTGTAACTTGCTGTAGAAAAAGTAGGATAAAATTGAGCAAGAAATGCTTATTAGCACTGGAATTGCTATTTTCAACAGCCATTGCCTTTTTGTTTGTTTAAAGGGAAGACAGTGATATTGCATTGGCAAATTCCCCATAGAAAGAAAGAGTGGAACAAAAGAATAATAAAGGCACCTCAACTTTTCCTCATTTATGGAGGACAGTCTTATAATATGCATCCAGATATCCTCCAATCACACAAGCTGAAAATTGTTCCACTTTACTGCAGCTCTGTAACCATATGGGAACCAATCCTGTCTGTGTTTTGTGCACATCCAAAATTCCTGCTGAATGACCTGCCCTGGGAGCGAGTTACCAGTGACCCAGGGCTGGGGCGGCAGGAGGTGTGTGGGGTGGGGCACTGGTGGGGAAGCCCAGCGCTGGGGCGGCAGGGAGGTGGTGGAGGGAGAGCCCCGGACTGGGGCAGCTGGGGGGCACCGGGGGGAGCCCAGGGCTGGGACGGGGGGCAGCCAAATTTTTTTTGCTTGGGGCAGCAAAAAACCTAGAGCCAGCCCTGCCGGGTTCCCCCAGCCGGCCCGGCCCCTTGCCTTAATTTCCCTGAGGCCAGCAGCCACCTCTTCAGCAGCTGGGCTGGGAGCCCTTAAAAAAATAAACACCCCCCCCCCCCCCCCTTTTGGCTTTTTTTGTTTTTGGTGGGGCGCGGAGGGGGAAGGAGGGGGGAAGGAGGGCTGGGCGGGCCGGGCTGCCTGGGGCGGCCGGGAGGTTTCGGCCCTCAGCTGTTTTCTTTGGAGGAATGTGGCCCTCGCCGCTTTACGAGTTGTGCAGGCCTGATTTAGAGAAACAAAGTGGGTGAGGTAAAATCTTGTATTGGCCCAACTTCTGTTGGTGAGAGAGAGAAGCTTTCAAGCCACACAGAACGGGTCTGGGAAAGGAACACCCAGCCTCACAGCAAAAGGCAAGGTGGAGCAGATTATTTAGCATGGAGCACCCACAGAGAAAAATTAGTGGGTGCTGAGCACCCACTGGCAGCTCCCCGTGGCCCCGCCCCCCTGCTCCTGCTCACCTCCGCCTCCTCCGTGAGCGGGATGCCACGTCCTGCTTCTCCCCCCTCCCTCCCAGCGCTTGCGCTGCATAACAGCTGTTTCGCGGGGCAGGGAGGGAGGGGGAAGGAGGGGTAATGTGGCACGCTGGGGAGGAGGCAGGACTGGGGCGGGGATTTGGGGAAGGGATCCAATAGGGGCAGGGTGGGGGCGGAGTTGGGGTGGGGACTTTGGGGAAGGGGTTGGAATGGGGTTGGGGCCAGGGGCGGGGAAAGGGTAGAGTCGGGGGGGGCGCGAGCACCCACTGGTGCCAGAAAAAGTTCACACCTCTGCAGTCATAGGACAAAACGAGGGGCTAATGGGTTACAGATTGTTGCAATACGCCATAAATCCAATGTCTCTGTTCAGTCAATGATTTTTGGTGTCTAGCAAGTAATGAATTTAAAGCACCCAGGCTCTTGTGAAAGTGTTGTGCAGGTTTCCTTTGAGGATGAGGACTGGGAGGTCAGCTATAGAGTGATTTACTCAGTTCTCCTAATATTACCATCTCACCTCCACAGCTGGCCGATTCAAAGTCCCTATTAAGGCCAGCATGTGCATCCACAACCTTTAGCACACCTCAGCAAAGCAAACAGCCCCTTCATTTCTACTTCTCCGAAACACTGCTGCTCCCTTGGTGGTATCTGCTAAAAGGCAGCACTATCCGGTTAATATGTTACTTGGAGCGTGTACATTGGAGATGTTTGGAAATGGAATGGATGCTCTAATAATAATAATAATATCTAGCTCTTACGTAGCACTTTTCATCAGTGGATCTCAAAGCACTTTACAAGAGTCCACATTTTACAGATGGGCAAACTGAGGCACAGAGAGGCAAAATGACTTGCCCAAGGTCACCCAGTGGCAAAGCTGGGAATAGAACCCAGACCTCCTAAGCGCCAACCTCTTTCCACTAGACCACACTACCCCCCGGGGAGTCACTTAGAGCACTGATAATTAGAGAGATGGTGAATGGCCCACCAAAAAATCAGGTTTGGGCTATTATCAGGTGTTAACTTGACAGCACTGAGACTGAATTCTCTGCTGATCCATAGAGTAGGCACTGGCTTTGCAAGCTTCTCCATCCCTCACTCATACCTTGGAGAGACCATATCTAGACATGAGTGGACAGTTTATCATCTCAATCCCATCTGTTCTATTGGAAACTGCCACCAAAGTTGCAATATGCATGGTGACCTGCGTGCCTTTTGCCCTCATTCTCCCCTATGGGCCAGTCTCCCTGGTTCAACTCAATCTCCCATGATGCAACCACGATAACTTGATTTTCATGATACACCACATGACTTTGTCAGAAGGAAGGCCACAGTGCACTATGGGAGAAGCAGTCCAACCAAAAAGCCTGGCCCATGTGGGCACATGGGAACAAGAGGTACCTGAAATACTACTCCCATGATGCTTCAAACTGATCTTGAAATGAAATGTTTGTTTCACTTTTCCCAACAAAAAAACTATTTTTAAAAAGTGGCAAAATTGAATTTTTCCCACCAAAACTTTGGATTTGGAGAAAGCTGCATTTTCCATCAAAAAATCATTTGGGCAGAAAATTCCTGGCAAGCTCTAAAGATATGGAGATAGCAGGATCTGCTGCCAGCTTCTTTTTCATGGAGACTAGTAAAGGGTAGGTGTGCTGGACTTTCTGAGGAGAAAGGGTTTGGGGAAACTTTGGGAGGCATTGGGCAAAGGACCCTCTGGGAGCCCAGCATGAACGGGGAGACCCCCTGAAAAGCAGGTCCAGTCAGCGCCTGGGGAGGGCACTATAGCCCAGGGAGGTGCGTTTCTCTCTTCCCCCGTCTCCCCCCCACACCTTTTGTCTGGAGGACTAAGCCATCCAACCAACTGGGAAGCTGAAACCCTGGCTGAATCCAATATCAAGAAGGTAAGCTTCATACTTGCCTTGTGTTGCTCTGTGCCTAGCAGAATGGGCCCCCGATCATAATGACGTTACATGAATTCACATTTCACATGGACGATGTGGTGTACGTCCTGCCCCGATGTATTGTCTCCATCCCTACAATATTAACACAAACTGCACTGAGACATACTGCAGATCTTTGTTACAACGCCAACAACTGCAAGACATAGACCTCACATGAAGCCTTTTGGATCAGCCCCTCTGTCTGTGAATAACGCAGAAGCCCTTGGCGTCGATCATAACCACATCAGGCTCCAAGCTCATGGAGTAACGGTTACTGGAAAGAGATTTCAGGGAGGAAGGGTGTCTCCCGAGATTTCAGCTTTAGCAAATAGCAAAATCAGATCCAAAGGAGGCAGAAAACAGTTCAAGCTGCTGAATAATGGAATTAATCTGTTTACCTGGTTGGAGAAGGACTTAGCCTCCTCTGAACCCAGGCCTGTGGGAAAAGCAGAGTTACAAGGAGGGGCCTTGCTAGACCATGATACTTTTTGTTTGTTTCTGATCTGCTTTAGGAGGACAGCAATTTTCCCACCATTGAGGTGTCCTTAGTGTTTGCTGATGGCATTGCTCTGACAGCCCTGGAGACAGATCCATAGTGCAGGTTGTGATCAGTCAAACTTCCCTCCCACTGCCCTGCTCATATACCACAACCTTGTTCTGGAAGGAGAACCCCTATGGCTGAGGAATTCGTTAAGTCTCAATGTATGGACAGATATATGCTGGGCCAGATCCTCAGCTGATCAAAATCAGTGTCGCTCTAGAGCTCAGTGGAGCAATACCAAGTTACACCAACTGCTTATCTGGCTTAGTGATTCATTCTGGTCACTAATAACTAAGACCTGTAAGTGACCCACTGGCCATGAGACTTCTGACCCCAAGGCCCAAACCCTCAGAGTCACCCTTGCCCAAAAAGACTCTGAGTTCTGGGTGAAGTTCTTATATTCTCTGAGCTTTTTCAACCATGCTTGGCTTGAGTGTTATCCCTAACCTGTAAATGCAGCAAAGGTGACTTGGTTTATCAAGGGTTGTCTGGATGAGCATAACTGTAAACAAAGGGTGAAATTATAAACCAAGGAAAACATAAGGAACACAGGAACCATTTTAAGTCAGTGAGATTCCTTAGATGGCAGAATAATCTCTCAAGAAAACGAGCTGACATGGTAACCAGGTCACTGGAGACATTGAGAACTGAACTAGAGTCAGTGTGGGACATTATCCTGCTTAGATAGTAGTCCTGAGAGGAACAGTGGCCTTGTGGTTGAGTCACTGGCCTGGGACTCGGCAGATCTGGCTTCTCCTCCCAGCTTTGCTACTGATTCCCTGCGTGAATTTGGGCATACGTCATCTCTGTGTGCCTCAGTTTCCCAACCATACAAGGGTGAAAATGCTTCATTTGTGTGCTTTGTCTACTAAGACTGTGAGCGCTTCAGACAAGGGGCTGCCTTTCTCTCACTGTGTGTCTGTACAGCACCTAGCACAGTGCAGTCCTGATCTTGGTTGAGGTCTGTAGGAGCTATATAAACAATCAGTAGAAGTACAGGGTTGGACTGGGTGGCCTAAGAGGGGTTTTCCCATCTCTGATTTGAAGCAATGCTGAGCAGTCCCCTGAATCTGGGCAGAAGGACGCTATTGTCATAATTCTGGTCCAGCACCCCTTCTTGGTTACTCACCAGATTGCTGTGGGGGAAATCTCGCCTCTGACTCCCAGGCACTTTAAGCCTCCGGAGTATGAACAAAGCCCCGGCACTGTCCCAGTCCTCCTGGGGTCCCTAGGTGTGGGGGTGTGCAGACCTTCTGTCCAACATCTCCACCTGAGAGCGGGACCATGCCATCCAGCCCCTGCAACCAGTACTAGCTCCTTAAATTCTGCCCCGCTCCAGCTGAGACACAGCTGTCCCCAGAATTCCACCAACATCATGGGCCTGCGTGGTCACAGTTCATCTGTCTCAGGGCCGGGTGGTGGATGTAGCATGCAACACACTAACCTTTGCACAGAGTTCTACCGTGCGGTTGCTCTTTACTTATGCACACAAGCAATACACAGATCCATACAAAAATAATTCAGCCTATATGCACTTCCTCTCCCCAGCTCACCCTTCCCTTGGGAATCCTTGGGGTCCTCTGTGTTCAGTTAGGCAGGGTCCTACTCACCTGCCATAACTTTCCTCTTCAACTAATGAAAAATGGCCAAAGAGAGACAGCAGGCAAGCAAGCTGAACAGCTTCTGCCCTTTATAACCTTCCAGTCTCCTCCGTCAGGTGACCCCCCTGGTCAGCCTCAACAGGTGACCACGGAGTCCTACCAGGTGATTTCATTGCTAGGCAACCTCTCCCCTAACAAACCTTCTTGTTTGGGAGCCAGTCTTTTGTCTAGAGTGAATATCTTTCAATGGTTAAGCACTTATGTCAACAACCTTCTTTTGTTAGCCCCCTGCCGCCTGCTTTAGGCCTGTCAGCCCAAAGATGGAGGCAAAAGTACACACATCAGTCACTTCGCCTCCACATTCAGAATGGAGTGTGCCAATTGGGGAAGAGTTCATAATCCCACACAGAATTCCTAAATTGTACAGATTTCCCAAACTGGCGAAATAGGAACTGACAAAGAAGGGCCGTAGACTCACGGGACATTGTTCCAGAGAGGAAGGAGAAGGGGTCTAGTATGATTAAGTGACCCTTTCAAAATATACTCCATGCAGGTGATAAATGCCAGAAAATTAGGCAGCCTCGTGAACTCCCTGGTGCCGTGAGACACGAAAAGGAAACGGACAAGATATTAGTGGAGAGGCTGATTTCTTTTTTTAAAGCTGACCTGAAAGCCATCAAGCCAGGCTGTTTACAAGGCCATTTTCCACAAGGATCCGTCAACAGACAGCAGACACCCTGGCACTTTGCCCTTAATGTGCCACTCCCATGACAAATGCCTACAGCCTTTGGAAGGCTCCCAGAAACAAGCAATCCAGTAGGAGGAAATGTTTGTTTCTGGAGGAAATGCTTTGGAGATAGCCATGCGCCCCAGAAGTTATCTCCTTACCTAATAAAATGAATCTCCCTGGAGCATACATGCTGTAAGGTCCTGCTTCTACTGGCACTTTTACAGTACTTGGGAACCATGTTTAAATGGTGTCAGCTAAACTGATTCTTAATATAGGGCCCTGTCCTGCCTTCTTGCTTACCTGAATATTCTTTACTCGTGCTGGTAGTTTTATGTTCACAGCATAACACATAGAGGAGTTAAAAATGTCAAATACTTTTATTGAAAGGTTGCAAGGTAACACGACTTTATTTGGCAGACTTTGGAACAATAACACTCAATAACTGAAAACAGAGAGAGGCAAAACAGGCTGCTCCCTAATGCTGGGAAGCACCACTCACCCTACCTTCCTCCAGGATGATTCCTTCCAGAACCCTCTGATTGCGCACTTCACTCCAGAGCCTGCAAGCTGGACCAGGAAACCACCCGCCTCTCACACACACACACACACACACACACACACACACGCTTTTAAAGTGATACCTAAAGTTCAGCACAGTCCTCAGCACAGCACAAGTAGCCCTGCTGAAGCCAGTGGGGAAGTTTGTGTGATTAAGTCTTCTCACAGGAGTAAGTGCTTTCAGGATTGGGCCAATGGTTTAACCAGTCAGTGTGGAGCGCTTGTCTGTCTGTATCCATCTGTTACCACTTAACACAATGAGGTGTTGGTCCAAATAATGCTACATATATTACTAATAATAATTAATAATGAACTGGGATGAACCTGTGTTAGAATCATAACTCTCTGATGGTGTTTATGTATTGCATCAATTTCTAGTGGCTGAAATAAGAACAAGTGTGTGTCCTAAGACCTATACTGCAAACAGCTATTGGAGGACCAACTTTAGCTCAGTTGACAAGTGTTTGGCCTTTGGGAGCAAGAGGAACCACGTTCTTTCCCTACTCCCACCATGAAGTTGTGAGCAAGCATAAGGATAACCGTGAAGTCCTTAGCTAGCTATAAATTTATTACAATGGCTTAAAAAATATGGCCTAAATATAGTTTTGAAAGACTCTCTCATAATGCAGTTTGGGCATGCCCACCCTAGCTGGAAAACCCGTGTTACATACCCATTTAAATTTCACCAGGATCACACTGAATTAAAGCATTGTAGCTTCAGCTTTTTCACTGCCTGGGGTGACAGGAACAAGGACTATCCATCCTTATGCTTTAGGGCCTAAGCTGATCACTCGAGCTGGTTAGACCAGTCATCATTATAATGAAATTAGCCCCATGTTCTGGGTTTCTAAGCTGCCCCTCATTTCTGCAAATGGATTCACTCCGCACCTTGGACACATCGTTTTCAGGCTGTAGGATGCTCAGGAAGAGTCTGGCTGTTTGTGTTGGGTGGCCACTGCCATGGGAGCAAGCACCATTCTCCTTCTGCTCCACTGTACAAGGTCAAACTCACCCCGTCTGGAGTCGGGCTTTGTCGGTAACTTATTTAACAAGCCATAGACCTCAGCCTAGCAGCTCTCTTCCCAACCTGTTGTTCCCAGGTGTGATGGGGTGTTCACTCCACACCAGTCCCTGAAGGGCTAAGGTGACTAGGTGGGCCAATTACCTGCCTAGGCGGCCTCTGGAGGAGGGGCCAGGAAGCCATGAGGACTAATTAAAGGGTGACGGTTACCTGGACAGGGATAGGTGCGGCTTGCATAAAGCCAGGTGGCTGAGGGCAGACAGGGCTGCAGGGAGGAGGCCTGCAGTCCCTCTCTATGAGGCTAGTGAGAGAAGGGAGCTAGGCCTCAAGAGAAGGGAATGCCCAGAGGCAGGTGGAGAAAGTGCCTGATAGAGACAATGTAGGAAGCAGTGCAGGGAAACAGCAGCAAGGTGTGGGACCTTAGCCGCTGGTTGTAGGGTCATGGGGCTGGAACCTGGAAAAGAAAGTGAGCCCAGGTTCCCTACCAGTCACTGGCGAAGTGGCACCACTGAGGCGCAGGGAATTGGAAGACTGCCTCGGACGGTTGGTACAGAGACACTTTGGTACACATGCACCCTGGAAGGGGAAAACTACAGTGACCTGGCTGGAGAGCCAAGCCATGAAAGGGAGCAGTCGAGTCCTGAGAGAGTGAAGGACGGAGTGAGCACCCTTAGGAAGAGGTGTCAGGCTGGCAGAGCTAATCCCCAGCTGCGGGGTACTCCAGTGGTGAGTAGAGAACCCTGTGACACTAGAGTTTTCAGCAGCCTGGGTTCCCTTTGCACTGTACTGCTATTCAGCCTTCCCCGGGCTTCTTACTGCACTTTATCAGCACACACACAGGTAGGGACACACCCAGCTGCAGCTTCACACGCCGATGCTGAGATCGGCTCTGCATGGGAAGGCTCAGCTAAGGAATTGCCCAGTACTCAAGTGCACCCCCCCCATCCCGAAGGTAAACCTAAAATTGTACAGAGAACTGTACGGCGTAAGCTCATGAAATTCGCCCCCTCCCTCAATGTGGAGAGGGATCTACACAGCTTTCTGCACCAAGTTATGATTTTCACACACACTGGTTTTAGACGAAACAAAACAAGTTTATTAACTACAAACGATAGATGTTAAGTGATTATGAGGGGCAGCAAACAGATCAAAGCAGATTACCTAGCAAATAAAACAAACATACAATCTAAGTTTAAAGAAACTGGTTACAAGTAGAAAATTCTCACCCTAAATGTTGTTTTAGGCAGATTTCGGAGATTCTTGAAGGCCAGCTGCACTTCCCGGCAGCTTAAAGATTCAGATATTCCATTCACAGGCTATATGACCTTCCAGCCTGGGCTCAGTCTTTCACCCCACAGTTCAGTCTTTGTTTCTTAGATGTTTACAGCAGTCATCTTGGGCAGGGAGGCCATGAAGGAGAGTACCCCAGTGATGTCACTTCCCTGCCTTAAATAGTTCTCGCATGTGGCGGGAATCCTTTCTCTCCCAGTTTGTTTCCCACACCCAGTCAGTAGAAAAACGCTAGTATTATCATGGAGCCCAGTACCAGGTGACATGGTCACATGTCTCTCGCAGCCATAACTCAGAGGATGTTTGCCGCATCCCCAGAAAGGCTCCCTGAAGAGAGATTAGCATCTTCAAAGACCTATCGTTTTCCCTAATGGTCCTGTCTCCCTCAGCCATCCAGACTGATTGCATTCTGTCTAGTGGGTGTTCCCCAGGCGAAAACACATGTGCAATAGATGCATAGACAATATTCCTGATTTCAGATACAGAAATGATACATTCATACAAATAGGATAAATACTCAGTAAATCATAACCTTCCCAATGATATGACACATGAGCTATCTTGTATAAAACACATCATAATTATGTCATAATCATATCATAACAATAGCTCTATGAAGAATACGAGGTTTGGTGGCACAGCCAGATTTTGAAATGTGCCGAGCAGTCAGCAGCCCCCGCTGACCTCAGCCCTTTTGAAGATTAGGCCGTTTATTTAGGTGCCAAAATATGGTCTTGGGAGCCTAATTTGAAGCTCCTGTTTTTGAAAATCTTGGCCTATGTTTGCTTTGCCCTTTGCTCTTATACACTTAAAATAGGAAAAAACCACACAGCCTCAATGGACTCATATTCAATTTGTGATCTACTATGATAGACTCATAGACTTAAGGTCAGAAGGGACCATTATGATCATCTAGTCTGACCTCCTGCAAATTTTTCATTGCCCCCCAGGACACTCAGTTAAGAGCATCAAGGGAGCGTCCAAATAGGGGTTCCAAATAACCACATTTACTAACAATACACAATGTGCAAGGTCTACCCACGTCAAGGGGCTACTGCTCTGGCAGAGTTCCGGTGGCTTCTGAAACACAGAAGAGAGTGAAGGTCACCGGAGAGTTTCCAAACTATTCAAAGGGACACGACCCATCTCACAGCCCAGGACAGTGTTCTGCTTATCACGAACAGAGCTGTGTGGGGAAAGAAACAGATTTTTTGCTTCGCAGGCAAGTCCAAAAAAATTGGGTTGAACCGAAAATGAAATTTTTCAAAATTTCACACAAATCTAAAAAAAAAAATCCTGTTATGTTTCAATGCTGATTATTTTTAAAACATTTTGGTGGTTTGAGGAAATTTTGAACCGAACGGTCAAAATGGTTTGTTCGGAAAATGTTGAAACTAAACATTTCATTTCCCCCCTATTTTTTTAAATTAAAATAATTCAGCGAAACCAACAGGAACTTGCATAATGTTCTGGCGTCATCAAATCTGCCTTTTTCTCCAAAAAAAAGTTTAGTATGAAAAATGTTAGCAAGCTCTAGTCATGACCAGTGAGGCTCCTCCCATTTTTCAAAATCTCCGCCGTATGTATCCTTTAAAACAGCTGTGCTGGCTAGTTATAGCTAACCATGCTCCTTGCACTGAAGAAAAAGCAAATTCTTCCCTCATTAAATAAAACAACAAAAATATGTTTATGTAAGTGGAAGAGGGTGCCAGAGAGATCATTTGAGGCGCAAGCGGTCCATGTGATCCCAGGATGAGGAATATGAGATGAACACTGGCAAAACCAACAGACCAGCTTTAAATTGACCAGTGGATTGCTGCTGGCTCTGCTAAGCTCTTAATAGGAGGTACCTTGGGACTGCTTATTGGAAGCAGTATTGAATGGCTGATGCTGGTTACTCTTGGTGTAATATATAATGCAGTGGTCCCCAACCTTTTCATCTGGCAGGTGCCAGACGAAGGACCACAGCGGTGGTGGAGCACCTGCTGAAATGCCGCCAAATTTTGATGGCAACGCCTCTTGATGACATCATTTGTTGACGGCACGTGGCGTCATTGAGAGGCGTCCCTGCCGAAATGCCACTGCATTGGGGACCCCTGATATAATGTATGGAGATATAACTGGAAGGTCAGTGAGTCTAATCTGCTGCCTTCACTAGCAGGGCCAAGCACTGATTTTGCCCCAGGGGGCCCCTTTAAAGATTGAACTCACAAGCATGGGTTTAGTAGGCCAATGCTCAAACCACTGAGCTATCCCTCCCCCTGTAAAGCTACATGCTGTATCTTTGGAGGTTTTTAAGAGCAGTTTATACAAACATCTCTATGGGATAATCCCTGCCTCACTGCAGAAGAATGAACTAGATGACCTCTTGAGGTCCCTTCCAGCCCTCTATGTCTATGATGTACACAGAGTAGCCCTGTAAGTCCAGTAGGTTGGACATTTAGGGAGCCTTTCTAGGTTTCTGTAGACAGCAGGGATTTCCAGGGAGGCTCATCTCCATCTGCAAGTAAACTGTAAACAAAAGCTTCAGATATGCCAAAGGATCATTGCTTTTTTGTACTCCTTTGACTACATCCGCCTCTTCCTCTCTCTTCATGATCAAGGTCCAGGGTGATGCTAAGAGCCGTATCTCAGGAAACAGTCTCACTTTTCCTGTTCCTTCCTGTCTTGTGAGCTTGAAGGCAGGGCTGTTTGAAATGAAAAATAGAAAGATGGAAACACTTAGTATCCTCCTCCTTCCACTAAGACCTCGTGGCATGCTTAAAATACAGCAGAGTGCAACTCAAGATGGGAAAGTATCTCTCATATGAACTGTATTCCAGGACACTCTAAGATATTAAAATAATACTGATGATGTATGCCAGGCATTTGCTGCCCCCTGCTGGGCGCCCCATCGCCTTGGCACACTCCACCCTAAAACGTCCGGCTGGAAGGGAAGAGCAGTGAGTTCAGACTTCCAGGGAGTTTCCTAGAGAGGCTTCCCATGATCAGTTGCAGGCAGAACCGGCAAGAGTTGATTCTCCAGTGCCTAGAAAGGCCGGATGTGGCAGGAGGCCAATCAGGGTCCATCACGCCAGATAAAAAGGATGCTTCTAATAGGGGCCAGTTCTGGGTGGCTCAGGCTCAGGCAAATACATTTAAATGGTTAAAGAATTAACAGAATATAAGAATGGCCCTACTGTGTCAGACTAAAGGTCCATCAGCCCAGTATCCTGTCTTCTGACAGTAGCCAATGCCAGGTGCCCCAGAGGGAATGAACAGAGCAGATAATCATCAAGTGATCCATCCCCTGTTGCCCATTCCCAGCTTCTGGCAAACAGAGGCTAGAGACACCATCCCTGCCCATACTGGCTAATAGCCATTGATGGACCTGTCCTCCATGAACTTATCTAGTTCTTTTTTTAACCCTGTTATAGTCTTGACCTTCACAACATCCTCTGGCAAGGAGTTCCACCAGTTAACTGTGTTGTGTGAAGAAATACTTCCTTTTGTTTGTTTTAAACCTGCTGCCTATTAGTTTCATTTGGGGACCCCTAGAGTTCCTGTGTTATGTGAAGGAGTAAATAACACTTCCTTATTTACTTTCTCCACACCAGTCATGATTTTATAAGGATAACAATTTATATCTAGCCGCAGCTACATCCTCCAACTGAGATCAGGGCCCCACTGTGTCTTAGGTGCTGTACAATCTAAATCAAGAAGACAGACAAAGGCCATACTGCTAGCCCCATGATATAAATGGGGAGCTGAAGCACAAAGAGGCTCAGTGTCTTGCCCAAGGTCGCCAGAGAATCTGTGGCAGAACCAGGAATTGAATACCGCGCTCCTTAAGCCCGCTCAGTGCTTTAACCATAGGATTGTCCTTCCTAATAGCAGAGAGAGAGAGAGACATTAAGAGGCAGGCACAGAGAATGGCTACAGTCTCTATGGAGTTAGGAGTGGATGGAGCGAGCCCCTTGGTTACCCCAGTAAATGACGAACAAGGAAGAGTGGTGAGAGCACTTGAACTCCAACCCAGATCTCCAGCATCCTAGAGAAATGCGGGAAGGCCACTAGCCCGTCTTTTCCTCTCACCCTTCATCACAAAGTGGGGCCTGCAAAGGGGTCAGTTGCTCACACAGAGATGTTACTCGTGATTCAGTCGTCAAGGGGTGCGCGTGGCCCATGGAAGATCTTGGTTCTGGTCCCGGCTCTGCCACAAACGTTGTGTGACCTTGCGCAAGCTGCCTGGGCCGGGAGCATGGTGTGTGGAGTGTGGTGGAGGCTGGATGCAGTAACGTATTGCAGGCGTAAGCCAGTGCAATTGGCCAGCCGCCCCACAAGCACAGAAAGGGAGGGGCTTGTGGCTGAGTGGCAGTGCAGTGTACACCCCACCCCTCCCCTTTGCTCAAGGGAGAGCCCAAAGGCATTGCCTACGATCCCAGCATGACTCGCTGCCCGAGGACCTGGTCTCAGGTACCCCCCATTTGCACTCAGCTGAGGGATCGTCACGCCCTCCGGGCACTTTGCAGCACTGGGCCCTATGGAAACGACAGTCCCTGCCCTGGGACGCTGAAGGAGGAGTCACACCACTCAGGCCCTGTCTTGAGAGTTAAGTGGAGCCTACACCCTTGTGCTCTTGAAATTCACCTTATAGGCATAAAAATGGTTGGCACGACCCCCAGGCAGGCTCGAGTCAACAAGGTGTCATAGGCTACCAGCTTTTTCCACCTGTCCCCATCCCTTTCCGACAGGCTGCAGCCAGGCCCCCTCAGGGAACAGTGTCCAGATGCCTCCTCCTTGTTCAGGAATAATAAACACCTCAGCGTCTGGCTCCTCTCAAGGTTTGCGAGGGAGCCGATTCCTGCGTGTGTGTGCGTTTGACTCATTTCCTGTTTTCCTGCAAAGGGAAAAGAGACACCTGGTGACTGGTGGATGCCAACGCGTTGCATCTTCTGGGCTAGGAACCCGGAGGGGAGGGGTTTGCTGGATTGCGCTGCCCGGGTTGCCAGTCCAGCTGCCAGAGAAAACAACTGCCTGATCTATCGGCGAACTTGGCAGATACTGAGGAGGTTTGCAACTCATTATAGACGTCCCAGGGAGCGAGGAATTTTCTTGCTCTCTCACCACCCCGGTTTGCAGCAACAGGTGCTACAGAGCCGTGTTGCTCACTGAGATAATGTGTCGTTGTCCCTGGCTGGAGAGGGAATGGAACACGTCGCAAATTCATCGGGTGACACGCACTGGCTTTCTGAGGAAAACAACGCCACTGAATTGCTTTCCCTTGTAAAAATACCCGTCACGCACTTCTGGAGTCAATTTGAACTCCCATATGTGGAGCTGAGGGAAAGGAAGAATTAATGGGATGGCTATTATTAAAACTCGCCATGTGACTGCAAGCAAACATTCTCCAAACGTTCTGAATAATGGGAGGCTGTTAGTGCCAGCTAATTAGCAGAAATCTAATGGCTTGGTTGCCGGGGCTCTTGGCTTCGTAGAAGTGAGGTGTAGCTAACGAGCAGTGGTTAGCATGCTGCTTGCTGATTTCTTCTGTCTGTTTGACCCATCACCGAGGCAAACACAAAGAGAAGTGGCAGCGAAGGAGGAAGTCTAGAGAACAGAAGACAAGGAACTCTGAAATGCCTTGAAGAAACTGACCTAAGACATCTCGGGGAATAATGCAACACCTGCCTTGAGACTGGCTGAGACAGATGGGGGAAGCAGCTGAGAGAGAAAAATAAACCACCACGCTGAAGATCTAAGAGACTACAGGGTAGCATAGAGGGGTTCATAGAGGAAGTAATGCTCTTCCTGGCTCGGTCATAGTTTTCCTGTGTGACTTCAGGCAAGTCACTTAATCTATCTTGTGCCTCAGTTACCCATCTAGGCCGGAGTCCTGTCACTGACAATGCTCAGTCCCAGCTGCTTTAGAGGAAGGAATGAGCGACTCTACAGCAGGCACTTGTGCTTGCCCCTACAGGGCAAGTTTCTTTTTCACCCCCGTTAGTTAGAGGTTGGCTAAAGCCCCGGAGCAAAAGGATTTCTGCCCCTCCTTTATCTCTAGTTTGGTTTTAATCCTTGCTGTTCTGACTCTGGACAGTCCTGTCATCGGTATAAATGTCTCAATCTTTTTTTAAAAAACAACAACATTGTGAGTCCTTTTACTGTACCATGAAATCAGAGAGTGGAACTGATTGCCACCAGACATCACTGCAACGAGGCGCTTCACAGGATTCAAAAAGAGCGAATTCCAGAATTCATTAATCCCTTTTTACACAAGGCCAGATCCTGAAAACTTTACTCATCCCCCCTGCCCCCCAATGCTCCTTCCTTACTCCTGGATTAACTGTAGAAATGATGTTGCAGGGAATAAACCTGTAGTGACAATGGTGTAGATGGGCCTACAACCAGTAGGTCTCTTCCCAGATGCTCTAATTTCAGTGGTTTATGTTGCCTCATCATCAGCCAAACTGTTAGCTGAGCCCTGGCTGTAGAACCTTTATCAGTGGTGACATTACAGGAGTGGAAAGAACCCAGCTTCACTCTCAGATCCCAGGGTGAGTTCATGGCACCGTCAGCAAAAGAAACAATTTTTTGGCTTGAAAAGTGAGCACGTTTGATCTGAAAGCCACTGAGGAAGAGTAAATATGGAGCCTGCGGTGCTTGGAAAGGGAACACTTTGAAAGCACAGCTAGATTAACGGACAACATGAATCTGCATTGGTCTTTGTTGTTTTATGGTTTATTGAGATCATATGTGGTCTCGCCTACCCTTCTCAGTTTCAAGAAGAAGTCTCTACCCCTTGCTCCTAGGAAGAGAGACTCCTTGGGACAACACAGGATGGGTGACAGCATTACACTCTATGACGGACTTCACCTTCAGACCATTCAGAAATTGCACTTCCAGCATTTGGATGCTGGTCTGACTGCCAATGTCTTGCAGGAAGTACGTTACACCTGCCATGCCACAATCTGCACGGCCTAGCGCTCAAATTCACAGATCAAGTTTATGGGGACGGGTTTTGACCTAGGACACTCTAAATGGTTTGAGTCGCATCATCTCCAGAAGAGGCCAGCCACCTTCCTCCCTGTGTGATACTCTGGCAGCTCAGATCATCCAACCTACTTCCACGGACAGCCCTCTCTGGTCTCGGTGTGACAGTGTGGAGGATGATGGTAGGGCATTCTCAATGCTGGATTTGTGGACTCTGGAACTGCCTTCTCAAAAGCCCAGACGTGGGGAGCGTGAGGACAAGCCACCGGATTCCTCTGTTCCACTTAGGGTGACCAGATGTCCCAATTTTATAGGGACAGTCCCGATTTTTGGGTCTTTTTCTTATATAGGCTCCTATTACCCCCCACCCCCTGTCCCGATTTTTCACACTTGCTGTCTGGTCACCCTAGTTCCATTAGGCTTTTCGAAGGGACAGTTGTGGGGGTTGGGTAGGAAGTTAACACTGGGGCCACAATGGAGATCCCGCTGGTATTAGAGGCATTAGGGGTGGGGTGAGCAACAAGACTAGGTTATTGAATATCTGCCCAGATCCAAATATTTGTAAGAGTTGGTTATAAGCTAAGACCAAACTTCTCCAGCTTGGGAGCTCAAAGCTAGGACCCTCAATCCATATGAGGCAGGACTAGACCTGATTTTCAGAGTTACGAACCACCAGCAACTCCCATTAACTTCAGACAGAAGCTGTAGATTCTCAGCTTGCTTTGTTCAGGTGCTTAAATATGGAGTCAGGAAGGTAACTGTAAGCATACAAGTTGGAAAATATTGATCTAAAAAAGGCTCCTATAACAATGATGTTTGCTCTATTCTATTTCAGAGGAATTAATTTTCCAGCTGTGGGTGAAAGAGCCTTTAGATCCAGGGCCTAGAAATTGCGTAACACCTCATTGTGTAACTGGGCTCAGGCACTGAATTGATCTAAGCCTCAGTTTCCCTATCTGTAAACATAGGGGTGAAAATAGTATCTACCTACCTATGGAAAAGAGCTTGGAAAACTATGGAGTTTTGGATCAGGCCTTCTATTTTCATCCAGATGAAAGTATCTTTGAGTTTAATTGGTGAGGCCATACTTTTCCCACCATAGCATATATAACACCAGTGCCAGAATGGCTCATCACTGGTGAGGATTAAACCTGCAATATCAGAAGCTTAATCCATGAGCCACCACTACCCCCAAAGTGAGAAGACCCACCTCCCTTAAGGTATGTTTCCACTAGAAACATGCCAGAGGCACAGCTGTGACGTTGTAGCATAGCCACGTATCAAAGCGACGGGAGGGGTTCTTCTGTCAGGGTAGTAAATCCATCTCTCCAAGAGGCAGTTGCTAGGTCAGCAGAAGAAATCTTCTGTCGACCTAGCGGTGTCTGCACTGGGGTTCAGGTCAGAGTAATTACATCCTAGCTGTGTACTGTAGACCAGCCTTTAGTCAAGGTTGTAGCGGGCTCATGTAGTAGGCTTTTTCTACTGGCACTAGAAAATTTCAGAAAAGGGCCACTAAAATGATTAGGGGTTTGGAATGGGTCCCATATGAGGAGAGATTAAGGAGGCTAGGACTTTTTAACTTGGAAAAGAGGAGACTAAGGGGGGATATGATCGAGGTATATAAAATCATGAGTGGTGTGGAGAAAGTGAATAAGGAAAAGTTATTTATTTATTCCCATAATATAAGAAGTACGGGCCACCAAATGAAATTAATGGGCAGCAGGTTTAACACAAATAAAAGGAAGGTCTTCTTCACACAGTGCACAGTCAACCTGTGGAACTCCTTGCCTGATGAGGTTGTGAAGGCCAGGACTATAAGAGGGTTTAAAAGAGAACTAGATAAATTCATGGAGGTTAAGTCCATCAATGGCTATTAGCTAGGATGGGTAAGGAATGGTGTCCCTAGCCTCTGTTTGTCAGAGGGTGGAGATGGATGGCAGGAGAGAGATCACTTGATCATTACCTGTTAGGTGCAGTCCCTCTGGGGCACCTGGTATTGGCCACTGTCAGAAGACAGGATACTGGGCTGGATGGACCTTTGGCATAACCCAGTATGGCCATTTTTATGTTCTCATCAATCTTGAACTGATGCTAGTCTCAGCCAGCTACATGCATAGTTTACACGTGCCACCCTCCCTGCGCAGCTCAGGAATCAACTGGTAGCCTCCCACTCCCATGGATGCTGCAAATCCAGGGCCGGAGAGCTCCTTCCTCTTCGGCTGCAGAACCAAGCGTGCTGCTCCCTTCCGCCCAGCCAAAGGCTCTGCTTTCTTTTTCCGTCTCCGCAAGTCCCAACTGACAAAGGCTCCCCTCAGCAAGCTGCACAGCAACCCCCAGCCAGGAATGTCATTACGACAGGGGCTTTAAAATAAAGCAGGGCATGCAAAAATGTGATGACTTGTCAAAGCTGCGGGCTGCAAGGTGTTTAAGGCATGAATTTCCTCTTAATGAAGCCTCGCTAAGGGAATATTGCGTTCGGCCTTGAGTGCTGGCGATGATGTATCCCCAATTTATGGCTGTCCCCTAGCGTTTCCCGGAGCGAAGAAGGGGGTAGGAAAATAGCAGCACAAGGAAGGGCTTGTAAAATCACTGCCATTCAAGCTGCTGCCTGGCCCTGGGCCATATCTGTCAAGATTTTTCACAGCCTTCGGGTGCAGCCCTGCTGGGCGTGAACGCTGATTAGATGTGGAACTGGTGCCAATTTCCTCTTGGGGCGAATGGTCCGTAGCTGTCCTGGGGGGTGGAGTGTGTGTGGGGGGGGGGAGGAGGGGAGTTCAGACCTTGTTTGGAAAGGTTGCGACGGAGCAGGTTAATCCACGTTTACTGCCCTCTCCGGAAGTGTCCCCACCATCCTCTCTGACCCAGCACTTGGAAACAATGGCCGGAGCTTTCCAGCCGAGGATGCTGGAATTGGCATTGCGGGGAAGGGGAGATGCCTTTTCCATCTCTGTGCAGAAGGGGGAAGTGATGCTATGTTTGAGCATCAGAAGTGCATGAGTCACTGCCTATTGACCTCAGCTGCTGCAAGCAAATTTGGAGGTCCCTGCAAACCTCGCCGCCTGGGTGCCCCAACTGCAAGCCTCAAGATTCAGGGGTCCAGCTTCCATCCTGCTGCTCTGTGATGGTTCTCAGGGTACCCAGGACTGAGTCACCTTGTTACCCCCTGCCTCCAACATGAGAGTGGCTGGGCAGCAGCTCCCTAACATCACCAGCCTTTCAGCCACTCAAGCATTCTCCTCTGGCTTATGCCAGCCCTGTCTTCACCAAGAGACGCACCCCAGTCCCCGAGTCCCTTTGAATCATTCCTCGGTGATCTCCAGCCCCTGACACTGGCTACTCATAGAGGTCTCAGATCCTCTGTCCCAAAGGTGCAATGCACGATGGTTCACCAGTCATACCTTAAATCACCGACCCTGTGTAACACACAGCACTTGTGAGCACTTAAAATAAAGCAAAAGGAGTTTCTTTAAGAAAGAAGAGAGTTTCCATGAGAAGCAAGAGGGAGTGACAGAAACAAACAGTTACAGTACAAAACAAAATCGTCAACCCCAACTTGGATCTACAGTTATTCAGAGTTACCTTTCTCATCTAGTAAAGTAGGGTCCCCCCCCACCCCACAAAGTTCAGTCTGTTGCAGAACTGGCTGGCTTCCCAGGAACCAGGATCCAGTTTTGCCTGATGTCTCCCCAAGATGATGTCTCCTCAGTGAAAGGATTCACAGTGCCTCCCCCACCGCTGTGTTATACTGAAACAATCTTTGTTTCTAGTCATAGGCAGGGCAAAGTGCTGTTTGGTTATGTTCCCTTTTTTCCCATCCAGAAGCTTTGATTGCCTCTGATGGCTTTTCATTGAAATTCTTGGATTAGCATAAACAGTTGTACTTTGCATCGCATCCCTGGCTCAACGGGGCAGGATGACAATTCCCTCCTGTCTAAATGGGCCATCACTGAGACATATTGTCCCCGGGTGACTAACTTTCATTCCATAGTCAATATAAATACATTATACCTTAAATAGTACCTGTACATACATCTTGCAATGATCAGGAATTTACGAGCTTTCTGTAGATACCTTACATGTTACTCTTTATGGCTCCATATCCTGTAAGACATGTGTTTGTCAGGTGTGAAACAAGCATTGTTTGCCAAGAACGGGGACCCTTTGCCAAGAGATGTCTGTGTGACAGCCTCTCAGCAGCTGTTCACTAGTTTCAAGTCACCCTTGTGCCTTCCTCATTCTGGGTTGTTCTGCAGGCAGGATTGGCCGCTGGAGTAAATTAGAGCAACTCCAGGGCTGCTCTAAGTTATAGCTGCCTTATAGTCGTAGACTCCAAAGGAGCTGTGAGGGGGGATACTGTTGTACACTGCTCCTCTGTTAGGGGCAGGAATTCCCTTTATCCACAGGGTGAGGGTGAAACCTGTCCATCTGTGGGCCTGAACATGGGACTTCTGGATCTAAAACCATGCTTAAGCTAAAGGATCGACTGCAATAAGAGATGCTGAAGTAGATTCAGAAACCTCTAGATATATTCCAGCCACTAGAGGGGGACAAAGAGCTACGCAAGGCAAGCATGGGTCCCATGTGCTATTATTCAGCAGTACTCAGCCACGCCCACGGCATTGCTCGAGCTCATCCAATGGACAGGGCTGGTTTGAATGACATCAGTAACGGACACTGGTCCCTCCCCTCTCTCATACACACACACACTAATGAGGGAGCAATAACTGGAGCGAAGTGGCTGCTGATCCTGCTACGCCATGCAGTTACGTGCTGATTTTCATGAGTCCACCCTGAACCCTGGAAGCTGAAATCCTGCAAGTATGTAGGAACTGCAACACACCGCAGCAGCTGGAGGGCGAAGCGCTGTCATGCGGTGTCAGCGTGCAATGGTGTGATGATCGCACTTGATCTTCCCTGGAGCAACTGCAGGTTCTGACATAAAGATGCTAAGCCCCCAGTTCTCCCGCACTCACGCCACGTAGCTGTGAATTCAGCAAGACTTCTCCCTAGCAAGGTGCTGCTCATTGAGTGGGAGGGTGGTACAGAATCAGGCCTGACTTTGCCAAGTGGAGAGGACTGGCTTTGTCCTCCTGCCCCCATCCCCTCCAAAGGGCAAAGAACTTCACAGCCAGAGTGAGCGCAGAAAAGGGTGAGTGCAAACTTGCCTAGAGATTAACTTTGTGGATGCATTTCATAGTTGGCTCTTTTTCACCATTTACATCCCTCTGGAAGCACACTGGACTGAGTTCACTTCCATTTTGCTTCAGTGGAGCTACAAAAAGGACCACTGAATAATCTTCATGGATAAGTCATCCTGCTCTGAGATGGCAAATCTCCTCAACGGAGTGTGGAGTGTACCAACCCAGGAGACCCAGCCCTTTGCAAGGGCAGGTGAGCGTTACTATCTCCATTTTGCCAATGGGGAAACTGAGGCATGGAACAGTGAAACCACCTGCATCAAGTCACTTAGCAGAACCCAGTTCTCTTGGCTCCCAGTCCAGTGCTCTACCTGGATTGTGCTGTGTAAAACCTTATTTCATAGAATCATAGAATATCAGGGTTGGAAGGGACCTCAGGAGGTCATCTAGTCCCACCCCCTGCTCAAAACAGGACCAATCCCCAACTAAATCATCCAGTTAGGGCTTTGTCAAACTGGGCCTTAAATACATCTAAGGAAGAAGATTCCACCACCTCCCTAGGTAACCCATTCCAGTGCTTCACCACCCTCCTAGTGAAATAGTTTTTCCTAATATCCAACCTAAACCTCCCCCACTGCAACTTGAGACCATTACTCCTTGTTCTGTCATCTGGTACCACTGAGAACAGTCTAGATCCATCCTCTTTGGAACCCCCTTTCAGGTAGTTGAAAGCAGCTATCAAATCCCCCCTCATTCTTCTCTTCTGCAGACTAAATAATTCCAGTTCCCTCAGCCTCTCCTCATAAGTCATGTGCTCCAGCCCTCTAATCATTTTTGTTGACCTCCACTGGACTCTTTCCAATTTTTCCACATCCTTCTTGTAGTATGGGGCCCAAAACTGGACACAGTACTCCAGATGAGGCTTCACCAATGTCGAATACAGGGGAATGATCACGTCCCTCGATCTGCTGACAATGCCCCTACTTATACAGCCCAAAATGCTGTTAGCCTTCTTGGCAGCAAGGGCACACTGTTGACTCATTTGGAGCCCGTAATGACTTGACAGTGGCCCTTAAAGACAGAATCCCAGTGTTATAAAAGCAAAATGATCATTTTTGACTAGGGTCATCTTCCTAACCTTAAAATAATAACATTGACATGCTAAATTATTGGATGTCACTGGAGGGGGGGGGAATAGAACATTTTTTGGCACGAATGGGACTTTTCTCTTTTGCAATTTCCAATCACTTGAGACCTGTCCCGGTAATTTAAAACAGCTGACATTTTCCCTACTTGAAAGAATAAACATTTAATTTGCACTGCCGACTTGGGAGGAAGAATTCTAATCCTATTTGCTCAGCCTGGGCAGAAACAAAGCCTAATGCAAGATCATCTGTAATTACTGCCCGTATGCTAGTCGTGCCGCGAGTAATTCAATTACGTATCCCATTGGGGTCATTCTTGCTGGAGAGGATCACGCAAAACAATTCATACCCAACACTTAGCAAACGGGTTGTAAGTTCCATCCGCCGCTCTGGGTCAGCGGTTCTGACGTGGGCTGTGGTTGGCAGTATCATGAAGACCCATTCCCCACTGGAAGCTGGGTCCAGTGGCCTCTGCGAAGGAAGCTGGTGGTCTCTAATGGACAGGGCTTCCACAATGTGCAACCCATCATTGATTCCAGGATTAATTGCCCCTTCCTCTCCCCCCCCTCGCCTCGCCCTGCCCCGCCACGTGGGCATTCTCAGCAGAAAGGCAGAGGGTTAAATGCACCATTGAGAAGAGCTAATTTTTCTCCCCTAGAGAGGCCTACAGGCGAGGACAAGACTGAAACCACAAAACTCCTGCCAAGGGTGGATCTGGGCACTGGTGAGCCTTCACCCAGCCTTGTGGGTCTCAATCCTGTCAGTGGATTTTCCTTGTGTAACCCTTCTGCCAGGCCGAATTGATAGCAGCAAGGGCCGGGTTCAATACATAGGGGTTCCTTCCCTACAACGTAATGCGACACCAGCTCGAGCCCCCACCCAGTGACCTGGGAAAATCTTACACACACCCCTGGGCGCCTCGAAGAGGCAATACTTCCCCTCTCGCAAGCACAGAGTCTCGGTGTAGCAGAAAAGGTTTAATTACATGAGATAAACACAAGCATTAAATTGGGAAAACACCTCAACTAGCGTTCATAGATTAAACCGTGACCAAAGATCCACCCCAGGAAATTGTGCCATGTCCTTCTCCATGGGCTCGTGAGTCCAGCAACCCCCAAATCACCCACAGTCCCAACAATCCCACAATCCAAAAGTCTCTGTCCCAGGTCAGTGCAGCCCCAGAGTTCGAGAGTCTATTTGCAGAGGTCCCTGTCCCCACCCCCAGCCTGGGTGGAAAGGGGCACCTTACGTGGTCCGTGGGGTTCTGCTCCCGCCTTTTCCACGAACTGCTCCTTCAGCCGTCCTCACAAACTGCTCAAATTCTCGGCTGGGGGGAGGATGTAAGCAGAGTCAGGATGAGCTCTACCCTGACATCTGGTGGTAAATTATGAGGAGTGGGCAATGGAATTTCAAGAATGTGCATTGGAGTGGGGAAAGGAATTTCAGGAATGTGCATTTGCATTGGCAAACCCACTCCACTTAGCATAGCACACAGCAGCCTGGGATGGTTATTTTCACAGCTGTGGGATCCCCAATTTCTTTGTTATTGGGGCATGAGGAATAAAATGTTGTCACCCTAATTAAGTAAATGAGGAACTACAAAACTGTCTTATGATAAAGGGTTTCATTATCAACTAAATAGTACTTGCTAGACAAGGGACATGGGTTCCAAAACCCATTGTGGAATATTAGAATTGGTTTTTGATTCCCTTAAGAATCTAGATACAGGTTACTGAGCGGAACTCACTTTGGGCTAATGGTGCACTAGCACTGGGGCTCCCCTACTGTGAGCTGAAATCACTAAAGAGCTGGAATTGCTGAGCTGAGAGCACTGAGTACTGTGCTAACTAGTGGGGGAGCCTGAAGCTATACTGCAGAGCGGAGTGGAGCAGTTTGTGAAGCCACGGAGTAAGTGGAGCCGAGCAGTTTGCGGGGACGGCTGGTGGACCAGAGCAGCTGGCAGAACAGAGCAGCTGTGGGATGGGTGGAGCGGCCCGCAGAGCCGAGCAGTTTGTGGGGACGGCTGGAGCGGATCACAGGACAGCTGGTGGAGCAGAGCAGTTCGAGAGTCTATTTGCAGAGGTCCCTGTCCCCACCCCCAGCCTGGGTGGAAAGGGGCACCTTACGTGGTCCGTGGGGTTCTGCTCCCGCCTTTTCCACGAACTGCTCCTTCAGCCGTCCTCACAAACTGCTCCGCTCCCCCTACCAAGCTTCTGCTTTTGGATGTTCTTCCTTCAACCACTGGATATCGCCGGAGGAGTCCTCTACTTATTGCCTTCCTCGTTCAGCAGCAGCTCTCCCCACTGGGTCTTGCTGCCTTGAAAGCCCCTTGCTCATTCTGCTGTGACTTTGGATGCACCATACTGTCAGGTTAAAATCCATTGCTAAACACGGGCATAGGTTGAGAGATGGTCCATGCTTTATACACTCCAGTTCACTTATCCTTAGTAAGGAGAGCACTGTTAGGTGCAGAAGATTATGGAGACAACCTTGATGAAAGGTGTCGAGGGAGGGGGACAGGATCCAGATTGTGACTGTAGTGGGGCGGCTGCCCCACCCCTGAAGAACCGGGGTTAAAAGCAACCCTGGAGAGAGCTGTGGCTGCAAAAGGCTGGGCTGATTGGGGAAGCAGCTACAGCTGGGGCCATGCCCCAATCAGGCCACAGCTGGCCCTATAAAGGGGGTGGGAGGCAAGTGCTAAGATAGTCTCTCTCTTGCTGGAGAGAGAAGGACTGGGTTGCCTGGGAGCTGAGAAAGGTACCTGAGGTGGAGCAGTGCTGGGGAAGGGCAGAGGGAGCTGGGGAGCTCCAGCCTGGTAAAACCCCAGGCTGCAGGCCTTGGAAAGGGCCTATGAAAAGGTACTGGGGCAGCAGAGGGGCAGCCCAGAGATAGGCAGAGGCAGCAGGTCCTAACCCCCTTGCCGATGATGAGTGGTTTACAGACTGCAGTCTGCCCCATTGAGCGGGGGCTAGACGATGACTGGCAGTCACCACTGAGGCAAGATGGGGATAGGGGGGTTCCCCTAGGAGGGGAGGCCCAGAGTATGGGGCACTGCCAGGGGGCAGCACCCCAAGATAAAAGGGCACCAGGGTCCGGGGGGGGACACAGGGGCCAGTGGCAGGCAAGACACCAGCCTGCAGAGGGCACTCCGGGCTGGAAGAGCTAATTCCCGAGATGACCAGCAGGAGGTGCCGCGCAGGTGAGTCTTTGCTTCGCTACAGTAACCCTCAGTGAGAAGCCAAAAGTTGCTGGTAATTGCGAAAGGAACCAGACTCTGCTACTGAGAAGGAGACAGTGGCTTAGTGAAATGTACCATTAATGCACTCTGGTGCATGAATTGTCCTATCATAGAAAATTGAAAAAGTTGTATAAGGTAAAGGACAATGTTGGTACAAGACTATAGGGAGGTAAACTGGACAGGAATAAATTGAGGCTGGAAATTAGAAGGTTTCCCAACATCAGGGGAGTGAGGTTCTGGAAAACAGCCTAACTAATTTGAAGACAGAGCTTGATAAGTTTGTGAAGGCGACTATTTGACAGGGCTCTCTGTGATAGCAGTGGACTAGACTCAGTGATGCAGGAGGTCCATTCCAATCCCATTTTCTTAAATCCTAAATGTCCTGATCATTCTGGAATCAGGTGACTTGGGAGTTGAGCTGATTGAAAAAGGGAAACATTTTTTTTTCATGAAGAAATTCAAAATAGTTCATTTCTCCTGCTTCTGAAAAGGAATAGCTTCACACTTGACCAATGTGCCTTCTACTCTCTGGGCATTTAGCGAGAGGGTTTGGATTGGCACCTCTCTGTGAAGTTAAGAGGCCAGCTAAGCAAAGTTCAAGGGCGGTGAGATCTAGGGTTATGGTTCAGGCCTGTCTAACCTTGGATGAGCTACCTCAGCCTGGCACAGTTTGTTATTCTGGCTACATGTATCTAAGCGAGTGATGGCTGGGCCAAATCAGCAGGCAAGTGACTTACAGCTAGTGGCGTTCTCCTTTGGCTTGACCATGAGCTCCATTACCCAAGTTAGTTTCCAAAGGGATGTGGTGGAAGCACCATCATTCTCTACATCTAAAGCTAGACCAGGCAAAGTACGCATAAATACCCTGTAGGGAACCTAGACGATGGACTAGATGACCTAATAGATCTTCTAACATTTTCCAATAGGAAAATGAGAATTTCTTCTGTTGTGGTGGCTTTTCTCTCAATGCATGTGGTAGTCTGTTTCCAGTGCGGGAAGAATTAAGTTCAGTACATTGGGGGAGTACAATTAGATTTGTCTGGGGCATATTTGACTTGGCAAACCCCATATTCCTTTTTATTTTACTGTGATCAGTGTTCCAAACAAAGCACGTAACTCCAAAATACAATCGCCCGTGCGGAATTTAAGTCAACATTGCTTCTATTGGGCTCCTGTTTCCATTTCTATGGTGGCAGTTTGCAGTGTTTTCCAGTTATGTTTTGAGGGCTTTTATTTCAGACATAGCTGGGAAACATAGAAGGGATTTCTTTGCAGCATCTGCCATGTAGCCAACTCAAGTTGCACAAGTCCCAAATATCTCAAGGTTGTTTGAATACCATTCCTTACCATACAAAATCTACCCTTACAAGCGAGGTGGGACTGGAGGACTTGGGGAGATCAGTTTGCAAGAAGACATGCCCGTTATGCATATACTGCGTGCAATACAATTAGCTAAACTGCATGCTTATTTTAGCATACAATGGCCATTATGAACAATGTGGACCAAATCTTTAGCTGGCATAAATTTCCAGAGCTGATTGACTTTCTGTTCCTGCCAGAAACTTCATGGCCTGGAAAGCGCTGTAGAAATCTGTCATTTTGCCCAAAAAAATGCCAATGCTCCTGCATCCCTTCAGTGCATCACATTCAGAAACACCCTGAATAGCTGTGCAAATTACTTATTAGAGTGTGTCTTTCCTGGGATGTAACTCCCAGTGCAAACTCCAAGTGCAGATGTGTTACACCAGTATAAAATGGAGCTTGAAACCTGTGATGTTTCTGTTCAAGTTCTTATGCAGGCTTCATTGCCATACTGAAGCGTATCTACCCTAGGGGTTTGCACAGATGTAGCGTCTCATCCTAGCAGAGAAACAAAGATGGAACCATATTCTGTTGGAATGTGCATTTCCATCAAAACTAAACACTTTGCAAAATCACGTCGATTTCACCAGGATTTCCTTATGGAAGAAAACTTGGGGGAAATAATTCAGACAATGTCAAAACATCTTGTTTCAACGTCAATCCGAGAGGGGCAAGGAGGGTAGGTTTCATTTATTTTTTTTTCATTTTTAAATGAGTTTGTTTCAAATTTGTTTTAGAATTTTCTATGATGTCACCTATATTATAATTGAAACAAAACATTTTAAGCGATCCCCAAATGATTTTTTTTCCCAGAATTTCCTCTGAAGAGAATTTTGAAATTTTGTGGGTTTCTCCCGATTTGGAGCATAGACAAATTTTGAAATCTCAAAATCCTTCTCTCCTCCGCTCAGCCCTAGTAGCTACCATATGGTCAGAACGGTCACTTCAAAACCATTTTACCACTAACAAATTGCAACTGCCGCTAAGGAGGAGCATGGCAGCTATTTAACAGCCCACAGCGACAACCCTTTAAATAGCTTAAGAGGAAGATAGACTGGGAATTGCCTTTACTTTATATCTGGCCCCATGTGTTTAGAATCCCACCTCAGCCCCACACCATGGGTGGTTTATCATCTTTGAATAAAAATCAAGGCATCAGTCACTAGCTGGTTCGTTATTAAACCATCTCCTTGAGACACTCCTCTAGTCCTCTTGCTGAGTTTCTGGTGTGTTTCTTCCACTCTCAGAGACCACAGACAATGGAGCATGAAGAGACCTCTCTGAGTCTCCTCTCCTGCATTAGCTTAGTTCCAGTGCAGAATCTACCCCCTTGACCATTTTGCCTTCAGGCCACAATCCAGCCCCTGCTGCTGTGGGTGTGGTGAAGCCCAGGCAGCAGAAGTGATGCAGAAGGGGAAGTGGGTGTCAAAGGGTGTGCGTCCTCCTCGAGGTTCCCCTGCACAGCCAATCACAGGCGACAGGGCCTGAGATAGGGTGACCAGATGTTCCGATTTTATAGGGACAGTCCCAATTTTTGGATCTTTTTCTTACCTAGGCTTCTATTATCCCCCAGCCTCTGTCCCGATTTTTCACACTTGCTGTCTGGTTCCCCTACCTGAGCAGGCCGCGGAGTGTAAATTCTTGGACAGCGACGGTCTCCTTGGTACGTGTGCATGCACTGCCTAGCACAGCGGGGCCCTGATCTGGAGCTATTGAAGCTAAAGGACAAGGTTAGCACCAAAACAAATAGGGATAAATGGGCCGGGAATAAACGGAGGCTGGAAATTAGAAGAAAGTTGCTCATCCTCAGAGGAAGGAGGTTCTGGATCCGCCTCCCAATAGGAGCAGTGGGACGAAGACAACCTAGCCAGCTTTCTGGTGCAGCTTGATAAATGTACAATGGGGATTTCATGATGGGGGTGGCCTGCGATAGCAGGGGGCTGGACTCAATGACCCAGCGGATCCCTTCCTGATTGTGGCCTCTGGGCACTACAGTGATACAAATGTTCCCCAGTGCCCTGTCCCCCTGGGGCGGGGGAGGTTGTATTAGGGACCACAGAGCCTGCTCCATGGGGTAGCGCCCAGGGACTAGGTCTGCAGCCAGACTGTGGACAAGGTATCTTTTCAACTGGTGCCTAACACGGAGGTCCCTAAATCTCCATTCCGGTTCCCGATTTCCAGAGGCACGCAGCACCTGCAGCTCCCGTTGCTGACAGTGGTGCTTTTGCCTGCGGGAGGGTATGTCAAATGCTAGTAGAAGTTGTTGGGCCCAACTCCACCCTGCTCTGGGCCTCATGCCTGTGCGAAGCAGATGGCAAATGGTGTAAGAAGCAGGTGGCGAGCTCTGTTTCCATCCACTTAGCACGGGTGTAAATGACACCACCAGGTTGTGGTTGGAGGGCCAAGGGCTACAGTTTCAGACGTGTCTCTAGCCCACAGGAAGAGCGACCCAGCGGATAGTGCACAGGGCTAGGAAACAGGAGATGTGGTCTCTGTTCCTGGCTCTACCGTTGATCGGCTGCCATTGCCTACATCCCAGCCACAACTGCTGTTAGCAAATATCTCCAACAACTGGAGCTAGGACACAAGAGGGGGAGGATCTGAGTTACTACAGAAAGTTCTTTCCCAGGTGGCTGGCTGGTGGGTCTGGCCCACATGCCCAGGGTCTAACTGATCATCATATTTGAAGTCAGGAAGGAATTTTCCCCCAGGTCAGATTGGCAGAGACCCTGGAGGGGTTTCACCTTCCTCTGCAGCAGGGGGCACAGGTCACTTGCTGGTTTGAGCTAGAGTAAATCATGGATTCTCTGTAACTTGAAGTCTAAATCAAGATTTAAGGACTTCACTAACTCAGCCTGAGGTTACGGGCCTATTCCACGAGTGGGTGGATGAGATTTTTAGGCCTGCAATGTGCAGGAGGTCAGACTAGATGACCATGATGGTCCCTTCTGGCCTAAATGTCCATGAGTACGTCTACACACTGCAATGGAAGATCCGTGATATGGGTGTCAGACTCGCAACGGGGGAGGGTCTCGGACCCTTGACTCCAGGCTGAGCCTGAACAGCTACACTGCTATTTTTAGCCTCACCGCTCGAGCCCCAAAAGCCCAAGTCAGCTGACCCAGGCACTGAGACTCAGTAGTGCTGTTTTTTTCTTGCAGTGTAGATGCACCCTATGAGTCTATGAGCTGTGTGACACTTCGTGTTGTCTGTCTAGAATGTAAGCTCTCTGGGGCAGAAACTGCCTCTCATGATGTGTATGTACAGCGCCGAGCACAATGGGGCCTCACTTAGATCAGGGCATCTCAGTCAGGTGCTACCATAATAATAACCCTCACGTGTACGGGCGTAGACACCTCCCCTCCCCCACTGGGAATAAAGAAGAGAGCTACAGCCTTTCATGGCGATTACTATTTTGGGGGGTTAAATGAACCCTTCCAAGAGGTGTTAAACCCCCTTTTTAAATTGAAGGTGCTATAACATCATTCCATGCACTGACCCAATACTTCTGAAACCCCCAATTTTAGGCTTTCAGACCTTCCCACGAAATGTATAAGTCAACAGTCCTTGTCCAGAACACTTTTACTTGGAAAGGCAGGATTGTGTGTGTGTGTGTGTGTGTGTGTGTGTGTGTGTGTGTGTGTGTGTGTGTGTGTGTGTGTGTGTGTTCGAAAGGGCTTAAATCGGAACTTTAACATAAATCTGATGCAGCGACGTAACTTTACTGGCATCACAACCCTCTGGCTCTGCAGACAGCTATGGATGCATGGGGTGGAGACGTACACGCACATAAACCAAAAATAAGGTGTGGCAGAAAAATACTGACCTCATCCGAGGCACCTTTTGGCAACGACTCCCATGTAAATCTGTCAGGGTTATTTTTTTCCTAACCCAACCCAAACCAAAATTCCCTGCTTGCTAAAGCTTGCCGTTATATGTGATGAATCCCAGTGCACCAGGATCTCAGAAATTTGATTTGCCGTCTACTTTGTTATTATTCATGTTGACACAGAACCTAGATGCCCCAGGTCAGGATCGGGGCCCCACTGCGTTAGATGCGACAGAATGGCAATCTGTCCCCTAAAGAGCTTAGCATCTCGTATGTGAGGAGCTGCAGATGGTTCTCTGCTCAGCTAGCTCTTTTTAGACCTTGATACAAAGATCCCTAGGCAGAACCCTAGGTTTGGGTTGCAGTCCTACCTCTGGTCTGCTGAGGGCCTTTGAGCAAGCCATTTCACCTCTCTGTGCTGAATGCTACTGATCTTCGCTGGGAACCATTTTGAGATCTCTGGCTGACAAGCATCAGACGTTGATAGCGTCACAAAGCCAGAGGTTTGGCATGGTTGGCGCAGCAGCTGTGGGAAATGAAGGGGAGACAAGCCTGGAATCTGCAGCGGAGACGCATTCTTTACTCTGCTCCAATGATGAAGTCTCCAGAAGGACACTGGGGAAGGGATCTGAGTTTCTCCCAGGAGTGAGCCAGTGGATAACGCTTACTAGGGGGTCTTTGTCTATTTCTTAGTGCAAGAGCTTGGGAGTCAGGACTCAGCTTCAGAACTCCTCCACTGACTCACCATGAGAGCTTGGGCAAGTTCCTTAATCTCCCTGTGCCTCGTTTTATCCATCCAGCTGTACAATCGGTATGGTTGCACTTCTCAAGAGTGCTGGGAGTCTCGCTTAGTTTTAAATCATAAAGTGCTCTGAGACGCTCAAATGAAAGGCACTGTAGAACTGCCAAGTTCATGCTGCCACCACCCTCCAGTGGATTGGCCTCAGTGACTTCCTGTGGCAATGAGTTCCACAGCTCAATTACGCGTTGTGTGAACCTGATTGTGATTTACATAATAAGCAGAGCTCACAGCACACCCACATCCTAATTCTCAGCTTTCTTCGTTTAAAAGAACTCAACTGTGGCCTTGTCTACAGGGTGCGTTAGTCCATGCCGGAGGAGGCAAATTTTATTACGCACCAGGGCATCACACACTAACCAGCCTGTGTGGACGCTGCTGACATGCACTAAAAGTTCCCGAGTGCACGTGAATGTAGTGCCCTTTGAAACGGGACTCCATTAACACGCACTTGGGGACTTTAAGTGCACAGCAGCCTGGGCCCAGCTGGCCAGTTAGTGTGTGACATGCTAGTGCAGACTAGAAATGTACATCCCAGGTGGTGCAGACTAATGCACCTTGTAGACAAGTCCAGCATGTCACGCACTCTGTACTGCAAACAGCTAACGAAGGCTCTGCTTTAGGAACAGGAGGGTCTGAATTCAATCCCCGGAGGCCTCTGCACTAGGCAGCATAGTGACAAGTGTGGAGTCCCTGGAGTTTGTCACAGAGCTGATTTATTTGACAAAAATCACGCACGTTATTTGGCCGCTGTGCCTTTATTTATTTTCCAAACGTCTCATCTTTCCCATCCCCCATCTCTCCAGGCTCCGCCATCCATCAAACAGCTCCTGTCGGAGCAGAAAAGCGGCCAAGCCCCTTGTCTGTCTAGGCAGCACTCGCCATCCCACCCACCTGGCCACCATTAGAGCTTGGAGGGATTCCACCCTGTCAGTGGCAGGGGCGGCAGCAGCCTTGTGTCTGATTCATGTTCAGTCTGAGCGGAGCGGGAGTCCCCACAGATATTGCTATATCCCTTTCCATACGTTCACCAGCCACATGGCCCACCTCCAAGATCTTACAGAGCAAGCTGCTTTGAGAAGATGTGGTGGATCTTTGTTCAGCTCAGCCAGGGGCCTCAACGGTGAGGGTATAACAAGTGGGTGGAGTTCTCCTGTCCCAGCACACGTCACTGTTTGAATTGCAGTGGTACACAGAGACCGCACTGTGCTAGGTGTTGTCCAGACCCAGAAGAAGAGATTGCCCCTACCTTCAATACAAGGGTGGGAGAAAGTGAGCATTATTGTAGTATCCCTTTGTTACAGACGGGGAGCGGCGGCACGGAGATTAAATGACTTGCCCAAGGCCACCAGTGGCAGAGCCAACAGCTGATCCCACCTCCGCTGAAGGCCCGCCCCAGAGCCTTATGTATAAGGCCACCCTTCCTGCAGAGCGTAACTAAGGAGGTTGTGGAGAGGGAACTGAGCAGGGACCATGGGGGACAGAATCAATTCACAAACACACCCCATCGGCAGAATCACGACATCCACTGCCCCGCCTCCGCAAGGCTTTTCAGCCGCTAGATCCGTGTAAGCTCCCACAAATTGTCCTCGCCGATCCCCTTCCATTCGAGTCTACTCAGAACAAGCCGCAGCAACCCCTGCTGCCACGTGCAAAGCGTACAGAAGAGCCCGCTGCCTGTCCATGCCCCTCAGACTCCTGGTAGAACTTCAGTGCTCGGCTGTCTGCTAAAGACAACACAGTTACTACAGAACTCTCTTCCAGGGGACGAGAACCTGCGTTGTTCACTTTAAAAAGCGTGGGATGCTACCACCTGAGCTAAAAGCAGCCACTGTTAGCAGCAGGGTCCTTGTTCTCTTTGTGAGCCCAGCTGCTTGCCCGTCACCAGTATTGTCAACCCCGAGCATTGATAAATCAGGAAACTGACTTTAAAAATCATGTGCACATTTCCAGGCTTTTCTCCACAACCATGAGGATTAAAAGCTTTAAAAAAAAAAAAAAAAAGGAAGCTCAGATTCTCAACTCCAGGAGTTGCAGCTTTAAGAAAAACATTCACCATCATGACGCTCATGATAAAATCGCAAGGGATGGCACCACTCCCTCACACTCCCACACCCTCTGGAGAACTGAGATCAGTTTTACCTTGAGACAGAGGTTAACAAAGGATCTTTAGCCACGGCAACATAGAAGAGACACACATCCTGCTTTCTTTGTTCCGGTCAAAAAACCATTTGAACATTTTTTTTGTTTCAGGTATGTGAGGGTTTTTTTTTTTTAACAGATGCAGATATAGATAGATAGATTAGATCTTTTCTCCCTTGCTCGTCTACTTGAACATTCTTTGTTTTCATAGATTCCAAGGCCAGAAGGGACCATTGTGATCATCTAGTCTGACCTCCAGCATAACACAGGCCAGAGAACGCCCCCACAATAATTCCCAGAGCAGATCTTTTAGAAAAACATCCAACCTTGAGTTTAAAAATTGCCAGTGATGGAGAATCCACAATAAATTGTTCCTGTGGTTAACTACTCTCACTGTTAAAAACGTACGCCTTATTTCCATTCTGAATTTGTCTAGCTTCAACTTCCAGCCATTGGATGGTGTTAGATCTTTCTCTGTGAGGTTGCACTATCAAATGTTTGTTCACCTGTAGGTATTTATAGATGGGATCAAGTCTTATCACTCTTAGGGCTTGGCTACACTTACAAATTTGCAGCGCTGCAGCAGGGTGTGAAAACACACCCTCTCCAGCGCTGCAAATTGCGGCGCTGCAAAGCGCCAGTGTGGTCAAAGCCCCAGCGCTGGGAGCGCGGCTCCCAGCGCTGTCCGTTATTCCCCACAGGGAGGTGGAGTACGGACAGCGCTGGGAGAGCTCTCTCCCAGCGCTGGCGCTTTGACTACACTTAGCGCTTCAAAGCGCAGCCGCGGCAGCGCTTTGAAGTGTAAGTGTAGCCAAAGCCTAAGGCAGGTTTTCTAATCCTTTAATCATTCTTGCAGCTCTTCGCGGAACCCTCTCCAATTTATCAACCTCCTTGAATTGTGGGCACCAGCACTGGACACAGGATTCCAGCAGCGGTCGCATCAGTGCCAAATAAAGAGGTAAAATAACCTCTCTGCTCCTACTTGAGCATCCCCTGTTTATGCATCCCAGGATCACATTAGCTTTTTTTGGCCACAGTGTCGCACCGGGAGTTTAAAACAGCTTCTTTTGGCTGCTCCTCCAGCTCGCACTTAGACTTGATGAGCAGGAATAGCACCCTCCAAATGGCTATTTCCTCTCCCTTTCTTCCTGTTCTATCCCACTCACATCTAAGCCCCTCATTTGTGCAACCCGTGCAAAGCACTTTGAACTAGTTCCACACACTTCAAAAAGAGACAGTGTTTCCTGTTTCTGCAGCCCAGCCAACTCTGTAATCCGTTTATTCAGCCGCTATTGTGTGCCAAGGTGTCCCTGTGTTCTTGTTTGACCTCTTCTTGAGGCTTTCTTTCACAGAGTCGTTCCCTTCCCACCGTCTGCACTCTGAAGGCATTTGCTGTATATTATAACGTGTGAGATAAAGCTTACCATGGAGGGGACGTTGTCTATTCCTTCCAACAAGGGACACTGGAGCCCCAGCTCTGTCCTTTCCCGGCGTGCCAGGACACTGAGCAAGGCACGTAATCTCTCTGTCTGAGTTTGCCCGGCTGGAAAATGGAGATAACGATACTTCATCTATCTCAGAGATGGGGTGAGGCTGGCTTCACTCATGCTGTCCAAGCCCTCTGAGGTCCTTCCCTGGGAAAGCCCTGCAAGCATCGCCTCCCATTCTCCAAAGCGACTCGTGATTTCGGGTGCCCAACTTGAGACCCCTGGAAAGGGACCTGATGTTTTTTTTAAAGTGCTGAGCTTCCACACTCGGAGAATCAGGCCCTGGGATGGCGTCTTAGGTGGAGTGTTTGAAAACTGAGCTGCCCAAAATCACTAGCCACCAGGAGCGGCGGAACGACCCTAGAAGGGGGCGGGGGCACTAGCATTTGAACCGTGGGCATGCCCTCCCACACCACCTCATCCCCTTAAATCCCCTTCCTCATGCCACCCTTTCCCCCCCCACACGGCTGACAGAAGAATTCTTCCGTCAACCTAGCTACTGTGTCTCGGGGAGGTGGATCTACCATAGCAATGGGACAGCTGCTCCTGCCACTGTAGTAAATGTCTATACTGAGGCGTTGCGTTTTAAGTGTAGATATGGCCTTATTCTTTCTATTACGGTAGCATCTAGAGGGCCTGATCAGGGCGTAAAGGTCCCATTGTGCCAGATGCTGTACGCCCAGTCAGTACCCCAAGGAGCTTCCATGTACGAGACCCGGACGTGGATCGACCAGATAAATGGGAACCTCCCCAACAGAATCCTGTTCTGGGTACAATAAAAATGCTTCCCCCCAAAAGCCCCTATTAAAATCAAAACAGGAAAGGGCTGAATTCTTTATCTTCGGCACTTCTCATTCTGCCTCCTCAATGGACTGAAAATGCAACCCAGCCATAGACTGTTGCCCGGCAACCTGGCTACCCGATGTCATCATTTCCTATCATTCCACGGCTGGTTTGAATCGCGGGCTCTTTTGGATGCTATTCAGACACACAAACTGGGGGAAAAAAAAGTCTCCATTTATTTCACAACCTGCCCTCCACCCCTCTCACTGCTGTTCGGTCCTAAAGGCAAACATACATCATCCAGTGACGGCTCCTTCTGCTTCCACCGGTGACCTTTAGAAAAGAAATAGCCAAGCGCAAACAAGTGGAGATAAGGGCTCGCGCTGGCCGTGGCATTTTTATTTGCTTCAGGTGTGATTTATAAAACCGTCACTTAGCTCCGTCAGCAGCTCCTGGCAGGAAGAGTTGCTTTCTGTATCCTGCTCACACAGCAATGGGAAGTGATTTAACTCTTTGGCTGCTCCGAGGAGGACAGGCGTGGTCAGCACGTTGGGCCTCCCAAGGCAATGCAAGACAAGGGTTGGAACCCTGCTGCTGCTAGCTGCCCTACCACGGCCAAACCCTGCTGTGGTGTAAGAAGGTGCAACTCAGCTGCAGTCAATAGAGCTGTCGCCTTTCTTACACCAGACAGGCATTTGGTCCATGGCACATGTGTCTCCTCTGATTTTCCTGAGCCCACGCATCATCATTATTATTTCTCTTGTGATGGCACTGAGATCGGGACCCTGCCACAGGAGCTTACGTCTGTCTAGGTAAAGGACTTATATGTCATATCTGGGTGCCTGACAATCTTTGATGTACATAGCCTCACAACACCACTGTGATATAGGGAAGGGCTACAGGGAAGGACAGTGTGACCCGGTGGGTAGAGCACTGGACTGGGACTAAGGAGATCTGGCTTCGCCACTGGTCTGCATGGTGACCGTAGATGAGTCTTTTAATCTTTCTGTGCCTGTTTCCCCATCTGTAAAATGGGGAGAGTGACACTGACCTCTGCTGTAAAGGGCTTTGAGAGCAACTGATGGAAAGGGCTGTGAGATCCCCATTATGAATATCCCCATTTTACAGATGGAGAACTGAGGCATAAAGAGAGTAAGTGACTTGCCTAAGGTGACAAAGTGAGGCTGGGACAGAACCAGGACCTGATCTTCTGAGTTCCAGAAGCCCTAAGCGCAAGACTCTCCTTCCAGTAACCACCACCCACTGGCTCTACCTGACCCAAAAGGGAACTTCCCTCTGGGACGGAGGCATTGAGAGCTGATATATTAAGCTTGTCTCGGTGTAGCTGCTCTTTCCCGACCTTACGGGAGTGTGCTGCACATCTTACCCAGGAAGCCACTAGCTGTATCCTGCAGAATGAAGGAGAGGCTCCAAGATAGGCACAGTCTACCCTGCTCTTAATCAAATACATCAGGATCCTTACCCGCTACTGCAGACTGACTCTCAAGGTGCAGCGACTTGTGTGTTTCACCTGCACAGCAGGCTACTCCGGAAGAAGGAACTTCACCTGGGGTTTTGGTTAATCGGTGCTATATGTTCTTCTGTTTGGACTCTGCCCCTGATGTGATATGCAGTAAACGCACGCAGCCCCCAAGGTGCAAAGGCAAGCGAAGCGCTGTAGAAAATCCACCCCCAGATGCTGAAATCCTGATGCCAAAGAGTCAAAATCCCATCTTTTAAAATTGGAAGAAACCAGACACATAAACATTTCCTAATATGTGACCTTGGAATCCCAACCTTCCAACCCACCTTAGCCTCCCACTGCTTTAAATCTCCTTTTTATCAAGTAGCAGTATGAGATAATTGTCTTGTGATGATGGCAGCGGCCTGTAATTCAGGAGTCCTTGGTTCAAGTCCCAGCCCTGCTACGGTTTTCCTATATGGCCTTGGGCAAATATACTTGATCTCTGCCTGCCACAGTTCCCAATCTCCACCTTGCATGTTATATCCCTTCCTCCCACCCTTGTCTGTTCAGTTTGTAAACTCTTCTTTTCTCATGCTTTGCATGTACCGCACCCAGCACAATGGAGTCCCAATCCCAGTGGCGGCCTATTAAACTACTGTGCTAAACATCTTAATTATCTGGGGCTGGTGAGTATGGAACCACCATTCTGAACAATGCGGACCTCAGATGTCATTGCGTGCTGATGCAATGTCACAACACGAGGGCACAAACTTCGTGATGGGGCATCACAGCATCCTGTCGCTTTTCTTTTGTCCCTCAGAACACAGGCAAACAGGCAGAGACCCTCAGAGAGGCAGCGGCTGGGTGGACATCATGATGGGTGGACACGTGTCTGTCAATTGGGCTGTGAAACAAAGTTCCAGGGATCAGATTTTTCTATCTATACATGTGACTAATGTGGCATTGGCTTGGGGTAAGCATGGTCTAGCTCAGTGCTTGTCTGTATCTTTTCAGTGGGTGCAACAGTGCTGATATGCCCTATCACCTGCATGGCCATGTGTCCCAGTAACTGGGTGTGTGGCAATTGGGTTATATATACAACTTGCTCTCCAGCTGGAGTATGCTAGGGTAGTGATAGGGTCAGCAAATAACAAGCTATCTGTCTATAACAGTAACGAACCATACGTGAAAAGTAACCTGGAATGTAAGCTGCTGTCCTTCCTCCTCATGCTCATTCCTACATCCAGGGTTATCTGTCTCTTCTTCTTATGGGAGGTGATTGTTCCACTCTACCCAGCACTGGTGAGGCCTCAGCTGGAGTACTGTCTCCAGTGTTGGGAACTAGACTTTAAGAAAGTTGTGGACATATTAAAGAGTCCAGAGGAGAGCCAGGAAAAATAAGAGGTTTGGGAAACAGGACCTAGAAGGAAAGGTTGAAAGAACTGGGCGTGTTGAGTCATGCTTGTAGCAGGAGATGAGAAGGTTGAGGAGGAGCACAATGACAGTTTTCAAATATGTTAAGGGCTGTTGGTTGTTGTCCTCCATGTCTACTGAGGGTAGGACATGAAGCAATTGGCTTAGTCTACAGCAAGATGTAGGTTAGATATTAAGAAAAACTTTCTACCTATAAGGATAGTTAAGCATTGGAACAGGTTTCCAGGGAGTGGAATCCCCATCACTGGAGGTTTAAGAAAGAATTAGGCAAACATCTGGGAGAAATGAATTACCAGGGTTGGAAGGGACTTCACAATAGTATCTAGTCCAACCTCTGCTCAAAGCAGGACCAACCCCTAACTCCCCCCATCCCAATCCCTAAATGGCCCCCTCAAGGATGGAATTCACAATCCTGGGTTTAACAGGCCAATGCTCAAACCACTGAGCTATCCCTCCCCCTGGATAGAGCATCTAGATATATTTAAATCCAGGGCACAGGTGGACGGACCAAATGACCTCTTGAGATCCCTTCCATTTCTATGATTCCATGATTATTAGGCAGATTACTGGGCCAGATCCTCGACACAGCATAACTGCTTTATAGCTGCTGCGATTCTTGCCCACCAAGTTTTCCAGGAAGTGTCAAGCGCGGCCAATTCATTCCTGCGGACGATCTGGCCCCATGTCATTATCCCAAACACTCAGACCCACTCCTACAAAATCCCCCAGCCCCTCCTGTTACTCACTTTGGGGGAGGGGAGGAAGTGGCCTTTATGATGTTTTTGCAAACATTATGAGACTGTCAAAGAGAGGTGTCAGGCAAGGCTGCTGAAGAAAGGGATCTGACAAGTGTATTTATTTTAAAAGGCAACACAATTCAGCCCATTTAAAAGCACGGCAGAATTGTAAATGCTTCTGGGAATCAGCCATGAAAATATTGGTACCCGTAGGCTCTCTAAAGTATAATTAAGGCAGGAGTTGATTGACTGAAGACAAATAGAACACTAGCAATGAATGCAATTATAGAAAACACCGGCTCCCTCCCACTTCTGCTCTGGTTTGTGTTCGTACTTGTTCTATGCTCATGCTCTTATTGGTTCATTCACTGTGCAACCAGTAAAGATCCTGCCTGCTAGAGCCTAGTCCAGTGAAGCCGATGGCAAAACGTTCCTTGCCTCCAACGCAGCCAGGAATTGGGCCCCAAAGAAAAGTCTTTGCAAGTAAAGGCATTGCTGGCGTCGTGCGTTATTTTGCAGAGGTTTCACTCAGCTAGACTTCCTTCAAGTCATGGGCCAGACCTTAGGTTTGGGCAGATGAACACAGCAGATCTCAGGACCAGGAGCATAAAACTGAGTCCAAGCCACCTTGGTGCTTCCTTGGTCCTGATGCCCAGTTAGGAATGATCTCACTTGGAATCCTGTGTTCAGATCTGACCACCCTATCTCAACAAACATATAGCAAAAATAGAAGGGCTTTCCCATTCCAGGTCCACCAGGCATGTATAGACCAGACCCAAGCTGCAGACTCTACTAGGCTTGCATCAAAACTTCCCTGAAAAAAATAAATCCTCAAAGTTCAGTTAGAGAATTTTACCCAAAACGTATTTAGCTGCAGTGGCTCTTTTCCCTGTGAAATAGGGTTGGAAGTAGAGCTGGTCAGGAATATTTCAGCTGATTTGTTTTGTTTTGTCCAAAAATGCCAATTGGTTGAAACCAAAACTGTTTGTGAAACAGGGCTGGGTTCACTGAATTTCCCAACTAGAAAAAAAAGTCAAGAAAAGAAGTTTAGACGTTGTCAAAGTGTTTTGATTTGACATTTACAAAATGAAAAATTCCATTTCAAAATGACCTCTCCTTTTGAAAATTAAGCTAATTAGACTGAAGAAAGTTTTAAACTACAAGGTCAAAAAGAAAGGTCAAAATCAAAACAAAACATTTTAAAATTGTCCAAATGAAACATTTCATTTGACCCAAAAAGGAAAAGCAAAAAGGTTGTTCAGTTCACGACCACTTTTGAGATTTCAATTTTTCATCCCAATTCAAGACAGGAAGCATTTCAAACTTGAAAATAGCCATAGAATGGGAAAACTGTGTTCCACTCCAGTCTAGTTGGAAAGAACTTCTGTTTTTTGTAATTCTACCAAGAATTTAGACATGAAGTAAGAAGTATGAGTGGGCTGCCTCTTGCATTGATATTTCTATTAAGTGGACTGTGTGGACCATGCTGTTTTCTGTCACGTATTGCAAGTTGAAAGCATATTGGGGGGAAAATATGCATCTCGATATTTGGAAAAAGAACAGGAGTACTTGTGGCACCTTAGAGACTAACAAATGTATTAGTCTCGAAGGTGCCACGAGTACTCCTGTTCTTTTTGCGGATACAGACTAACACGGCTGCTACTCTGAAACTAGATATTTGGAGAAGTTGGAGAATCCTGGCAGTTGCCATTGGCCTAGTAGTAGTAACAAAATGTCATAATAATAAATACCTAGCTCTTGTATAGTGCTTTTCATCAGTAGATCTCAAAGCGCTTTACAAAAGGGGTCAGTATTAGTATCCCCATTTTACAGGTGGGGAAAATGAGGCATGGAGAGATGACATGATTTGCCCAGTGTCACCCAAAAGCTAGTGGTGGAGCCAGAAATAGAACCCAGGACTCTTGAACAGTCTCCACTAGGCCACACTGCCTCCCATTATTTGCATATTTTTATATATGCAAATATATATAGTTTTATTGAAGTACTGCAACTCTGAGCTTGGAGGAAAATGTCATCATGGGTCCTGTTTCTGAATCATTAGTTCCAGGGGATTTCCCCCCTCCTCCCCTTTCTTCCCAAAATATTACAGCAGACTACGTATCCCAGGGAGGAGTGGATCTGCTAGGGAAACCAGACCACCCTTACCAGAGAGGGCCTGTAGGGGTGGGTCCTTGGGTCCACGGAGCGAATGAATACGTTGATGCAGAGATGTTATCAGCAGATCTCAGAAGCAGATACATACAGGGCTGACTGGAATTTCTGTTACTTGCTTCAGTTCAGGGATAAAGGAAACATAACCCCATGTGGCTATTAAACTAACCCGCTAACAACCAGCAGCCTCTTAGAGTTGCCAACACCTTCTGCAAAGCCGCTTGCTAGAAGAAGCCCCTGTGGTGGAAAAATAAAGCCTTAGGACCTGACCCTACAAATTGCTGAGGCCCTTTGAGAGGTGCTAAGTGTCCTCAGCTCCCAATTAAGACACATGTTGCTGTTATGAGGTTATTACGGGAGAAATAAGAATGCAGGCTAGGCAAATTGCCCAACTGGGAAAAAATACCTTTTATACCTGATGTGACTATAACAGGAGGTGTTGGCCCTTTAAGACAGGTTCCAGAAATAGCTTGGCCTGATTCCTGGTTGCAGCCCTGAATGCTGGGAGTTGTAGTTCCCAGAGGGAACATGTGACAATAGGCTGCAGCAGGAATGCTGGGTAGGGGGTGGGGATATAAATAAAATCCCTTTTCTCAGAACAAAGATACTTTTGAGTGGGACTTCTGTTAACCTGGAAGACTAAATTAACACACCGAAGAGGCAGCACCTGCATTTCTGTGGTGAACCTGTTAAAACCCATCTCACGGTGATGCATGAGTCCTTTTCTTAGCCACGTTCATGGTGTCCATCATTATAGTATCTAAGTGCCTGGTGCTTCTGAAGGAAAGGGGCAAAATGTGTGGTGAGGCCAAGAATCTCAAGATGACTCAACACTTCTGAATGACTTGAGTGCAGTCACAAAGAGACACTGTCCTCATAAAGATGGCCTCTTTCTGGCACCAACACTCCTGTTTTCCCAAGGCTAGTGACAAAGTAGCTCTGATGTATCCTGCTGGTAATGGTGTCTAAACCTTCCTCAAGTCAGAGATCAAATACTGGATCCACCCATGGGAGATACATCAGTAACCTGAGAATACTTAGCCCGTAATTCGAAATGAACTCACCAAGAGGCCTTGCATATGCATTGACTGATGTGGGTGATAACATGGCACATGCTGGCTGAGTTCACTGCAGGCAGAACTCTTTCACTGTGTCACTATTAAAGGTGGCTGCAAAATGAACATCAGCTATGGATGCACTCAACTCCTGTGAACGTTCAGATCTGGATCCAGGTCTAAATTCTGCCGTGGACAAAGATATATTAGTGCTGTGGATTTTAGACAATATGCTGCCCCCTGTGGAAGTCAGTACAAAAATGTTTGGGGGCTGAATCGTGTTAGTGTGTGCACTAGTGCCCTCTTCTGGAGGAGACTAGAAGTACTCAACTCTGCTTAAGAGACTCTGATACTGCCGCAGGATGTGGGGTGTCTTCGTCAGCGTGGCTGGCTGCTGACTACTGAGAGAAGAGTCCGAGTTCTCTGTTGCCACTTGTCCATAGCACCCAGCACAGCGATAAGAGTGAAGTCCAAGCTAATAACAGGTTGGTTACAATATTCTCCTAGGCTCATCGGTTGTTAGAATCTTCTGGGAAATAATTAATTTGTGATCCAGTTCCTGGTTATTTGCTTGACAGATGTTAACCAAGGGGCTGATCTAAAGCCTGCTGAAGTCAGCGGCAAGACCCCATCAGCTCCAATGGACTGTGGATTAAGGCCTAACTGAACAAGCCTTCTTAATGTTCTAACAAAGGGAATTAACCCATGTGGTCCAATGGCTTGAGGCGCTGGACTAGGAGACGAGCAAAGTCGGTTCTACTCCAGGCTCTGTCACCACCTTCTTGACATTCAAGGGGCTTTGTCTGTTTAGACTGAGACACAGGCAGTCCTTTACTATGTGATTGGCTGGCACTTAGCGCAATAGGGCTCGTTGCTTCCCTAGTGCAAAACACAATGACTCCCTAAAGTGTCAAGATCTTCTGCTCCTGGCTGATGTGTCCTTTCCATGCAACAAAGTCAATAGAAATTCTGGGGATGGCTGTTGTGTATTTGGCGGGGGGGGCACCTCAAAGCTTTGTATTCCACTTGCAGGGCTATCCCTAGCCATTTTGGTGCAGCTACACAGCCCGCCTGTGGGGGGGTTATGTGGGGCCCCAGGCCTCCGTGGGGAGAGGGCTGGGGGGCAGGGGAGGGAACCACCCACCTGCACTCACCAGCAGCATGGCTGGGAGCCAGGGGAGCGGAGCAGGCTGGGGCGGGGTCGCTCCATTTACCATGCGGTGAGCGCAGGCCCGTGCCCTGCAGCAGTCCTCAGGGGAGTGGGGGCGGGGACTTTGGGGAAGGGGTGGAAGGGGCGGGGACTTTGGGGAAGGGGTGGAGTGGGGGCGGAGCGGGGTGGAGGCTTTGGGGAAGGGGTGGAAGAGGGGCGGGCTGGAGCAGGGGCGGGGGCTTTGGGGAAGAGGTGGAGTGGAGGTGGAGCAGGGGCGGGGGCTTTGAGGAAGGGGTGGAGTGGGGGTGGGGTGGAGCAGGGGTGGGGACTCTGGGGAAGAGGTGGAGTGGGGGCAGAGCGGGGTGGGGATTTTGGGGAAGGGGTTGTTGGTGTCACTAGGCCTAAGTAAACCAAAGTTGTGACTGCAGGCCTGAGTGAACCAGAGGTCTTCCATGCTGTGAACTTTAGCCAGCCTAAGATGCTAACAGACAGCAAGCAAAATGTGTAACTGTCAGCTGTCTCAGCTTGCAGATGCAGGAGTTTAAAACTGCAAAAGCGGCAGGGAGGAGGGAGAGAGGGGGGAGAAAAGTCTACATGTGCCTGGGCCGACAAGGCCAGAGATAAGCATGCGAATGAGAACTTTTCTAACACGCTGAGATGTAATGTTTAAAGTAACTGCTGTTGGGAAGGGAGGGGTGAGGGGGAAAACCGAACAAAAGGCTTACACAAACAAGGGGGCTATAAATACTGGGACCCCGCCTGCACGCGTGTGTGCAGGATTTGAGAATGCTTTTTCTCCCTGGCACCTTATTTGGGCTCAAATAAACCTGGTTTTGCTTCTCCACCCTGGTGTGTCAATCAGTGCGACGCACACCGGGCAACGAACCCCTGCTGTTGCTCCGCCTCGGGCCCTTTGAGCCGGCAACAGGGTGAAGGGGGGCGGGGTGGAGCAGGGGCGGGGGCTTTGGGGAAGGGGTGGAGTGGGGGCTGGAGCAGCACGCAGCTGCGCAGGGCACCAGGAAATGTGGCGCCCCAAATTCCCTGGTGCCCTACGCAGCTGCGTACTTTGCGTATGGGTAAGGACGGTCCTGTTCTCTTGGCTCAATGGGCCTTGATCATAGTTAGCATTACACACTGCTGCCTTGTTGCTTTTCTAGCTGTTTCCATGGCAGCAGGCCCAGCAATGAGAACCAAGTCTTGGCTGAAGGGAGGTGTGTGGGGGAGATACCAGGCGTGAGGGGCGGGAGGTCTCTGACAGCTGAGGAAGTGCAGGACCTGAGCTCCCTCCACTCACCCCCCAGGCAGGTTGAGGCTTTCTAGCTCCCAGCGGGTGTAGGGGAGAGCTGGGCTAGTGCTGCTGCTCATAATTAGTTGTAAAGATCCCACAGGGATTTTCACTGTTAGTGGAAAAGGTTCATGTTTACAGCGACGGAGCCTTTGGGAGCAGGGGTTGAAAAGCACATGGAAAAGCAACTCGTTCGACTCTTCTGGCTTTTCCTTTCCATGGCTCTTCCCCTGAGCGGGGGGTGGGAACTGGGAAATCGAGTGTGTGTATGTGTACGGGGCAGTCTGCTAGCAGAGAGTTCAGCGAAACTCTGTGCGCTTCTGTCTTCAGTATCTTTTACAGTAGCCGTATCAGCGCTGCGATCAGCATGCTCGTACAACTGCGTGTCTGGACTTCAGAAAACCTCCCGCTCATTCAAAGGCCACAGAGCAGAAAGTGTGTAGGGCCATAGACACGGTCACTGAGTGAGCAGGGCGATGGTTTTCTCGCTCAGGTTGCGCATCCCTGTGCACCACCTTGGTGCCTTCTGAATTCTGAGATGATCCAGTGTCTGGGGCTGCTCTAAATTATGGCTCCCGATGGAACTGTTCTGGCTAATCCACCTTCCCACTCTTGAGCCCCTCCCCTCTCTGCTCGGCTTCCTGGAAGGACCCTATTCCAGGGGCACTGTAAGGCTGCCAGTGGCTATGGGACCCTGGCATTATGAGAATTCCTGATGGGGAACCAGGACGAATCTTCAAAGAGAAGGTTAAAGGGTGACTTGATTACAGTCAATAAGTACCTACACGGGGAACAAAAATTTGGTAAAGCAGAGAAAAGTCTGACATGATCCAAGGACTGGAAGTTGAAGTTAGACAAATTCAGACTGGAAAAAAAGGAGTAAACTTTTGACACTGCTGGGGTAATTAGCCACTGGAATAATTTACCATGTGTCATGATGGATTCTCACTCACTGGCAATTTTTAAATCAAGATTGGATGATTTTCTAAAAGATCTGCTCTAGGAATTGTTTTGTTGGGGAGTTGGCCTTATACAGGAGATCAGACCAGATGATCACAGGGGTCCCTTCTGGCCTTGGAATCTATTAATCTATGATACCCTTTCATCTGGATTAGAACCCAGAACTGGGGATCCTTGTGTCTGCACTGTATGCAGAAGAGCAATGCTTTGTGCCTCACAACCCAGTGTCTGATGAGCCTTTGGAGTATCCTTCATTGACATCCGTGTGAAATTCCCAGGTTTCTTGAGTCTATTTGTTAAATGTTTTAATCCAATCCAGATTTCCATGGAGTTTCACAGAGTGGAAATGTGCAAAGCGAAACATGTTAATGTTGGGACATGCCATGTCTTTTGCATGACATCCTGCCTGCAGGGGGAGATAGGAAAGGCAATGGGAGGTGATAGAAAAAAGCATGACAGCCTCTAACTCTTTTTGGGTAGGAATTAGATCACAGGTCAATCTCCCAATGAAATGCAACTCTGACTATCCCAGCCCCTCCTCCTCAACCCAGAATTATTCACCAGGCAACTTGGCAAAAAAACATTTAGATTCTTATAAACCTAGAGAACGTGGTTAACTCTAGTGAAATAATAGATTCTTGGAGACTAATAGTCTAGCAAAGACAAAGGAAAAGAAAAGCAGTGAAAGCACCTGAATCCTCTATCTTAGGGGAAATGGTTTGTCTTGCAGATTTATATGTCCCTACTGCCACAATAAACATAATTACAGGGGTATCTGCAGTGCTTTCATCATCATCATCATCATCATCATCATCATCATTCCTATTACGCCTTTGGTATTTAGGGCAGTGACGAAGCTCCTCCACTCCTGTCTGTTTCTGGAAAGTCTTTCAGTGCTTCCCCAGCTGTGCCCCCAAGTTTTTCAGCTCGGCTTCCACAGCTCTTCACCAGGTTGTTTTCGGGCGGCCTCATTTTCACTTACCTTCAGGTGTCCATCTTATTGCTACTCTGGTGATGGAATCAGTTTCCATCTGAATCACATGACCGATCCATCTCCAACGCCTCCTGGCAATGCTGATGCTCAGATCCTCTTGGCTGCACTGTGTCAATAGATCTTGGTTTGAGATTGTTCTGGGCTAAAAGATATGGAGGATTTTTTCTGAGGCAGGTTGTGTGGAATGGAGACCGTTTGGACATGTCGTACTTTCTCATTCCCCAGCATTCTGCACTATAAAGTAGTGTTGAAAGTCTGCAGCTCTGATAGATCTTGAGTTTGGTTTTGGTGTTGTATTTTGATGATTTCCAGACTGTATTTAAGCTCCCAAAGATGTTCCTGGCTTTATTCATTTTGTTTGGGATGTCCTGGCTTGTTCCACTGTCCTGGCAGATGCTGCTGCCCAAGTATATGAATGTTTCTACATTGGTGAGAACATAATCCTCTATCCGTACTGGTGATGGTGAGGCAATATTAAAGGTCATGATATCTGTCTTATTGTGGTTGATTTTCAGTCCAATTTGCTGGCTGAATGCATTGAGTCGAGTTGTTTTTTCTTGTAGATGGTGTTGGGTATGTGATAGGGGAGCAACATCATCTGTGAAGTCCAGGTCTTCAAGGGATGAGAAGCGTGTCCATGTAATGCCTCTTGGCATTGCAGTGCTTTCAGCTGATTGATAATGTAACTAGTTTATGGAATGAGCTCTGAAAAAAGAGCTGTGTACAAATGTAGAGGTGGAATTCCATGTTGGTCTCTAAGTGGCTTCCAAATGGAATTCTACCTGTAAACAAAAATGTTTTCTAAATGCCAGCCCAGCAATCTCATCCAAGTCTTGTAAAGTCAAGATGGCTTCTTTCTGGTTCTGGCATAATCACCATTAGTTATTCTATGGCTGATGTCACCAGGTGGCACTATTATACATAGTCTTCCATGTTCTTTTCTTAGTATGTGAGCAAGTTTTGACTCTTGGGAAGAAATGTTGTGATATTGGTGGGGGTGGTGTTTGGGCTATGCAAGGTTTATTTGTGTAAGAGTCAGCTTGAGAGAGAAGCAGCTGTGCAAGCCGCTGGATAGTTTGTTTTCTGCCCTGGTTCTGATTAGAGTCAGCTTCTGAGGCACCGATCCTTCTAGGAAATGAAGCATTTGTGTTGGGTGGAGATTCCTGGAAGGAGTGATTACCCTGCGTGCTATTTGACCACCTCATTTCAGGCTTGGTGTATATGTGTAGAAGCAAGTTACACTTAGAACGCACCCAGAGTTGTATCACTGTTTTCTCCTCCACTGGGAAGCTGAACTGCAGAGCCCTGGCAGATCTGCTGCCTCCCAGCAGAGGACCAAGACTGCTGTGAGAAGAAGGGGCAAAAGAGTAATGATTCTGCCGCCAATGACAGTTCCTGACTATGAACTGATATACCATTTCTCTTGAATACCGAGGGCCAGATTCTCAGCTGGCATAAATCTGAGTAGCTCCATTGAAATCTGTAGAACAACACTGATTTACACTAGCTGAGTATCTGGGCTATTGGATCTGAACAGAACCATTTTGGTCACAGAATTCGCCCCAGGGTCAAAGACTGTGGGTGTTTGGAAGACAATAATGAAGGGTGATGGCTGTCATCTTGTCCAACATCATGTTGGCCTCCAGAGCTAAAAGCATGAGTCTCTACAACTTAAGCTAAAAAGCCAGTCTTCTAGTTCTTGAAGAGATAGGAATGTGGCGAAAAGAGCCGATTAGCTAGATGGGCTGTCAATCACCCAGAGAGGCAAAGGAGGGACTTCTTCCTTGCAGAGGGTTCTGGGTAGGGAAGCCCTCTAAAAAACCTCCCTGGCTTCTCACTGGGAGTCAGAGTTGCAGGAGGAAGGGACACTTGGAGGAACCTGGACCTATTGACATTATGTTATGGGACAGATTCTTTGCGGGGGGGTCTCTTTCTTTTGGGGAGGGGGAGAGAAGAGGGGGATTTAAAATAAATCTTGGTATTTTTAAACACCTCCAAACTGGGTCTTAGAATCATAGACTTTAAGGTCAGAAGGGACCATTATGATCATCTAGTCTGACCTCTTGCACAATGCAGGCCACAGAATCTCACCCACCCACTCCTGTCTCAAACCCCTAACCTATGTCTGAGCTATTGAAGTCCTCAAATCGTGGTTTGAAGGCCTCAAGCTGCAGAGAATCCTCCAGCAAGTGACCCATGCCCCACGATGCAGAGGAAGGCGAAAAACCTTCAGGGCCTCTGCCAATCTGCCATGAAGGAAAATTCCTTCCCGACCCCAAATATGGCGATCAGCTAAACCCTGAGCATGTGGGCAAGAATCACCAGCCAGACACCCAGGAAAGACTTCTCTGTAGTAACTCAGATCCCACCCCATCTAGTGTCCCATCACAGGCCATAGGGCATATTTACCACTAATAGTCAAAGATCAATAACTGCCAGAATTAGGCTATCCCATCATATCACCCCCTCCATAAATTTATCAAGAGTCTTGAAAAGCCATATATCTTTTTTTCCCCCTACTGCGCCTTGGAAGGCTGTTCCAGAACTTCCTCTCTGATGGTTAGACAAACGTGTAATAATTTCAGTCTAAAACTTCCTGATGGCAGTTTATATCCATTTGTTCTGTGTTTCACATGGTACTGAGCTTTTAAATTCCTCCCTCCCTCCCTGGTATTTATTCCTTATATATATAGATAGCGAAGCGATCATCCCCCCCCCCCTCTTTTTTTTTTTTAGGCTAAACAAGCCAAGCTCTTTGAGTCTTTGGGTCTTGATGCTACCTTGCCAACCTGCTTTGCATTTTTTGCCATGTAGCTGTCTGTAGTGTGGAGAATGGAACAGGCACACATCCTCTTTAGGCAGGCCCAGGGGGGGACAAACACACACGGTGTGACACATGCTGTGTGTATCAGAGAGGTGTGACCATCAGAGGATTCCTCCTCCCTCACCAAGACTCACACCAGGGATCACACAGCAGGATCAGTGTCAGAGTCACTCTAGTGTCAAGTGATGATCAGTGTGATCGTATGTGTGTGTATGTGTGTGGTGTGTGGTATTTTCATTTTTTTCTTTTTTTCTGTGTGGGGTTTGTGTGTTTTGTGTGTTCTGACACAACATCACATTCTGAACACAACTGACTGCTGCTGACTTCAGCAATTTGGCATCCAATTGTATAATCAAAGCAAGGAAAGCCTATCAAATATCAACCAGGATGCCATAATTTATATTAATAAGGCCAGACTGCAACCAAGAGCCAGAAAATCGAAGGATCAATCGGACTCTCAAACTCCCTCAACAGTAACAGTAAGATAGACATGACTAAGACAAGAAGATGTTTGGCCTTCTCTAAAACTGCTCTAGCCTGATGTGCACCCCTAGACATATGTGCATTGGTGACGCCCTGGGGCGTTTTGTTGAACCAACAACTGCCAAAAGTTAAAAAAACATCAACAAAATCAAAAAAAAACAAGCAGCAACTTGCTTTCTACAAGTGGAGCAAAGCAAAAAGTGGAATTGGAAATTTTTTTTGAATTTTTCCCCAGCCTTCATTCACCAAATCAGACTGCCTGGGTTGGATGATTTCATGATTTTTTAGCCACTGGGCTCAATGAGAGATCCACTGAATTTCCAGGGCTGCAGCTCAAAGCAGGGCTGCAGCCTTAGTGTCTAAAAAGCTGTACAAAAATGCCACTTCAAATGTCTTCAAAGCGAGCCTCAGAGCGGGAAAGAGGACCTGAGAAAAGGAAAAGTCCTGTGACATGAGTCTTCAGTGACTCAGTCACATGACAGTCAGGAGACATGAAGGTCTTCTTCTGTCACATCTCAGAGGTGAGTATCTTCTTCTTCACTGGGATTTTTCTCTCAGTTCTTCTTCTGCCCCTCTCAGACCACTGCATCGCTAAAGCTACTCTGGCTGCTTTGGGGGCCATCGCTGCTTGTAAGCTGGCTATGGGGCAGATGAAAAAACTCCTGTAAAATGAGATGGGGCATGACTAGTATAGAGAATATCTCCACAAGCAGAAACCAACCATAATCAGACACATTCAAATGGTCTTCAAATGCAGCAACCATAAATCAATGCATTTAAAACAGCAAAAACCAGCTTCTGGCTCCTGAATGTGGGTGGTCCTGGCAGTCATGGTGGTGGTGTCTCACTGCTGGTGGTCACTGTCATGATCTGTGGTCTGGCATGGCACAGGCCCCTGGCTGGCTGGCCAGGGTTAATAGCCAGCAGCCAAGCAGCACAGCAGAAGCAGCCAGACAGGAGAAGAGGGCAGCCAGCCAGGAATCAGAGCAGGGCTGGAGGCTGGGGGAGGATGGCAGGGAGGAGGGCAGCAGGGAGGAGAGGAGGACTGGAGGCCTGGGAGCAGAAGGAGCAGTGGGTCAGAGCAGTGCAGGGCAGGGGGGGTCAGGGTAGTGAGGAGCAAACTGGGGGAGCTGGGACTGAGGCTTTGAGCAGGCTGGGGGGGCAGGTGCTGGGAGAGGAGGGAAGAGTGGCCCAGGGGGCAGGGCAGGAGAGGGAGGAGCAGAGGAAGCGGCGCAGCAGCTAGCAGCCAGCAGTTGGGTTGGGGGCCAGGGTGGCAGGCGCCTCTGCCCCCACCTTGCCCCACTGGCTGCCCCCAAGGAGGCCAGCCTGCCCAAGAGGCAGGAGCCAGCCGCAGGGGTGGGGGCTGGGGGCCAAGAAGGGGCCTGCGGGCTGCAGTAGGCCAGGCAAAGCGAGGCAGCCAGAGTTGGGGGGGCAGCAGAGGTCCAGAGGGGAGTCGGGTCCCACCCTGAAGTGAAGATGCAGGTCCCCCCTGGGTCCCCACAGACAGAGACAGACAGCAGAGACAGGAGATACCACAAGAGGAGGGCACCCTGCTGACAGACAGAGCTAATTCCCGGAGCAACCAGCAGGAGGCGCCAGGGTGGTGAGTCGCACCCCATTACACCTTTGAATCTATCATTGGTTATGCCTGTCACTACGTCTGTGGCTGATGCGGGGTTTCCACAATGAAAAGGGAGTGAGAGATGGTCGCGACCAGTGAAAATGACACAATGGTTGACTCAGTGTATCGGATCAGTAGCTGCAGCTTATTCTGCAAAGTGTCCGGAGGGAGTAGCAGAGTCTGTGTGTTTCTGGGTCGCACGTTCTGCCCTGGAGGGGAAACACGGACTGCAGACATGCCTGTGCACTGGCTGTCATGCATGCAAATCCTTTTGTACCTCCCAAGCCAATGCAGCCTGACTCAAGCATATTCCCAAGTGCTAACCAGGTGAGTTATGCCAGCAAACCAGTCCGGGCAGTTTTGTAGCCACTAGAGACTGCAGTGCACTGAAAGCCTAGTTTCCAGCACAGACTCCCATGGAAAGTTATACAACTGCACCTTCCTTTCTGTTCCCCCGATTGATAGGCTGGAATATTGGACATTCCTAGGTGCCTCCGGTAGCCCACGCATATAAACTGACACTCCACCCCCAGAGCCTTTAATTTCTTGTGGTCAACCACTCTCCCCTGTGACTTCTCGGGAGGAAGCATTACATTTCCTCACGCTGGCTTTGAACTTCTGGATTAGCACTTACCCTGTTGAGCGCTTCCTGTACAGAAGGATTTTTGTTCTGCAGCCTTTGGGGGAAACCTTGGGTGGCCGCTTCCGGGTCTGTCAATCCCTCTTCAGTCCCAAGGGATAAAGTCTCGCCTCAGTGTGTGATTCTGAGGCAGAGGGGCTTCTAGTGACTAGCATGATCTACGGCCCTCCATCCTCAGCAGAGCTCCCACCAATGCCAGTCCAAGGCCTACCCAGAAACCAGGGACAGGACATGGCCCTTCTGTGATCCCGGAGCGCTTAGTTGTTATTATCATGATCACTTAGTTGCTCAGTGATGTGTGGTTGCATCCAGCATCACTCACGGGGAGAACAGGGAGAAATTTTGCAGCTGAAACTATTTTCAGTGAAAAATGCAGCGTAGGGGAATAAGAGAGATCACTGCACAAGCTGAGCATCATGGAGCTCCTGGTGAATGCTCTCCGCTAGGCAGGAGGACACGGCTTCTTAGCCCTACGCCCCCCGAGTGTTGGCAGTTCCAAACCTGCAAAGGGGACCCTCCTACATGGCAGCCTGGCTGCCCACAGAGCCATGCTGTCGGGGCACCCACCCAGTCAGAGCAAGAAGGGAAGTCGCATAGCTTTGTGGCTAGACCAGAGGAAGGAGGGAGAGTGGGGGGCTGCTGTCTTATCCAACAACCAGTGTAATCAGAGCACACCATCGGAGGGCTAAACTAAATTCCAGAGGGAAGCTGCCTTTGTGGGGAGAGCACTGATTGCACTTCCTAGCTCTGTCCCCCAGAATTCCCATGTGACCTTGGGCAAGTCGCTCCGGCTGTGTGACTCAGTTTACCCGTCTATAAAAGAAGAGTACGTTTTCCTCTGTTTATTTAGATGGTAAGTTCTCTGGGGCAGGGACTGTCTCTTAGGTGATGAACACCATAGGCACTGACACCATGGGTGCTCTGAGGCTCAAACAGCCACAGAAAAAAAATTGTGGGTGCTCAGCACCCACCAGTGGTGAGTGAGGGAGGTGCTTGGGGGAGGGTGGAGAGCAGCGGGCGGCAGTTGGGTGATTACAATGGGAACAGTACCCGCTTGCATTCAGGAGCAGACTAAGTCGCTGAAACAGAGGCTCATTTAAAGCTAGTTGGAAAATGTCAGTTTTCACATTGTTGGAAGTGTCTCATGACATTTTCTCCCTCTTTTTTCCCCAACCCTGTTGACCAAAAATGTAGAAGGTACAAAAATTCTTCATGAATTTTCACTTCCTAGCGAACTTCCATGTTCATGTTTTCGTTTGGGCGGGGGAATTGGATGGGACAAGTATTGACCTGCTCTAGCCATGTGCTGCTTTCAGTTGCACTGTAGTAAATTCAGAGTGACTCCACTAAACTCAATGGACTTAGATTCATGCCAATATAAGCAAGAGCAGAAGAACTTGATACACAAGGAGTGCACGCTTTGATGCCACATCAGACTGAATGCGAACAAGTCAATCTGTTGGGCGCTAGATACATTCATAGGTCTATGCTAGTAGAGGCAGAACCTCAATGGTGTAAGGTCTGCCAGGAAGGGACATTTAGGCACTGGTTTTGATGTAACAACTGGGTCCATGTTAGAAAGTACTGACACCTCTGCAACGGGATCGGAACAAGCCGGGAACAAGATTTTCTTTTCAATCTCTAATAGGAGTGAAGCAGACTGGAGTGGAAGACGATGAGATTTCCCTCTGACAAATGGGTCACTTGAGCATTGCTTAATAGCCCTGCAGACTGATTCGCTTGCCATAAAGCTGCAGCCCTCGCTATTATAAATGCTCTCAGAGCAGGCTGGAATTTGTGGACTAGAAGGATCAGTGGAGTGGGGCCTTGTTTGATCTTCACCTGCTCGTTCTTGGCCAGAGGTCAGATCGGAGAAGGGTAAAGCTTCTCCTGCTTTCATGCCTCCGACACTGATGAGGCACTGGACGTGTTCTGTCACCGCGGTGCACTCGGGCTGGGAGCTGTTTTCCATGTGTGTGGGGTGAGGGTCCTCTGACAATATAGGGACTAGTGGGCAGATCAATCAGAGAACAGCTGCTGCTCTCAGTTGTGGCAGCGGGCAGACAGAACCCCACTGACTGCAGCGACTGGGTTTGCAATGGTGTAGCTGAGCACAGAGTCCATCTCGACCAGTAGAAACGGAGGCCTGCTGTTGCCAAATCTATTAAACACCAGGACACTTTCTGCAGACCAACCCCCTTTTCAAAAGCTGGCTTCAGACATGGGCTCAGCAGCTTGTGTGCAATTATAACCCACACACCTCCTGTGTGTGGTGTTCTGTCTCCTCTAGTGGCACTAAGACCATTTAGAGAGAGAGAGAAAGAGAGATTAATGACTTTGCTCTACAGTCGTAGCTAAGAGGGAGGTGACTTTTAGCTCATGCTCCTGAGGCTCATGCACTAAGCTCTAGAGGTCCTCAGTTCGATCCCGCCCGCTGACGGCCAGAGTCTGTCAGCATTACACAATAAACAAGCAATGAATATATTAGTGAAAAGATCAGTCTGGTGAGGAAAAGAGTGAGGAGAATTTCTAGGCTACATGGAAAGAAACTGTTCTCACTTAGCCTGTATAAAATAAAACATAGGAAGCAGGAGGGGGCCAAGAAGAGCTCTGGGGTCAATGGAGCTGTGCTGATTTACCCCTGTGGAGGATAGAGCACACAAATGCATGTAATAGTTAGTAGGGTGAAAAATTCTGGAGAAAGCACTTTCCTGTTGGATTAAAAAAAGGGGAGGGGAATTCTGTTGCAGTCAAACTTTTCCATGGGAAGAGAGCTATTTCAGTGGAATTTTCCATGAGGAAAATCAAAGTGAAGCATTTGGATGCAGGTTGGCCTAAAACAAAACTACAGGCCGAGACCATGGTGCATTATGGGAGAAGACGTCTGGCCAGGGTAGGGTGACCATATGTCCCGTTTTGGCCAGGAAAGTCCCTTTTTTAAGCCCTGTCCCAGACATCCCAACATTTTTGGCAAAACTGGGCATTTGTCTGATTTGCTCTTGCCAACTCGGGACAAATGCCCAGTTTTGCCAAAAAAAAATGGGGTGCAACCCCTAGTGGGGCACAGTAGAACATGCAGAGAGGAGAGCGGCAATGCCAGCCCCATGAGGGCTTGGGAAAGCAGCTCGGCCCGGGCCAGCCCCAGGTAGGCGGGTGGCAGGGAGGGTCTGGACCCAGGCCGGCTCTGCATGTGGGGGTGGGAGGAGGGCCTTGGGCTGGCTCCATGTGGGCAGTTGGCGGGGGGGACTCAAGCAGGCCCCGCATGCCGAGGGGTGGAGGGGGACCTTGGGCCGGTCCCACACGGGCAGGAGGCAGGGAGGTCTCAGGCCAGCACCATGTGGGAGGAAGGCAGGGACGGTCCTGTTTTCCCTTTGGGAAAATATGGTCACTAAGCCAGGGGAAAATGGAATCGGGAACTTGAACTCCCATGAGGCACTGCAGCAGCTCAGGCAGGCATGGAGGTTACAGTTGACCAGACCCTCAATATTTCCACATTTCCAAATACATATTTTTTCCAAACTCTTTGTTCCATGAAAAGTTCTGATATTTTGACTTTCACCCAATTTGGATTTGCAGAATTTCCCGCAGGATCGAACTCCTGATTTTCAATCCAATCTAATATTTACACCAGCTGAGTTCTGGCCTTTGATTTTTTTTCAGTAATGGGACTAATACATTCAACAAAAGCAATATCCCAACTGTGTGTGAATACATACACCCACATTTAACCTTGGCCAACCAAAAAAACCCACAGTGGTCAGTTCAGGGAGGCCACATCACACATAGGGCCTTAAAAACATCCACAAGATTTTGCATGAGTCACACTGGATATGGGTGTATGGCACAAGCTTAAGATCATTGAAGTTCTAGTTTCCTTTTGTTGCCGAGCCGAAACAGTCAACAGTTTGTCTTTTAACTGAGCATATCTAGTTAACTGTGCTATATTTCGCTCTACTGTCTCATCTATATAGAATGATAGAGTCTACTACTTCCTTAAAGGTAATAATTGGAGATATACCAATCTCCTAGAACTAGAAGGGACCTTGGAAGGTCATCGAGTCCAGCCCCCTGCCTTCACTAGGCAGGACTAATTTTTGCCCCAGATCCCTAAGTAGCCTCCTCAAGGATTGAACTCACAACCCTGGATTTAGCAGGCCAATACTCAAACCACTGAGCTCTGATCTTCCTTGCTTAGAGGGGTTTTCTGAGGGACAGATACATTAAAGATTGTGAAGCGCTTTGAGGTCTGCTGATGAAAACATCTTTATCAGAGCTAGCGGTGTTATTAATATTCCTGCTGTTAGCTAATGGAGATGCTCCTTTAACTCCGGTGGTAGAGGCTTCTGTTTTGAAACTGAAGGTGGGTTTTGCCCCTGCTCATTGGAGAGGGAGTTTGTCTAGTGGTTAGAGCAGACACATAGGACTCGACTACTTTTAGTAGCTTTGCTACTGACTCAGTGTGAGACCTGTGATGGTCATATAGGGCTTGCCTCTATGAACATGTAGTTCAGGGCAAGCTGGGGTGTAAATCGCCCCCCTTCTCCCCCCGGTAGCCTCTTGTAAATTAGGGCTGTGTCTACACTTGGAGCTGCCGGGGGGAGTCCCAGGCCAAGTAGACATACTTGCACTAGCTCTTATCAAGCTAGTGCACTAAAAATACCAGTGTAGCTGCGCTAGCAGGGGGAGAAGTGGCAAGGGCTGGCTGCCCCCAGTACAACCTCCCTCCCCCCGAATCCCATTGAAATGCACTCGGGGCAGCTAGCCCGAATTGCCACTCGCTACTGTAGCGATGCTGCTGTTTTTAGTGCGCTGGCATGATGAAAGCTAGTACAGGGATTATCTACGCAAGCTGGGAATCACATTCCCAGTGTCGACTTAGCCTCAGTGTCTATGTGGACCCAAGTGCACTTTAATCTACTCGGGTTCCAAAGCAGGATAGAGCAAAGCGCACTACGGGACTTGCAGTGCGTGGCAGCAAGTGTGGGATACATTTACCAAGTGTCTGTACGCTGCCTTTACCCTCTCTGGATCTCCGCTTTCCCCAGCTGGAGACATGGGTACAACTATATTTATGCCACAGGATTGTTGTAATATTTAATTCAATGAATCTACCACCTTGCAGGAAAGCTGTTCTATGCAGAGTAAATATTTATAAAAATGGTTTCACAGCATGAGGAAGGAAAGACTGTTATAGACAAGATCAAATCCCACCACCTTCTTCATAAGAGCAGGGATTTTCTCCAAAGTCCTTGGCTAAAAGTTACCCGCCCCTAGCACTTATGTAGCATACTGATTCCAGATCTGCACAAACTTCATGGTTGTCAGCTAGTCCAAAGCCTCTCCTATGCCTCATGGTCAAGCAGGTAGGATAGAACCCAGAATTTCAGCTCCTAAATCATAACCTCTCACCTTTTGAGCTAAAGATGAACCTCTTCCTTTTGGTTTGGTGTTAGAGTTCATATAACCTTTGTGCTAGCCACAATCTAGGGACAAGCTGGCACACACTTGGAGGTCTGATGCTCCATCCAAGAGAGGGCAGTGGTGCACATCACAACACTTGTTCATAACTGGCTGCTGTTATCCCCTCCAGAAGTGGCTGCATTTCAGTGGCTGGTGAAGCACTGGATACTTCATGGAAAGACATGCCATGCACATGTAAAACATTATTATTAATTGATTCCTTTTTCAGGTTGAGCTTAGGTTTAACTGAAGAGTGCAACAACAAAAAATTCTCTGCAAAACCTCAGGGATTTGAACTCAAGCAGTGATTCCCTAATGCTGTTTGTTCATGTTACAGTATTTATTTAGCTGATTAAAGTATGCCTGAGATAGGAATTTCTTCTGGCAAGTCCTGTAGATGTGTCAAGCAAAAATCTAAATTCTGAATCCTGCCAACGAAAAGTTAAAATATAGCATACTCATTGTTTTCCCTGCAGCAAATATCTCCAGCAAAGTGGAATCATTCAGGTAACATGTGACTAGTTCTCAGCAGAAGCATATCTCAAGCCATATCTATCTAAGGTTCTTCTATGGCCCTGTTACTGCAGTGCCTCACAACTCTTTAATGTATTTAGCCTCGCGATAGCCCTCTGATGTAGGGAAATGTTATCCCCACTTTACAAGAGGGGAAACCGAGGCACAGAGAGACTACAGCCCAGATTCTGAAAAAAATATTTAGGCACCTACCTCCCATTGATCACACAGGGAGTCAGTAGCACAGCAGGGAATTGAACTGGGCTCTGTCAGGGTGCAGGGGTGTGCTGATTACACCCCATATACCAGACTCCCTGTGCCATGGGCTGTGAGGGACCAAAGCCAGTTACACCATCTGGTGAGTTCCCCTATGCTAAGCGAATGCCCAGCTGCCACTTGCAGCATGTTCTTGGCCCCTTTGTGTCACCAGAGGAGCACAAAGGGGCTGTGTCAGGGCCAGAGTCTGTCCCAAAATCCGTATCTGTGAACAACCAGCACAAAACTGCCTTGGGGCCCTGTCACCCTCTGGAGTGGGGCTCCTAATGGGAGGAGAGCTCCATAGGGGATTGTTCTCTTAGGGTCAGTGGTTCTCCTCCCCGGTGCTGTGTGAATGCCTTGTTCCACTTTACGCAGGCTTTTGGGCCTCCCAGCTAGTGCAGCTCCCGGGATCAAGGAATCCTGAGTTGGCAGCTGCCCCAGAGGCACCCCACAGGGAGTGAACTCAGCACAGCAGGAGGCATCTAGCGGCATTAACTCTATCCTGTGTTCCTTGCACGAAAGCTAGGGTTGCGTCCTACGTTGTTATGGCGGTGTGATAGCTCCGTCATAGTTATAGGCCATGTCTGCACCTACAGTGACCTGTGGAGTACATATACTGTTGGACCCCGAGCAGGGTTAGAAACAGCACTGTAGAAGAAGAGACAACCAAGCAGCACCTCCCACGTCGACACTGCTGTTTTTAGCAGTGTAGTGTCCAGCTGTCAGAGCCTTTCCCAGCTGTGGGGAAAGATCATTAATCATCTGATCATTAATCATTAATGATCTGGAGGATGGTGTGGACTGCACTCTCAGCAAGTTTGCAGATGACACTAAACTGGGAGGAGTGGTAGATACACTGGAGGGTAGGGATAGGATACAGAGGGACCTAGACAAATTAGAGGATCGGGCCAAAAAAATCTGATGAGGTTCAACCAGAACAAGTGCAGGGTCTTGCACTTAGGACGGAAGAATCCCATGCACTGCTACAGACTAGGGACCAAAGTGGCTAGGCAGCAGTTCTGCAGAAAAGGACCTAGGGGTTACAGTGGACGAGAAGCTGGATATGAGTCAAGTGTGCCCTTGTTGCCAAGACGGCTAATGGCATTTTGGGCTGTATAAGTAGGGGCATTGCCAGCAGATCGAGGGATGTGATCATTCCCCTCTATCTGGCATTGGTGAGACCTCATCTGGAGTAATGTGTCCAGTTTTGGGCCCCACACTACAAGATCAATGTGGAAAAATTGGAAAGAGTCCAGCGGAGGGCAACAAAAATGATTAGGGGGCTGGAGCACATGACTTATGAGGAGAGGCCAAGGGAACTGGAATTATTTAGTCTGCAGAAGAGAAGAGAAGAATGAGGGGGGATTTGATAGCTGCTTTCAACTACCTGAGAGGGGGGTTCCAAAGAGGATGGATCTAGATTATTTTCAGTGGTACCAGATGACAGAACAAGGAGTAATGGTCTCAAGTTGCAGTGGGGGAGGTTCAGGTTGGATATTAGGAAAAACTTTTCACTAGGTGGGTGGTGAAGCACTGGAATGGGTTACCTAGGGAGGTGGTAGAATCCTCTTCCTTAGAGGTTTTTAAGATGAGACTTGACAAAGCCCTGGCTGGGATGATTTAGTTGGGGGGTTTGAGCAGGGGGTTGGACTAGATACCTCCTGAGGTCCCTTCCAACCCTGATATTCTATGATTCTAGGGGGAGACAGCAGAGAAAGGCTCCAGCAGGGGGAGCTGCTGACATCTCTCCCCACTGCCTCCCCCTGCTGGAGCCTTTTTCTGACACATGTAGCTACACCCCGCAATGTGGACTCAGCCCATTTTTCACCGCACCATGTCACATACAGCTACACATACCCTACATAGTGCTGCCAGTGTGGACAAGGCCACAGTTGCATTATAGATTTCAGTTTAACAGGAGCTTTAAACCTTTATTTCTTTCAAAAATCTCATGAAAATGGCAAAACGGCACATAAACTCGGAACATTATCTGAACTTTTGATGAAAAAATGAGTGAATGAGAGTTTAAAAAATTGCCTCTTTTTTTGGCAATTTCTGACTGGCTTGTCTCTCCCTTTTTTCTACCCCCTGTGGTCTATCCTTCGTCTCCACTGGTGCTGATCCTTATCATACCAGTGATTCCATAAGTGGTGTTGGTCTATAGAGCATTTGAAAACCTTGCAGCCATCATGGGAAATGTCTGCCCCTTATTTCCCTGCTTCTAAAGCTTTGGCTGGACGGGGTCTATTCTGAGGCAACTGTCACTAAAAGTCATTTTTGGTAATTGAATCCAGGTTTGTCTTTCAGCACTAAAAATAGAACTAAAGCAACAAATGGATTGTTTGCCTTGAAATTGCACTGTTACAAAGTGTGATAATTAGTTCAAGAAATGAGGGAGCAATTAGTGATTCTGATCTGGTGATGGCCTGCGGCTAATGACAATGGAACAGGACAGGGCACGGATACGTAGCTGATTGAGGGCTAATAGTCAAAAACAAATAAGACTCTTTTATCTGTGAATTCAGTGATCACAGTTTTGACGAAAGCCCAGATCTTGGGTGCCTAAGTACCGAAAAGCCTCATGACTTTGCCCACTTTACCTAACATCTCCAGGTGTGCTTTATAAGCCTTTTAATACATTTTCAGTCTCAAGTTCAGGAGTCTAACTTTCACATTTGATGCCATCTGCTGTCTGGACAGCCCTGAGGGAATCCTTGTTAAAATAACTCTGAAGCAGTAAAACCATATGTGCTGCTTTACAGCCCATGGAAGGAATTATAATAATTTAAGTAATAAGAAGTCTTGCTCCATGATGGCACGATAAGCTTTTGGTATCCACTGGGCCCTCATTTCAAATGAAAGCTGCTGCCCAGAGAGAGATGAGCTTTGGCAAACTATGGGCCAGATGCTCCTCTGGTGTAAATCAGTGTAGGGCCAGTGACTTCGACAGAGCTGAGAATCGGACTTTATTTGCCAATTCAGGCTCATGGAGAAGCTGGTACATCCCCCTTCCCCAAATGTCATCCAGCCATTGACTGTTGCCCATCAACAGGCTAGAAAAATCTCCCAAGAATTGGCACTACCTACAGCCTTGTCCTCCCACTGCTGCCCTTGCCAAACTTCTCCAAGCCCAGAAGCCAAAAGCACCAGCTGGAATCGGTAGGTAGCATTCAGTGACTTTATATGGACCATATCTGTGCCCCAGATCCTTGCATATGGAACCAGGAATCCTGTGTCCGTGGATCTAGGATGTCACGCATCCTTGCCCCATCAAGCTCATCACCTAGTCATGGGGATGTGGGAAGCAACACACATACCACCATGAAAATGAATGAGAGGAGGGGTGAAGAGTGGATGTGTCAGCACTGTTTTTAAGTTCTAAATGGTTATGCAAGGCAAGGCAATGCAGCCTGAGCATGGAGGCAGATATCAAGAAGATCGGGGTTCTAATCCCATACCTGCCGTTGGCTTACGTGTCACTTAGTTGCTTTGTGCCTGTTTCCTCATCTGTAAGAAGTGATATTAATCTACTTCCGGTCAAGTTTGGTTAATACCTATGTGGTGTTTACAACTCTCAGCTGAATAGCTGTCTTAGAAGGGTGTGTACTAAACAGGTGCATGGATCATTTTCAGAATCCTTACTCACTGTGTGACTTGAGCCAAATCATTTCACCCCTCTCTGCCTCGTCTTGTTTATCTATGAGATAAGGGTTAAGAAAAACAACCTTGTAAAGCGCTTAACAATCCTTGG